>NC_135797.1:11742145-12057145 GCF_051106095.1 Pogona vitticeps
TCTAAAGGCAATCCAGGAGATGAAGGACCACAACCTTGCCACAGGTATCAAGGTAAACCCACAGGGGGCAAACAGCACAGCCAGGTGTGTAAGCTACGTTGCCAGGTAAGGGACTAGACCCTCATTCGAGTCACGGACTGTAAAAGGAGCACCAAGATGCTGGATCTGATCCACAGGGATCTGTGCGGGCTGCTGAAATTGCCAGTACACAACAAATATAATATTTGTGGATGATTTTTTTTCAAGGTACTGTGTCATCTCTCTGTTGAAGGGAGAAGAGCGAGATGCTCCAGAAGCGCATGGCCGTGGCGAGCCATAAGTTTGAAAGAAAACCCAAGGTCGTTCAGACCAACAAGGATGGTGAGTCTGTTTCACACCACATACAAGCTGTCTATCGTTTTTGCACGTTTTTGCACAAGTGTCCCACGTATTCCTGTGCAGAACGGACCAGCCGGAAGGAAGTGGAGATCTCTTTTGGAGATGACGAGAGGCAAGTTTACAGATGCAGAATTATCCAGCAAGGGTGTTTTTTTGGCAGGGGGCGGGTGAGGCCATCATGACCCTAATCAGTGCTATTACTAATGAACCGATCATCTGCCCAAATGACTCCTGCATTCTAGTATTTTGGGGAAGGAAAGCAGTCCACACTAGTTCCACCTTCGTGCTGTTTTCCGAAATCTGCTTGTGCAGCTGAAGGCAGTAAAGCAGTCGTGGGGGGGGGGGGGGAGAAGGCAGTATGTTTGGCTGAAATCGAGACCCTAACCTTCAGAGATGAGGGATGCTTTGAACCGAGGTCCCCCCCTCCCATCATCTCAGCCATGGGAGCACATTGGGGAGGGGGGGGACCTGTGGCTCTCAAGAAGTTGGCAGAATACAACTTCCATAGTCCCTGACCCGGGTGCTTCAGCCTGATGGGAGTTGGGAGTTCAGGAGAAGGCGTTGGACTATCTGTTGCGCTTCCCTCCTACTCCTCTCTCTCTCCCCCCCCCTTCCACCAACTCTCTCTTCCTTGAGAGGCAATGCGCATCTCCTTCGGAAAGGATTCCCCCCCTCCAAGTCCCAGGCAATGCTTTCTTGGCACACCCCCCGTCCTCCAAGCCCACCCCACCCCTAGCCTTTTTTTTGGGGGGGGGACGTTGGCACACCAGCCATGCCCGCAGGGACCCGTGCCCACCCCCTCGCCCACCCTCCGCGGGGCTTTGAGATGCTGCTGAAGGTCCCGGTGGCAGAAGGCATTTTTTGGGGGGGGGGGCAGAAGATGGGGTTGCCCCGGGAGGAGGGGGGAGGAGCAGCGGGAAGGGAGGGGCTGGCCAAGGAAGAAAACCCCCCCTCTTTTCCTTTCTTGGGGGTGCGTGTGTGTGTGTGTGTATTGCAGATTTGTGCGGGGGGGGGCGACGCTGGAGAGGCAGCAGCAACAGCGCCGGTTCCTCCTCCTCCTCTTCCCCCCCCCCTCCATCATCATCACCACCGCCGCCTCCTCCTCCTTCCTTCGGCAATGCAGGGCGATTCATCCTGCGCAGGCGGCGGCGGCTGAGCCGAAAAAGGGACCCGCCGCAGGGGAGCGGGGGGCACGCGCGCAGAGGGGTGAGCCAGAAAAGACCCCCCCCCGAAGCCCGGACGGG
Organism: Pogona vitticeps; assembly: GCF_051106095.1. Lineage (NCBI taxonomy): Eukaryota > Metazoa > Chordata > Lepidosauria > Squamata > Agamidae > Pogona > Pogona vitticeps. The sequence continues at coordinate 11,743,768 of NC_135797.1, forward strand.
GGTGGGTGGGGAGGGGAGGGGAGGGGGGGGTGGGTGTTGCATATGGGGAGGTGGGGGGGGGAAGGAGCGCTCGGAGGGCGCTGGGAGGACGGATGCTGTGCGCGGATCCTTCTACCTCTGCGCTCCCCACTCCCCCCCATCTTCTATCCTGCACTTTCTCCCCTTCTTGTCTGTCTGTCTGTCTGTCTGTCTGTCCGCAGTGGGGCCCCTCCCTTCCTTCCCCCCCCCCTCGACGCCCCTCCTCTTGTCTCCCCATCTCCAGGCTGGGGCATCCTGCCTGGCTCATGCCCCCCCCATCCCTCCCCCAGTTCTGAATTAGGGGGTCCCCATCCCCTCATTCTGGACCCTCCACCCACTCAGCGCCTCCGATGCCCCGGGGGGGGGGAGCCTACATTCCGGGTTCCCCCTAACCCTTTCCCCACCCACCCACCTTAAGCTTGCCTTCCAGGCTAATTTTTTTCTCACTGGCATTTCTTTCTTACTCATTGGGGGGGTTCCTTCCTTTCACCCCCACTTCTAGGAATGGGTTGCCATTATTTCCTAACTGTAAGATCTCTCTCTCTCTCTCTCTCTCTCTCTCTGTCTCTCTCTCTCTCTCACACACACACACACACACACACACACACACACACACACACTGGTGGCGAGGCCGCTGCCTCATCCCTGGATCGGCACCCTGATCTCACCCATCTGTCTGGATGCCCTCCACTTCCCCAAATTCTTAACCTCTCACCCCAAATGCCCGAGTGTTCCCTGGTTCCTTTTCTGCACGCGCGCATCCACACACACACACACAAATACACACACACACCTGTCTGGCCGCCACCCGATTCCGTTTCCTAGGCATCATCTGCCTGTATTTACGCTTTGCGAGCTGTGTTGTATTCAAAGGGGGGGGGGGAGAAATCGCCAAAAAAAAAAGAGAATACAAACACCCCCCCCCCCAGTGTCTTGTTTTTGGAAGGCTCATAGTCAAAACATTGCTTCCGTCCCCCCCAAATATGCAGATCCACCCTCTGGATCTTTCCTGATTTCATACCTGGCACCACCCACCCCATAACCCTAAAAATTTAAGTGAAATAAAGAGGGACTCAACACCCTACGGGGAGGGTGTGTGTCTTCTTTGCATTTCCACTTAGCTTTGGCCCCCCCAACCCCTGGCACTTTTCCTTCTGAGAGACACCCGACCCACGAACTCAGAGCAGACAGATTTGAACCCTTTCTCCTGAATCCCAGGGTTTTCCTTCTGCAGAACCCCGGATAATAATATCTCGTCATGCACGTCTCTGGGCCCCCCTTTTTTCTTTTGCAAAGTCCCCTGAGAAGTATGGTGGCGACCTCCAGGCACTACACACGAACGTCCTAGGCAAGTTTATAGTCCCTGCAGAGTTTCATCTATTCCCCCCCCCCCTTTCAAATGGGTACCCTAATATGGCAGGATGACACCTCCCCTCTGTCTCCATCTCTCCTGCCCAAACCACGGAGACATCCAAAGAGGTGTGCCATCAGCTCCCGAGCATCTTGCCAGAGTGGAATGAGGTCTTATTCTTCCTCATCTACCCCTACCTGCATCAGCCGCTATGAAATACTGAGAATGTGTGTCTCTCTGTGTGTGTGTTGTGTGTGCCCCCCCCCCATCCAGGCCCTTTTCAGCAAGTGGCATGCTTGAAAGCCAGCCACGTCAAACAAGTTTTTGATCTCTGTCACATGGGTTCTGAAGATTGCCTGTTAGATTTCCACAACACTCTGCATGTGCTCAGGGACACTCTGCCCTTACTTTACAGTCTGTCCTCTCATTTGAAGCCCTTACCAACACACTTCTGTTCCTTAAAGCAGTTCGACAGTGGAACCAGTGACCTCGGGAGCTGGTGAATGCTCCAACCCTGGAGGTATTCAAGGAAAAATTAGATAATCACCTGGCAGATCTGCTTTGACGGTATTCCCGCCTTGAGCAGGGGTTGGACTGGATGGCCTTGCGGGCCCCTTCCAACTTCACTTTTCTATGATTAAGCTCAAGAAAGGCGGATCTCTGGTTTATTGCCATATGATCTCCAGGGTTTGATGCTATCTCTTACTTCCCACTCAAACTATATCCCTTACCACAATTATTTTTATTAATCTTTATTTTATTATTTATTTCGTTATTTTATTATTCTGTCTCGCTTTGGGGAATGATCCGTGCTCAGCCTAACTTCTAATTGGCCTGCCTTTTCTGGGAAACTGTAACTTTCAATGTGTTTACCCAATGTCTTCCTAAACTTCACTCAGGAATTTGCATCTTTAGGGTTTCTCTCCCCCCCCCCCCAACTAACCACTCCACCAAATCAGGCATAAGTGACTGGCAATTTATACATTTCCAGGTTTGTGATGCAGTTTGTGGAATAAAGGAAAAATGCTTGCCAACATCTCCATATCCCTAAAATTTGGAAAAAAAATGTATGCATTTCAAAAAGGCACCCCTTGACGCTTTCAGCAACCGGTGTGTGCACTTAAAAATGCACACCATTCAAAAACTCACATCAGAGTCTACAGATTTAGGAAAATTCACATAGTTAAATATGTATGGATGTCTCCCCAGCATGGGGAATGGAGAACCTGCATGGAAACAGAGAATCGAATTATTGTTAGTCATGTTTGTTACTAAAATAAAGAAAATAATCCCCTGCCATAAGAAAGTGGAGTTGTTAGAATGTCTTATTTATTTATTTATTTATTTATTTATTTGATTTATATCCCGCCCATCTGATACATCTATACCACTCTGAGCGGCTAACAACAGTATTAATACAATTATAGAAACATGAAATAAAAATATCAATTAACAAAGATAACATAAATCATAAATCATAAATGACAAATAAAAAGGAAAATAAATTAAATTAGATTAAATGCTGGCAGGAGGGAAGGCCTTAACATAAAGCCATGTTTTTAACTGAGTTTTAAATGTGCCCAGGGAAGGGGCCGCGCGAATCTCAGGAGGGAGATTGTTCCAAAGGTGAGGAGCCACCGCCGAGAAGGCCCGGTTTCGTGTCTTCTCCCTTCGGGCCTCCCTCGGCGTCAGGCTCCTCAACCTCACCTCCTGGCTCGCGCGGGTGATCCGGGTAGAACTTGGTGGGTGAAGGCGTTCCGCCAAATATCGAGGTCCCAAACCGTATAGGGCCTTATATGTGAGCATTAAAACTTTGAAGTCGATACGGAAACGGATGGGCAGCCAATGCAGTCTAGCCAGAATGGGAGAGATATGATGGTATTTTCTCCCTCCAGTGAGAAGTCTGGCTGCTGCATTCTGCACCATCTGAAGTTTCCGTATCAGCCTCAAAGGTAGCCCCACGTAGAGCGCGTTGCAGTGGTCTAATCTTGAGATTACAAGCGCATGCACTAAGGTAGTGAGGGCCCCCGTGTCGAGATAGGGCCGCAGCTTGGCAATCCGCCAAAGGTGGAAAAAGGCGGAGCGGACTACCGACGCCACCTGTGTTTCCATGGTAAGCGTCGGGTCCAGGTGTATGCCCAAGCTGCGGACCCCACTCACCGGAGTCAAGGTCGCCCCCCCAAACGAGAGAGAGTCGACCAAGCCACCAACCACGGGGGGCCCCACCCTCAGGACTTCCGTCTTGTCCGGGTTCAGCCTCAGGCCGTTCTCCTGCATGTCCCATCTCTAACAGCAACTATTTTCCATGGACGTCCTATTGCATCCTAGACAAGATGATGTCCCAGAATCCTTACCACTGAATATATGGACAGGACAGGCTCCTCTGTGAACCTTTTCCCAACAGATAATGTACATGGATGTTGTGTCTTGAATCTTAAAGAGGAGAAATGCTTATCCTTTGTCGAGCTGGCTACAGGAACACAGTGGATGGTGGGAAGTGAGTCATATTGTGTACACAGATGGCTCAGGGAATTGCTAGATACCCAAATTTAACATTCCTTAAAAGTATGGAATGCTAAAGGTAGCCAGGAAGGAGATCAAGACGGATCCGAGGGGTGATTTGGAAATGTTTCTGGTGCCCGATATTTAACAAGAGGCAATAAAACAGCGAATATTTCTGGCTGCTCGCTCGGCCACTCCCTGTAAAAATTGAAATGTTAATGGTCGAAGGCATTTTGCTGCCTGGGGTGAAGAGCAAGATGGCATTCCCATCTATGCCATCAGCCCTGGTGATGGGGGGAGGCACCCTCCCATCATATCCGGAAGCCTCACGCTACCTTCGGTGTAGAAATGGCTCAAGTTTATTTTGTCCTTATTGCCACTTCTCAGCCAACTGCAAATAATTGGTTTGGCCTTGGTATGTTTTGGTTCCGTTTTGAAGTGTTGTGTTACCATCCTTGAACTGGAGTAGGTTGTCTATGCAGCTTATGGGGTGGGGATGGGGGACCCTACGAAGGGCCCCCACTCCTGAAAAACTATTTTGCTTCTGGTTTCAACTTTGTGTCTTGGGGGCTGCAGCCAAATAATAAAGCAGAGGCCACAAACCTGAAATCTCACCTATGCGGGGAAAGTGCCCCAACAGCTACGGATGCTGGAAAAGTCAACATCGAAGCCTTCTAGGACTCAAGAATTTGCATTAGGATTTTGCAATGTGACAGACTGTCGTGTCAAACGCTGTCGATTTCGAGCATTGGCCTCAAAGCGTGTTCCCTGACTGTACAACCTTTCCGGGTCAAAGTGTGTGCTTCGGTAACATTTTGTGAGTCAAGTTGGCATCTGTGTTTGGGGAATCGGGATGCGGGTCGTTCTTAGCGGCTTTACATGTAGGGATCAAGCGATTGCATGTTTCTATTCCTGCATTGGTTGTCAGCTAGCGCACACACGCTCGGCTTCCTCGTTCTCATTTTCACAACAGTAAGAGAGAGTCTAGACCGATTAGGAGAGAGAGAGAGAGGCCCAAGGTCACCCTATGAGCTTTATGCCTTGACATCTTCCTTGCAATCTTGCTTCGGCTTTAGTTTTCCACTTCTAGGGTTGCTGACTTTGTAGCTCAGGACGGAATTGCGTTGGTCTGCGTCTTTGAATTGAATGTGATTGTTTGATTATAGGCGAAGGAGCAAAATCACGGGGATCCTGTTGTTTATGCCCAGCAAACATATGTTTTCGTTGATTTATTTACAAGTATTTAGAATTCACCGGCATCTAAAGGTTTCAACATAGGGTAGTGCAATCATGGACATTAAAATAAAACATACAATCAGTCTATTGTCATGCGCTGCCAAGACCGTTCTGACTTAATGGCAACCCTTTTCAGGCTTTTCCCGGGGAGACGATATTCAGAACCCTTCCGTTCTTATGGGGACACTCTGGGATGTTTACAGCCGGCCCAAAGCTACCCAGGCTGGCTCTTTCTCCTCGGAGGCAGAGTGAGGAATCAAACTCCCAACCTCTGGTTCTGCAAGCAGATATTTAAACCACCGAGCCATCAGCCAGTTATCAACATATAAGATCTATGTAACTTGTAAAAGTTACCCTGATGTGAAGCTTGGTTATATTTTCTACATTGGGCAAAACAAGTATTCTATTGGGGGGCATTCTTTCATACAATGGGGGGTCCCCATATTGAAGGCTCTGCTCCAAAATGAGTGGCCCTCAGAATTTCAGTTCTTCCTTCCTTCCTTCCTTCCTTCCTTCCTTCCTTCCTTCCTTCCTTCCTTCCTTCCTTCCTTCCTTCCTTCCTTCCTTTCCTTCTTTTTCTCTTCCTTCCTTCCTTCCTTCCTTCCTTCCTTCCTTCCTTCCTTCCTTCCTTCCTTCCTTCCTTCCTTCCTTCCTTCCTTCCTGCTTTCTTTCTTTCTTTCTTTCTTTCTTCCTTCCTTCCTTCCTTCCTTCCTTCCTTCCTTCCTTCCTTCCTTCCTTCCTTCCTTCCTTCCTTCCTTCCTTCCTTCCTTCCTTCCTTCCTTCCTTCCTTCCTTCCTTCCTTCCTTCCTTCCTTCCTTCCTTCCTTCCTTCCTTCCTGATGACCTCAAGGACTGAACCGATCTTTGAGCCCGGAGGCCGGAAAAACAATCTCTTGGCCGTATTTTTTCTGGATAATTGGAATATTCTGGCATACAGGGCCAGGGCAATGTGATTCTTTTGAGAGAGACCCACACAACAGCCACAACAAAGCCAATGTAAATGAAAGCTGAATGGCACAGTTCCCCCCCCCCATGCCCCATCCTGGTGGTATATATTTATTTATTATTGTTTAATAGTTACATTACAATATCCTGTCTTTGTTTTAGTGAGCTCAAGGAGAACGTGTGGCCCTTCCTTGTCCTTTGTCCTCACTTTATCGTCACAACAGCCCTCCGAGGTATGCCAGGCTGATTGGCACAGGCAGAGTCACCCACTGAGCTTTACGGGCTTAGCGGCAACTTGAAAGACCGAGGTGGGGATTTCCGAAATCCAGCACTACGACCAGTCTACCACACCGGCTGAGTCGGAAAGCAACCATAACAAGCTTCCGGCTGTGCTGAGCGGGCCTTATTTTCAGCCCCAGGTCACGTGGGATGTTGATTTACGAATTCAGCTTTCTCCAACCCGTTGACCCAGAGAGACAGGGAAGAGTGCTGGATTCGTCTCCAAGTCTGGAGGGTTTAAGTGGTGGCCAGGCGTGCCTTTGCACTATTAAAATGAGTGTGCTGGCTGCACCTGTTCCTGGAGAGCTCTGATCTGGCCATGATCACACATGTCTGAGTTACATCCCGGCTGGATGACGGTCATGCACTCCATGTATCGGGAAACTTCAGCGGGTCCAAGAGGCAGGAGCCGGATTGCTGACTGGGGCTGGCCACAGGGATCCCAGATTCCCCCGTGGATGCAGCCACACTCCGGGGGCGGCCGATCCATTTCTGGACACAATTCAAAGTTTTGGTTCCAGCCTATAAAGCCCTTAAACAGCTCGGGGTCCCAGCAATCTCAAGGACCGCTTCTCCCTCTCTGAGCCTGCTCGAGTATTAAGATCATCGGGAGAGGCCTTTCTCGCTGGACATTCACAGGGACATTGGTTGGGGGGGGGGACACAGGAAAAAAGGACCTTATCAGTGGCTGCCCCCAGACTTGGGAACTCCCTGCCACTGGAGGCCAAGCGGTCCCCATCTTTACTGCTTTGAATGCATTTTGGTGTTGCTCCTCATTTGTTTCATATGGTATTCGTTTGTTCTTTTTAGTATTCATATACTCGTTAGCTTTAAGCACTGTCTTTTAATGATCCCTTGAGTCCTTTTTTAAGGAGAAATATGCGATATGTATGTATGTATGTATGTATGTATGTATGTATGTATGTATGTATGGATGGATGGATGGATGGATGGATGGATGGATGGATGGATGGATGGATGGATGGATGGATGGATGGATGGATGGATGGGTGGGTGGGTGGATGGATGGATGGATGGATGGATGGATGATGTATGTATGCATGCATGCATGCATGCCTGCATGCCTGCATGAATGCATGCATGTAAATGTAGGTACTGTAGGTAGGTAGGTAGGTAGGTAGGTAGGTAGGTAGGTAGGTAGGTAGGTAGGTAGGTAGGTAGGTAGGTAGGTAGGTAGTTGGGTGTGTGGATGGATGGATGGATGGATGGATGGATGGATGGATGGATGGATGGATGGATGGATGGATGGATGGATGGATAGACAGACAGACAGACAGACAGACAGACAGACAGACAGACAGACAGACAGACAGATAGATAGATAGATAGATAGATAGATAGATAGATAGACAGATAGACAGATAGATAGATAGATAGATAGATAGATAGATAGATAGATAGATAGATAGATAGATAGATAGATAGATAGATAGATAGATAGATAGATAGATAGATAGATAGATAGGCCAATTCTGAGATCTAGGCAGGACCAGTCCTTAGGCAGAATGGCATCTGTGTCATCAGATGGTTAGCACTGTTCTTTGTTATTCTTTTAAAATGAGCAAAACTACTTGTTATAAGGTTTTATTTTAGTTCCCCCCCCCCCCCCGGTGTGCTCAGAATTAAATGGGCTTGCTTCTAACACCGTGAACCTTGTCTAACATTAATGGTGAGGATTAGTGCATTACACTCGTGGGCTGGTCGAAAAATTTAATAGATAAATAAATACGTTTTCTGCCTTGGGCAAGGGGAAAAAAAAGGCTTGGGCCAGCCAGGCATGGTTTTGGCTTGAATTAGGCCCACTCCAGACCTAAGGTTTGCTTGTGGCTCTTGTTAAACCGAGTATCTGGCAGTTCTCTTCGTCTTACGTACGTTTCATTGTGGGGTTTTATTTTACCAGTTTTTGATATATATATATATTTTTGGAAGGGGGGCAGGTTACATATATGTGCGTGTGTTGGGAGAGGAATATATTGTGAACGGGTCCCAAGATCTATGGCAAGGAGGCCGTTAAAAGGATTTAAACGAACTACAGAGGCCTTCTCCCCTAGCGGGATGGAGGATGGAGGGTTGCCATGGCAACAAGGAGGCATTAGATGTCTGAACTGCTGCCATAGCAACAGTGCAAGAGGTAGTTTAGGGCTGTCGCCATGGTAACTCTGGGGGCTGTGAAGGGTCAGGACCATTGCCGTAGAAACCAGGAAACACTAGAGGTGTTTACCGGGCCGGATCCTTGAAGGGGAAGGGAAAAAAAAGCCTCAGGATGGGCAATAAACCCTTCAGAGGTCAGGGAGAGTCAAGATGGCGGCAAACGGAGGCTGCCAAGCCCTCCGAAGGGCAAGATGCCAAGAGGCAAGCGAAAAGCGAAAGACGTGGAGGGATATTCTGTGTCAATGAGCCTCTGAGCATGTAGAAAGTGCCTTGCGCCTCCCTTTTTCAGACGTTTTGCCTCGGAAAAAGCACTCCTAAATCTCCTTCCCCAAAGGCGTTTGCACTGTGTTGAACTAAGCGGGCCCTATTTTTTTTAGTGAGCCGACATTATTTATTTATTTATTTTATTTATATCCCGCCTATCTGGTCGGTTAAGACCACTCTAGGCGGCTAACAGCATAAAATAGTATATAAAAAAATTTTAAATAGAAGAAACCTTAGGAGAGGGAGGAAACAATAGGAGATGCACACATATATATATATATTTTGCACCACCAAGTCTTAAGCAACCTCCATTTTGACGCGTCCTGTTCCGTGGCTGCGGAAATCTTTGGCCTAGCAAATGCTTGGGATCATCATCCTCACATTCCCCCCCCCCCACTTTTGCTCAGGATGATAGCTCTTCTGCTGGGAGAGCTAAAGATCCCTCACCTGTGGGAAGACTATCCTTCCATCATCCCCATCCACCACTTTTTTTTCCCTTCCTCTGCGGTTCCCCTCCTGTCAAATTTCAATTTTTTTACAGTGAGTTTTCATTAGCAGAGACCTTCTGTCCTTGAAAGCACCGGGGGGGATACTATATCTTTAAATATTTTGGTTTTTCAAAGAAACCCTAGAGAGATAAATCATAAAAATGAACACGGTGGTGGTTGTTTTTGTGTTGTGCCTCCTGCCGCCGCGGTGTAGTCATTTGTGCTGGTTTAGGATCTAGGAGGTCTGGGTTCGGATTCAGCTGCACCATGAAGCGCGCCGAGTGAGGAGGAATTTGGGCCGGCCACTGTCCCTCAACCCAGCCTCAGGGTGGTTGCAAAAAACCAAACAAACAGGAAAGTGGGACGTATATAGTACCTTGAGCAATTCAAAGGAAAGACAGGATAGGAAAGTGATATATAAAGAAACACGGGAAAAAAAAGTTCATTGTTTTAAAAGTGGGGGAATGGGAGGACTGTGATCCGATGAAATTTCAATTTTTACAGTGAGCTTTCAGTAACACAGACCTGTCATCCTTCTATTCTTGAAAGCACTGGGAGATACCATATCTTTTATTATTTTGGTTTTAAAAGAACGCTTAGAGACAAATGATAAAAATGAACACGGATGTTGTTGTTATGCGATTGTTCCTTCCACTGCAAAGAAACAGGGAGGTAGGATGTATAGAGTACCTTGAGCAGTTCAGAGGAAAGACGGGATAGGAAAGTGACATATGAAGCAACACAAGGTAGGGGAAAGGATTTCTTGCGGAGCCGGTCTCCTCTCGTTTTAGGAGCTTAATCTTGGGAACGGATCGTTTATTCTGCAACCTGTTTTGTTACAGGATGGTGCTAGAAGGCAGTCCGGAAGCTGTCACTTCCCAATCGATCGATCTCCGGCGAGCTTGTCCCAAAAGTGGACGCATTTATCCTTCCCCCGAGGACAGTATCTTGTTGACGAAGGAGCCAGTGAAGTATGGGGAGCTGATTGTGCTGGGGTAAGTGAGAATTAAGTGCCAAATGGCTTGCTGAACATCCAGGCTAGGGTTTCGGATGTCTACGCTCAGAACATTAAATGATAAGGAGATGCCGAGCCTGAGCATGCGCAGAGTGCCTGTCTCTCCTTGTTAGGGGAACACACACACACACACACATGTTGACTGGAAATGGATTTCAGGTCAAGAAGCAGGGCTGAGCCCTCCTGATTTTTTTTTCTTTTTCAAAAACATTCAATGTTTTTGGTCTTAGGCAAAAGTCAGGGGCCAATGCACTCCTTTCTAATGAATGCAATTCGTCAAGCCATCTGGTCTAAGCCTATTTTAAAGGTGACAAAGGGCAGGAAAGCAGAGTAATACATGTTTTGAGGTTGTCCACCGGTGGCTAGCGGGGCTGGGCTGCCTCGGGGGGTTTTGCCCCACAGCACCCACATTTAGGGGGTGCTGACATCTAAATGTGGATCTACCGGGGAGTATTAGGAAAATGAGCAGCCATATTCCCCACCCTTATGAGATGGATTATATATTTCTTTTACAATTTTGGACCTTCTCTGTCAGTTGGTGCTGATACAAATTCCAGCAGGTCATTTTCCTAGCAACAGATACCTTATTTTTGTCTGTTTCTGGGGAGGTGATGCTTTTCCTTATTTGAAGCTATAACATCATGGGCTACTGTACCGAGACAATGCCAACCCTCTAGGACTTGCACAAATAATATTTTTTTAATGATTTGGAATGTCGTGGCAGTATGAGATAGCCCAGATCTAAGGGGCTAACTGACTTTTGTTTAGACATTTGTAGAAGCAAAAATCTCTGGCTTTGCATTGGATTGGTAAGGAATTCTGATAACACGAGGCAGCAGCCAGAAAAACAAACATCCACCATGCTGGACCAACCCATCATACTTCACCCAGTCCTAAATTATAGAGCGATGATGGAACACATTTTTGTGTGCAAGTACAGTGGTGTCTCACTTAACGAGCGCATCGTTTAACAATGAATCTGCATAGTGATGTGTTTTTTGCGATCGCTAATGCGATCGCATTGCAATGTTTTAATAGGCAAAACATCGCATTGCGGTGATTGGTAAGCGTTTCGCTTACCGATCTTCACATTGTGATGTTTTGGGAACAACTGATCGGCGTTTCCAGAATGGCCGCCGGGTCAACAAAATGGCCACCCACAGCGTTTTCGCACCCTGCCCTCACTTACCGGGCAGCGAAAATGGTGGCCGGATGGAGGATTCCCCGCATAGCGGTGAGTTTTTCCCCAATAGGAGCGCATTAAACAGAGTTTAATGCGTTCCTATGAGGTTTTCCCCCCTGCATAGCGACAAATCCGGATAACGACATTAATCCTGGAACGGATTAACGTCGCTATGCGGGGCACCACTGTACTGTGAGTGCCATTTGTGTTTGCCATCCATCTTATTTATTTATCTAAAATATTTATCCCTTACCTTTCTCCTCAGGGAAACCCGACATGGCTTAGGATGTTAAAACAAACAATATTAAATACCTTTTTAAAAAGTGCTTTAAAATAACTCAGCAGCCCTGTTTCTTCCTGTACTCAGAATTCTTTATGTCTAGGAATATGTCTTTTGCCCCAAGTCTGAGCTCAGCCATATGTTTTTCCAACAAGCTGAAGATTATTCTGGACCATAATACTTCCCTCTCACAAGCGTTGGGTTAGAAACCTGAGTTTGCTTACAGACTGTTCCCCAGTCTTAAACCATTACTGACGAAAACCCTGTTGCCTAGCATAGTAAATTGCATTAGAGCAGGGATTTCATCAATCAGTTTAACCAATTGGGATTTAACGAGCCAACTCCTCCATAAATCCTGGTAATTCAAATAGGTCTACTCCAACTTTACTCTTAATTTAGCATAGTCTGCTGCTGTTAGAGGAGATCTGTTTGGATCAACAGCATTTGTTTGTTGAGGAGTTGACGCTTTAAATCCTCACTGAGTCATTGGATCTACTCTAGTGCAATTTACTGTGTTAAGCAACAGAGTGATGGCCAGTGACACATACAGAGATAAGAGCAAGACTCTTTGCTATAAACTGTGCCCTCATATCTCCTCTGGCAGTGCCACTACATTTCCTGGCAATGTCACCCACAGTATTGGGCTCCATCACTTATTTATGTGGTATATGGTGTATTTTGCCAGCCATGCGCCTCTGCATTATGCATAGGACAGAACAGGATGAGCATGTCTGATCATTTCAAATGCTCCCCCCATAACCCTGTCACCGATCTTAAAGTGGCTAGTCTAAAAAGTTAAAAGAAAATAAAAAGGACCTAATAAAGAGAAATTTGAGATGGTAACAGCTGAAGCAGGTTACGCGCATAAATTTCAGGATGTATTTAGAGGCTGGGGCTTTTTTTAAAGCACACTATGTATAAAAATAAAATCGTATTTTCTCTACAGTGTTAGCCATAGTTAGATTCTTTGGCAAAACTCGAGCTGCGGCATAACCAGCTGTTTCTTAAAAGCAAAAGTTATTATGCAAGATATAACCAAACGGTTATGTATCGGCTGACAATGTATATCAATTAATTATTCCGTCTATTGCCAAGATGGTTCTGTAAGCAATACTTGGGAAGCCTGCAACCTGTATCATTACTGTAATGCTATTGTCACTTTGAAAATTCATTAGCTGTGCCTGTATTCTGTTTTGCTCAGTCCCAACCCTCAATGATCACTACGCTATTTTAACGTGGTTTAAATATTGCACTCAACATATCGGAGGTGATTGCAATTTCAAAAGCTCTCACTAATATAGATCTCTCAGGCTTAAATGTGCTACAGTACTTTGGTTTGGTTTGGCTTGGTTTTTTTTTTTTTGACTGCCAGCTCTTGCAGGTCTAATGATGATGATAATAATCATCTTAGAACTGCAGAGCTGGAAAGGACCCTATGGATCATGGAGTCCAGCTCGTGTCAAGGAGTAATAAAAACAGCTTGCCCTTTTTTTTAGTACAGTGGTGGCCCGCATAGCGACGTTAATCCGTTCCAGGATTAACGTCGCTATCCGGATTCGTCGCTATGCGGGGGGGGAACCCCATAGGAACGCATTAAACTCCGTTTAATGCGTTCTATGGGGGAAAAACTCACCGGTAAGCGAAGATTCCCCCATCCGGCTGCCATTTTCACTGCCCGATAAGTGAGGGCAGGGCGCGAAAACTCTGCGGGTGGCCATTATGCTGGTCCGGCGGCCATTTTGGAACCGCCGATCAGCTGTTTTCTAAACATCGCAATGCGAAGATCGGTAAGCGAAACGCTTACTGATCATTGCAATGCGATGTTTAGCCTATTTAAACATTGCAATGCGATCGCATTAGCGATCGCAAAAACGCGTCGCTATGCGGATTCGTTGTTAAACGGTGCACTCATTATGCGAGGCACCACTGTATTAAAAAAAGGAAAGGTAGGGGTGGAATTATGAGCTCCGTGTTGGGCTGATGAGATGTTCAGTTCAGTTCTGTCTTGGCTAGAAAAGTAACACCTGACCATTACATACACAGGTACAATGGCTCGTTACCCAACGGTGACAAGGGCCGACGCCGCAGCCGGCTGGCCCTGTACAAGAGGCCCAAGGCCAATGGAGTCAAACCAGATGTCATCCACCACATCTCCACACCACTTGTGTCGAAGGTGAGTCCCAACCCCCTTGCCCGTCTACTCAAAAGCTGCCTCTGCTCATCAGGCCCTCTTCGGTGCTCTGGAAAAATGTGATTCCGAGAATGTGCTGAGCACACTTTGGTTCCATATTATCTGGGACCCACAGGTCTGAACCTTCCCAAGGTAGACCACATAAGAACGTCCCAATCTTGAGCATCTAAGAATCCTGTGAAAAGACTCTGACTTGAATCCATGAGAACTCCATCAGTAAAGACTATAATAAGCCAGTTGGGCCAGTGGTGTGAGTTTGCAGAAGATAAGGTTTCTGTGGCTGCCCATCCAGTAACTTTTCTTTAAACCCATCAACTATTACCCTTTCTGTGTGTAGGCATTCTTCAGTCTCGAGAGACTGTGGTAGTGTGCTCTGTATGGAGGACTTGGAACAGCGTCTAGTGTGGCTGAGAAGGCCAATCCGAGAGGGACCGTCCCTTCCACACTGAAGACAAATACAGTCTGTCCCCTGTCCAGCTCCCTGATTTTGTTGCTTTCGGGACTGCCTCTTTGCCTCAGCCTGCTGGACAAGGGTCTCTTCAAATTGGGAGAAGCCACAATGCACCGCCTGCCTCCAGGCTGAACGTTCAGAGGTCAAGGTTTCCCATCTGTTGAGGTCCATTCCTAAGGCCTTCAGATCCTGCTTGCAGATATCCTTGTATCGCAGCTGTGGTCTCCCTCTGGGGCGATTTCCCTGCACTCATTCTCCATAGAGGAGATCTTTCGGAATCCGACCATCAGCCAAGGAGTACCCTTTGTATCTCAAGCCAATTCAGTGCAAGGCAGCCTTGTGTGTTCCTAGGGACCTTTGACTTTAAGGAATCGGGTACAGAGCGCTTACCTTTAGAACGGACGCTGAATCGAAAACTAAGAGTGGGAGGGAAGTGGGTTATCTCAGTGGCTTAATGGGTGGCGTGGGCCCGCCGGTGAATAGAAAGGTTTATCGCCATTTCTTTTATTCCTTCTGCCCAACAGGCACTGAGCAACAACTGCCAGCACAGTATCTCTTATACACTTTCCCGGAGCCACTCGGTCATTGTGGAGTACACGCACGACAGTGAGACCGACATGTTCCAGGTACCTCTTGTGTAGCCTGACCCGCGAGCAGAATTTCAGCATGGGCATGTTTTTCAATCCAGCATCCTTCAGAGGAATGAATGCATTTATTTATTTATTACGGTCAGGTGACCAGCTCATAAAACATATTTACGGCTAAAATATACAAAATGCAGTTTACAAATACACAAACAATTCATAAAACATATTACGTGGCTAAAACATACAAAATGCAGTTTTAAAATGTAGAGTCAGTTCATAAAACATATGATGCGCTTTAAGATATTCCTTCAGATGTGTGCCCTTGCAACCCCCATCGTCACCTACCCGACATGACTAAGGGGGCGGGGATCATTGGATTCGTAGTCCACACATGAGGATCCTGTTATGGTGGAAGCTGCCTGGGTGAATATAAGGCATGAGAACCCTGTTATGGATAATAATAAAAAAAGGTTGGACACTCCTGTAAGGCACATCCTGTGCTAGTAAGGAAATAAGTTGCTTGAATTTCCTCTGAAACACACACACACACCCAGTGTGAGGGTCACTGCAGCCTTCCCCACTGTACTAAAATGTGGACTCAGCATGCTCTGTGCCTGCGATCTGGCAGGGAGAGAGTACAGTGGTGTCTCGCTTAGCGATGTTAATTCGTTAAAAAAAAATCGCTGCTAAGCGATTTCATCGCTAAGCGAAACATGGTTTCCCATTGAAATGCATTGAAAACTGGAAAATCCGTTCCAATAGGAACGAATTGCCATCCTTAAGCGAAAATCGCCATAGGAAACATCGCTAAGCGAAACGCTGTTCCCCAATTGAAATGCATTGAAACCTATTCAATGCATCTCAATGGGGGAAAAATACTACAACAAATTTAAAAAGAGCCAGAACAAAGTCAAATTTGGTTAACAAAGGGTTTATTAAGTGCGCTTTATGATTTCAAACATTTTAAACAGTAAACTTTAACTTTATAAATAGCAGAAAAACATTTAAAAAACAGCAAACATGAGGCTGTTTAAACCATCGTTAAGCGAAACAGGGGACCCAAAATGTAATCGCTATGCGAAGCATGGTCCCAACCATCGCTAAACGAAAATCGCCCATAGGGACCATCGCTTAACCAAGCGCAAAAACGCTCCAAAAATGTCATCGCTAAGCGATTTCTTTGCTAAACGGAGCGGCTGTTAAGCGAGGCACCACTTTGTAGAAGGTTGGTTGGGGATGAAAATGGAGCTGGTTGATGGCGGAATGGAACCCCTCCGTGGGTGGTGGACTCCCCCTCTTTCAGACGGAGTCTAGAGGGCCGCTTGCCAAGGATGACTGAGCCCTTGAGAGTTTCCTGCTTCAGTCGGAGGCTGGACAACTAGAGGTTCCTTCCAGCTCCATAACTCTATGATTTTATGCAGTTTCCGGGAACAGACCCTGGATGGGCTTGCTGGAAACACGTCCGGAAGGTTCTGGTTGTGTAGCCGGCTCGTTGTTATTCCTATCAGTCTCTGAACCTGGAAGGACAGAAAAGGAAGAGGTGCTGATGCCAGATTCTTCTCCCTTGAAACTGGAACAGTGCTGAAATAATTTCAAGTTATGTCTTAGATATAGCCACAGGATCCTGTTTTGGTTCTCATGCCAGTCATTCATTCGACGACACTGCCAAGATGACCCAGGAAAACCCCTTTCTATGGCTCTGGGGTTTGACGTACAAATCAAACCCGGGATGACTCTCTTATCTAGATGGGATGGGACAAACCTGATCCCCAGCCTTTGCTCCCCAAATAGTGTTCGGCAACTTCTCAGAATCCCTGCTGTCTGCCCATCTTCATAGAGGTATCTGGAAGCTCCAGAGTTCAGCAGTACCTGGAGATTCGAGTTTAGGAACCGTTAGCATGGACTTCGACCAGCAGAACGTTCCCCACCATGGTGGCCTCCAGATGGGTTGGACTTTAGATCCCATCGCTCCTACAACATTACTACAAAGTTGTAGAGCAGATCTGGCCTTCCTCAGTGACCATGTATATTCAGGGGGTGCGGACAAACATTCAGTGTCTGTCTAGGTCTGTCTGTCTTCATCTTCATTCCTCCTGGTCCATGTCCTTTATCCCCAGATCGGTCGCTCCACAGAAAGTATGATCGATTTCGTGGTGACGGACACGACCCCGGGGTCCAACTCAGCCGTAGACGGCCAGTCGGCTCAGAGCACCATCTCCCGCTTTGCCTGCCGGGTCATCTGCGAGAGGAACCCCCCCTACACGGCGCGCATTTACGCTGCTGGCTTTGACGCCTCGCGCAACATTTTCCTTGGAGTGAGTGAGTCACCAGAGCAGTTTCGTGTGTTTCTTCCCACCTCCGTTGGTCCGTAGATACTTGTGTGTTGCACTGTTCAAATAGACAATGCATCGAAGGAGGCTTATAAGGGGAACATTTCCACATTTATCCTGTTCAGAATCGCCAGAATGTGAGAATAAACAATTTGGTGCATGGGAGAACATAAACCTGAGAAAAACGCTCATTGCGGCAGAGAGCATTCTGTGTTTAAGTTTTAAAAATCTGGATTTCAATCCCTAGGTATTCAGCCATTGTGGCAACAAGTTATGGTTGCCGTCTCTGTTTTTCCGAAAGGCTCCTTGTGTTTGATGAATCTTGGGTGGCCAACAGGATCGTCATCCTACTGGGAATCGACGTAGCCACTGAATTTGGCCTGGGCAGATGGGCGAAAAATTCACTGCAGTTCAGTTTTGAAAAGTTTGGCAGGCTTTGCTTAATTAGGTGACTGGGACATTAAAATCCTCTGGATAAAAAACTGGAAAGGAGGAGAAAGGCAGAGAGCTCCCCACCTTTGGCTTTGATCCTCTAGATATGTTTTATCTCAGTGCGCGCGCACCCAAGATG
Source organism: Pogona vitticeps (assembly GCF_051106095.1). NCBI lineage: Eukaryota > Metazoa > Chordata > Lepidosauria > Squamata > Agamidae > Pogona > Pogona vitticeps. Next base: position 11,761,630 of record NC_135797.1, read on the forward strand.
TCCAGCTAACATGGGCCAGTGGTAAGGTTTGTGGGAGACCTGGAAGGTCAAAGGTTGCCCATCCTGATTTAAGGAGCTAAGCTTCCGTGGGTCCACTTTAAAACGGATGGATCGTTGTGTTCTGCCATGCTTCTTTTTTTACACAATTCCCACCATCCCTCCTCAGTTTTCAGTGCTGGGTCGGGCTGATAGGAAATGTAAGCCAAAGACCCCTTTGTGCATAATGACCCCACTGGCCTATAGGTTGGCAAGGAGGGAGACCACGGTCCGCCCCACCCTCCCCCTGGCCCATGCGGTGCTGTGATGCCCCCGTCTCCGGTTTCATTGGCAGGAGAGGGCAGCGAAGTGGAGGACTCCGGACGGACTGATGGACGGGCTGACCACCAACGGCGTCCTGGTGATGCACCCCAACGGCGGCTTCAGCGAGGACTCCACGCCAGGCGTGTGGCGCGAGATCTCGGTGTGCGGGAACGTCTACGCGCTGCGCGACAGCCGCTCGGCACAGCAGCGGGGGAAGCTGGTAGGTTTGGGGGGGGGTTGAGGTTCAAGAGTAAGCCCTACACCACTGTAAGCCTTTCCCGCAGCTCCACGGAGGAAGGCTGTACAGAGGCTGTAGCGGGAGGGGTTCTCGGAGGCCTCTCTGCCTTGCGCCGACACAGCTGCTCTTTTTCTCCTCCGTACCAGGTGGAGTCGGAGTCGAACGTGCTGCAGGACGGCTCCTTGATCGACCTGTGCGGGGCCACCCTCTTGTGGCGGACCTCGGAGGGCCTCCTGCGCACCCCCACCCTGCACCAGCTGGAGGCGCTGCGGCAGGAGATCAACGCTGCCCGCCCGCAGTGCCCGGTGGGCTTCAGCACCCTGGCCTTCCCCAGCCTGGCCCAGCGCGGGGTGGTGGAGAAGCAGCAGCCGTGGGTGTACGTCAACTGCGGCCACGTCCACGGCTTCCACAACTGGGGTTTCCGCAAGGAGAAGGGGGGCGTGGAGCGGGAGTGCCCCATGTGCCGGCGCTCGGGGCCCTACGTGCCTCTCTGGATGGGCTGCGAGGCGGGCCTCTACCTGGACGCCGGGCGCCCCACCCACGCCTTCTGCCCCTGCGGCCACGTCTGCTCCGCCAAGACTGTGCAGTACTGGGCCCAGATCCCGCTGCCCCACGGCACCCACGCCTTCCACGCGGCCTGCCCGTTCTGCGGCACCTGGCTCACCGGCCAACAGGGCTTTGTCCGCCTCATCTTCCAGGGGCCGCTCGACTGAGCCGGGGGGGGAGGGGGGGCAGGGATGGGGGCCGGGGAGGAAGATGGAAAATAAAACAGCAACATCAGAGAATCCTTTCTCCTCTGTCGGGGGGGGGGGCTCCGTGTGTCTGCCTGGTTTCCCAAAAACATCTCTGGAAGGAGGGAGGGTGAAGCTTCCTCCTTCGGGTTCTGTTTATTTGGCCTCCTGCCTTCTCCCATAAAAGGGCCCCCAGCAGCTGCGGCCAGCTGTCCCAGGGCAGAGATTTTTAGGTTAATAAGGAAATATGCAAACTCTCAAAGATGAAGAGGTTCGATGTGGCCTGAGCTTTCCATGGACTGCACATGGATCTTAACTTAGGTATACAGATACAGTACATATACATACATACACACACACACAGACAGAGAGAGAGAGATACAGAAACATGTGTATGTATTTTATCTATCTGTCTGTATGCCTGCCTGTCTTAGAGATATGGTGGCTTATCCATCCCTCCCTCCCTCCCTCCCTCCCTCTATATCTGTCTGTCTGTCTGTCTGTCTGTCTGTCTGTCTATCTATCAACTCCTTCCTTATCTATCTATCTACCTACCTGTCTGTCTGTCTATCTATCTATCCATCTATCTATAGGGTGGGCAAGGATCAGGAAGGACTGCAAAAGATGGAAAGAACTGAGCAGGTTTAGCCTGGAGAAAAGAAGACAAAGGGGAGGAAGGAGAGCACTTTCGAAATACAGAGGAGGGGCAGGATCTGTTTTTGATCCTCCCAGAGTGCAGGACACGATAATGGCATGAAGCCCGATTCAAGGACAATGTAAGGAAAAACTTCTTAACTGTTACAGCAGTACAACAATGGAATCATGTAACAATGTAACCACTCAAATGGACAATAATGGAAAATATCCTTACCCTAGTCTACCCACCAAGGAGAGCAGAAAAAGAGCTTAGGCCATTCCTGCTGGACAAAAGAATAATTTTGAAAGTGGCACAGAAGAAACTGATAACAGATTCTGAACTAGGTCCAGACTAAATCGCTAGACCTCAAAACAAGAGCGTCGGCCATGAAAGAAGAGAAATAAAATAACAATACTGTACAAGGAAGTGCAGTTTGGTAAATATATATATATATATATATACACAAACAACACAAGATACATTTGAAATACATTGAATCTTAGTGACAAAGAGTTTTCCCGGAAGGAAAACTAAGTAACTTTCTCTTAGTTCCTTAGGACGGCTGTCCTCTGCTTTTCATCCTTGGGCCGCTTTTGGTCTCTTGTATGGAATAATTTCGTAGGAACCGCTTGGCCTCCCCGGTCAATGTGTGGAATGAATTTCCTTTGCTTGGACAGTGCTCGGATCTAGCCATACAGCGCAGCTGCTCAGGAGGAGGCCGTACGAGATGTCCTGTCTAAGGAGTCAGAACTGTCTTGAGGACTAGCAGCTATTATGATCTTCTTGAGGGTCTTCCCAAAGGAGGTCGGCCCTTTCCTGCCAGGGGCCTTCAGCAATTGGTTGCCAGCTATATTTGGGGCAAGGAAGGAGGTTCTTAAAGATGTGGATGAAGCCCCTCGCTCATCACCAGCAGTTCTCGAACTCAGGACCCGAGCCGGCACATCAATTTTGCCCTTGGGGCTGAGGGCCGCTGCAAACAAGGCCTTGCTTTGCTGGAACAAAGGGGAAAAAGTGCCCTCTAAATAACAAAAATGCAGCCAAGGGGAGCATGGGTCCACAAGCTAGCTGGGGCACATGGGAGGTGGAGTCCAAAACAGTCTGGTGACGACAGCATTAGTTTGCCTCTCCCTGCAAGAAGATCAGTGCCAACCCTCTTCCCGGTGCCTATTGACTCGGAAGTCAGTCTCAGGGTAGGTTCAACCGGTCGAGCTTTCGGGGCAAACTGGGGGGGGTGGCTTTCCAACAGGGCAGGCTGCCCCGCAAAAGGAATAAAAGAAAGCACCCGACCAATCAAAAGCAAGGGGCGGGTCTTCAGCGAAGAGGGAGCTCTTCAAGCGGCCTCCGCGATTGGCTGGCCGAGCCAAGGGAGGCGTGTCCCGCTCCCTTTGAAGCGTTGAATGGAGGGAGGGGGCGTGGCAGGAAGTTGTCTGCTTGGCGGAACGGAGAGCGTCCAGGTAAGGCGGGCAAGGATGAGAGAGGGGGGGACGAATTTCAGGGGCGGACCGCGTGCTAGCAGGTGCAGCGGAGCCCCACTTCCCCCGGGGAATTTTTCCCCCTTTCTCCCCGTTCCTAGAGCTCAGGGTGATGGCAGGACCCCCTTCTCTGCTACCCCCCCTTCACAAGTGGAGATAAGGGAGCTTTTTTGGGGGGGTTGATGATGAGAAAGGCCCCCACCTTGCACCCCATTTTCTCCCCCCCCAGGAGATTCACTCCCAGCAACCTCAATGCAGAGCAGGTGTGTGGGGGGCCTGAATGTGGGGGTCCCCCCTTGTGCCCCACTCCCTTGGGGCAGAGCTGTTTTGCTTGACACGCGACCTCTTGACACCGGACCCCCTTTCCCCCCCCCCCAGGGTGGAATCCCTCAAGAGTTTCACATCGACCACGAGCTTGACCCTTGTGTTCAACCGGATCGGGGCAAAATCCAAAGAAACGAGACAATCCAATACAGTACCCCCCCCCAAAAAAATTAAAATTAAAATATAAAAAGAGACAAGAACATGGGACACCTTAAAGACTAACCATTTCTATTTTAATGTCAGTTTTCGTGTACAATGCCACTTCATCAGACATTAATTTTTATTTATTTATTTATTTATTTGGTTTTATACCCTGCCTATCTGGTCTACTCAACCACTCTAGGCGGCTTCCAGTACAGGATAAAACAATAAAAAACAAGAACATTACATAATCATTTGATACAGTTACAATAAAATAGAGTGAGAATAAAATAAAGAAGGAATAAGAGACATCACCCCTTCTTGTTCCAGCCTTCTTGGACATCCTCTTGACAGCGTTGCTGGTCGGATTCCCCCAATTCTAAAATGCTCTCCCGAGGGATTGTTCTACTGACCTTAAAGAGCTTTTAAGATCAGAGATGCAGGCCTTTTCTTTTCTTATTCATTGACTTCCTCTCCCCCCCCCCCCCCCGACTCCCGGAAGGCACCCTTCCCCTGTTCCTCTAAAATGAAAACTCAGTGCTCTGGAAGAGGTTGCCCACGTTTGGTGCAGGCAATGCTGAGCTAGATGGGCTGAGGGTGTGACTTTTGGTATAAAGCAGCTCCACACCTCTCTGTTTGGACCAACCCTTCAGATCCATCAGGAGTGGAGTCTTGCTTTATTTTTAGCCTCAGGGGTGGTGAGCCCCTCCCTTATATTGCAGAGGATCTCGGGATCATGGCCTGGCTGGCAAGCATCTGTATTTGAAGTTCTGATAGCTAGTCCATCTTCATAAAGCTGGGCTAGATGGACCGGAAAAATCTTGCCATCTCAGAGCAGCAGTTTCTGTTGCATCTTCCTGCTGCCTCCAAGCCGGGGCTGTTGCAAGTGGCTGCCCCCTTCCTTCCTTCTCTCCCATGAGTCGTACAGAAGGCTTTATGTCTAAGAATGGTTCTTTAATTCTGGAAAGAAAGAAAAAAAAACCTTAAGAAATCCTTCTTCTCTCCTTCCTACCACTTAACAAAGATTAGCCTTAAAAAATACATGGGGGTGCCCAGCTTTAAAAAGTTGGATGCCTACTCCCCTCCATAATTGGTGTGTTACTGGGAGGGGTGAAATAAAGGAGAACCATGAGGAAGTGAAAACCGGCATCTGTTTCATTGGTAAAGACTTCCCTGCTTAAAAGTAGCCTCTTTCTGGTCTGAAAAGCCAAGGAATCGTGCAAAGAAGTCACAGAAGAACTGGCGCACAAAGCACTCATCCAGTTCTTCTGAGTTCTAAAAGTTGTACGGTGGAGGGTTGAGGGAAAGGTATAAGTGCTTGAGAGGAGGCAACAATAAAATGGAGTATTATTGGGCTGCTGCAGGAGTTCATCTGTTGTCCTAGAAATTTAAGCCGATTTCCCCCAAATTCTATGCCATTGGAACCTGAAGAATTCTGAATTCTGCTTCATGTTTCAGTTTGTAGTGATTTGGTAAACCTGTTACCCCACAAAGAATTTTGCGGTCACTAGTAGATGGCACAACTTATTTTTCTTTTTTAAAAAATCCTGATCCAGGAGGCTAGTTTTGTGGTGATTTTCAGTGCAGGTCAATAATGTTTCAGGGGCCCCCAATCCGCCTGCATGCTTGAAGATTGCACTTCACGTAGATCCGGTCAGAGGCTCCTGAAGCCTCATATTGCGTTGGGAGACTGGCTGCAGTGTTGCTGCTGGAGACAAGGGTTTAAATGCTCCAGATGCCCCTGGGAGAACGACTCCTATCGCTCCAGCCTCTCTGGCCTAACTGGCTGGGGCAGATGGGAGATGGAGTCCAAAAGAGCTCCTAGTTTTGTATCCCTGCTTTTAAGCAGTAGTGGCTGAAATATTATTTGCCTAATGTAGCAAGTCACACAAGGAGAGACCTGTGGAATGGGTGAGTTGACTCCTCTGTAAGTTCTGTTGATTCACATGGGCTTACTCTAGTGTGACCTATGCTAAGGAACAAGATTTATAGCATTATTGGGGGGGGGCATAATAATTCTGAATTCAGGCCATTTGTGGGTAAACTCTCACCATGCTTGCTTATGGAATGAGGACTAAGGTCAGCAGGAGGTCTGTCCACTGTCTATTCATCCATTTTTCCCCCAAAAAAAGGGTGCTTGCAGGAAAAGATGGGGGTTTTGTGTGTGTGTTTGTGTGTGTGTGTTTTGGTGGAATGGAATTTTGTGGCTTTATCCGTGAGATTTTTACAGGGGGGGGTTAGATTTCATCCACTTCTGTGTCTTTCTTTTAGGGTCCCCCCCTCCTTTTTTTTTCTTGGCAGAAAAATAAATCTGGTGAAGCAGTAAAAAAAAAAACCCAATGTTATACAATAACTGCATAATGTCTTTTGGTGGCCAGAACTAGGAGCCCTCCCGCTGGAGAACCTCCCATAGCTTCAGGAGGTGAAGAAGCACCGGATTTTTGAGAAGACCATGTGATTTAAAAGCGGAGAATCGGAAAGAGGAGGGGCAGGAGGATGCTGGAAAAGGAAGCAAAGTTAGGGCTAGCCACTCCTGCAGGGAAAGGATGCAGAGGTGGGCCTTGGTCTCCTAGCAATGCCAAGTGTCCGTCTTGCCCAAGAGAGCCTGAGATTGGTTGGGCAGGCGGCAGGAGGCGTGTCTGCCTGCCTGAAGTTATGAATGGGGGAAAGGAAGGGGGCGTGGCAGGAAGCTGGATGCAGCTGAGCAAGAACGGCAGGTGAGACAGGTGTGAGCCAAGGATGGGTAGCCTCCGATCATTGGCACCGCTGGGCAGACTCCCTGTTGTGCAGGGACTGTGTGTCCACAATGGGGTGCGTGGATTGTGTGTCTGGGATTCCACATTTGCGATTTGCCGTTGGCTGGATTTCAGTGCTGGAGCAAACTGGGCAAGATCTGAAACAAGCAAGGAAAAAGCAAAAACTCCCTTCTCGGGTTGAGGGGCAAAGGGCACAGAAGGGGGTGCATTATTTTTTTTTGGCACACGAGGCCGAGAAATCCCAATAGTGCTTCGCTCCCCTTGTTCCTGGCAGTAAAATAAGAAGAAACGGACAGCGGATCCAGAATCCTACTGGTTGGTAACCTGGTGTCAGTGCAGCGGCTTTAACCGCAGGGATTTTATTAACTTATTATTCACTACTGCACTTCTAATTTACCTGAGTTTATTTTTATGTTGTATGCCATCCACCTGTAGTAGACACGTTCTAGATGGGCAGTATATATAAATCTAATCAATATACTGTATAAATAATTCACCGCTAGGATTCTGGCCCATGAGGCTTTCTGCCATGACCACCCCGAATCGGCTCCTTGAAATGGTTGCCTCACTGTCTCCAGTGCCAACTCCAAAGAACTAGATGCCACGGTCTGCCTGCAGAACATTGTGGGGACACAGCCTCTTTACTGAATGCCGCATTTAGCAGGGAGGTCATGTCACGCCCCTAGTTCTTTGGATTTTGGAAAGAGACCGCGGTCTAGTGACGGGTCTGGACCTCGGAAGGAGGACCGGCATTCAATGAGGAAGCATCTGCTGTGTCAAATGTTCTGAAAAACTTTGGGGTTTACCATCAAGGTGGGACCCAGGTGGTCGATAAGAAGTTTGATGGGACCTAAGGTTCGAAAGCTTCAGAATTGCTGAAATTCATGACTTCCTTGCCCAGTAGTGTTTGTTGTCACATTAACCTTCCTTCCCCCCGTCTCACTCTTTCCCCAGGTTGGCATGATGGTGGATTCCCAGTACATTCTGCCCAACGATATTGGAATCGCGACGCTGGACTGCAACGAAGCCTTCCGGCTCTTATCCCCAGAAGAGAGGCTGTATGCCCACTATCTCTCCCGGGCCTGCTGGTACGGCGGGCTGGTGGTCCTGCTCCAGACCTCCCCAGAATCTCCAGCCATCTATGTCCTCCTGTCGCGGCTCTTCCGGACTCAGGATCCCGCTGAGCTCGGGGAGTTGGCCCGCTCCCTCGGTCTCTCAGAGGAAGAGTATCAGGTATCGGAACCGAGAAGGAGGTGGTGGGTCGGTGGTTGGAATTGGGGCGCTCCTTTGCGCTTCTCCTCTTGCCAAAGATGAGAATGGTTGGTGCTTTGGACTACATGTCCCATTGACCTTGGGATACTGGGAGAGGTAGCCCAAAAGAAAAAGTTGCCTGTTTTTCACTTTTACCAGATTTTGAGTGCTCTTGATTTGGAAGGCAGGACTGGATACCATTTGTGGACCTTTCAGAGGCCTGTATTTTGACTAAACATAAGAGAGACACGTGTAACTTATCCTTTGGCCCTTTGGGTGCTTTCATTTCAGTTCCTAGAGCCCGTAGCCAGCATGGCCAGTGGTTAGGGACTACGGCACTAACACAGAGGAAAGGCGAACGTTTCCTTACAGCCTTCTAGTGCTAAGAACTGTCCGAGGATGAAAACGTGGGTCTGGTGAGGACGGGGGTCCCCTTCAAAGGAGACACCATGGCAGGGAGCAGATAAAGAGGCTGCACACTGCATTTTTGAGCCTGCTCTAAGGAACCGATCAGACTGCAGCTCAAGGCCAGGCGATGTGTAAGCTTACGGGATCGGATTTGGGGTTTTTGGCCGGATTCGAAGGTCACCTGGCCAGGTCCCAGCTTCAAAATATTGCAGGGTTGGGTATTTAGAGGCGCTCTTCCAGAAAGGAAGTTGATTCTATGTATTCTCAAAGGCTTTCATGGCCCGGATCTGATGGTTGTTGTGGGTTTTCTGGGCTCTTTGGCCGTGTTCTGAAGGCTGTTCTTCCTGACGTTTCACCTGTCACAGTGGCCGGCCCCTTCAGAGGACAGAACTCCCACAGACTGCCCCAGAGCACAGACAGAGTTCTGACTCCTGTCCTTTGAAGGGGCCAGCCACCAAGACAGGCGAAACGTTAGGAAGAACAACCTTCAGAACACGGCCAAAGAGCCCAAAAAACCCACAACAACCAGAAGTTGTTTCTATTTCTCAGCTCACGACCGGGTGTGTCCACTTGACACAGGAAGGCAAGCATCTGCACTGGCGTTGTGCTGTTCTTGATTTATCATTTTGTCTGAAAGAGAGCCAACCCCTGCCTTCCGTTGGGTTCTTCCCAACAAGCCAGACCAAGAAACCAAAAAGCAAACCTTGGTTTATTTGTCATGTCATATAAATGTACCATATGTGTGTATGTGTGTGTTGCAGCCATGATATGCACACGTTAACTAAGATTTGTTCTTCGTAGGCTTTGCTGGTTTACGCTGCCGCCCTCTACGCCAACATGGGCAATTATAAGTCCTTTGGTGACACCAAATTTGTCCCCAACCTTCCCCAGGTGAGCTTCGGAAGAAAGGCTATGGTTTGGGAGGGAGTGGGAGGAGCCATTTCCCTTTTAACCAATGGGGAACGTTCCTTTTACCTCATTGGCTGAAAGTCTGAAGTGTGGGTGGAGCCTCTGCTGGGATTACAGCGACCCATTCATAAGCCGCCTAGAGTGGTCGTTCGACTAGATAGGCGTGGTATAAATGCAATAAATAAATAAATAAATGAATGAATGAATGAATGAATGAATAAATAAATAAATAAATAAATAAATAAATAAATAAATAAATAAATAAATAAATAAATAAATAAATAAATAAATAAATCTTCCTTCCTTCCTTCCTTCTAGGAGAAGCTGAAAAAGCTGGTGTGGGCAAGCCAGGCATTCAAGGAGCACCCAGAACAGATGGAAGCGCTATGGGACCGTTGTGGGAACCCCATGTTCTCCTTAGAGCCCAGGCAGAAGCATTTGGGGCTCAGTGACGAGGTACTTTGGCAGTCGTAGCCCATTCCCAGGGTTCCTCCAGAACCTCGCACTCGGGCCAGGGCCGAAGAAAGGAAATGTTTCGAGACCAGGGCCGAATTCCCATTTTGGAAGGGATTTTATGGCGGGGTGTTGCTGGATTATAAAAGCCAGAAGGGACAGGGGTAGCAGGAATAATGGTTACCCATCCGGATCTGTTCCCACCCGCCATACAAACCACAGCTTAGTTCTAAGAACGTATGAATTTGAATTTATTTATTACGTCCGCGTGACCAGCTCATAAAACATATTTATGGTTGAAAATAGACAGAATGCAGTTTAAAAATGTACAACCCATTCATAAAACATATTATGTGGCTAAAATATACAAAATGCAGTTTAAAAACGTGAAATCATTTCATAAAGCATATGATGTGGTTAAAATACACAAAATGCAATTTTAAAAGGTGTATATAATCATCACATGTTGTCAAGTCATTTCTGGCTTAGGGCAACCCTTTTTTCAGGGAGAGAGAGAGAGAGGACTCCCTTTTTAATCCCCTTTGCCGTTGTTTCGTGAGCTGCAAGCCAGACCTTCCCACGCAAAAGTCACAGCAAAAGACCTCACCGTCCAGACGGGGAGCCCCTCAACCAGAGGGTCCCTGTCGTTGGAGGAAAAGCCAAAGGCTCTGGTGGTATTGCTATATTTGGGCCAGAAATCCAGCCCGTCCCTCGGTCTGCTGGGGGGCGTCCTATGAGACTTCTCTCTTGTCTCTTTTCCCTGCAGGGTATTTCCACGTACTTCTCTCTCAACTGTACCATGGAAGATGCGAAGCTAGCCCAGGATTTTCTGGATTCTCAGGTACCGCACAAACCTACCTGTTTGTTTTTTTAAGACGGGGAGGAGGGACGTGGCAGCTGAGATGAAAGGCACCGAAGGGGTTGTTGATCAGAGCGTTTAATAGCCTCTGCAGTTCAGACAAGGAGACTGGGAAATTTGCTTAGGTCTCTTTGGAAAATCGCCCTCTGAAACATCGTTTTGCGATCGGAAAAGCAATCGGAAAAACCCCATCGTAAAGCAGATTCGTCATAGAGCGAGGTAATCGTCAAGCGGGGCACCACTGTATAAGAATGTCTAGGTCCATAATGCAGGTCACTAACGTCTAGACGGCAGCCGGTTGCTCACCTCGGTCTGTCGAGACGAAACCAGAGGGTAGAAGGATCAGACTTGATAGGAGGCGTCTTTGCCCTAAGACCTTTCTTCAGACCCATGAGGACTGGGACCTTGTTTTTATGGGAAGGCCCTTAGCTCAGGGGCGGAGCACCTACTCTCTGTCCAGAATGGCTCAGGTGCCATCCTTCCCTTTCTCCAGGAAGAAGGATCAATGGGTGGGAAGGACCTTTTCCCAACCAGAGACCCTTGGAGAGCTGTCGTCCGTCAGAGCAAACTATCCTGGCGGTCTTCACTCTCTGGAAGGCCTGGGGTTCTCATCCTGGACTGCCTTTCAAGCCAACTCTTTTCTTAAATCTTTTTTGCAGAACATCAGCGCTTATAACACGAGGCTTTTCAAGACCCAGGTGGATGGGAAGGTCACCTACGAGGTTCGCCTGGCGTCCGTGGTTTCAGACGGTAAGAGCCCTTTCCCGGCTGTGGTAAGATTCCCTCGTCCACAACCATGCAGTTTCTCGATAACGCCTCAGCGCTTCTTCCTCAGTGCATAAAAGAACAACAGACGCTCAGGGCTGCACCAAACAAAAAAAATTGTATCAGGGCCTAATTTAAAAGGTGGAGGGCCATATGTTCCCTTTTATCACAGACACACAGGCCTGGCGGTTCTTAACATCTGCTTCTCTTCTTCTGCCCAGATGCCCAGCTGGACGATGACATGACCGCCAAGATGAAATGCTTCCAGTTTGGGGGCTGCGTGTTTAACGTGACCTTTGGCGATTATGCCCCGCTGCTGCAGAAGGTTGTGGAGAACCTCCAGAAAGCCCAGGTGAGGGCGGGGGTCGTGGGGAGCATCCGTAGCTGCCCCAAAACGGCCTCCTTTCCCCACTCCCCAGACCAGGTCCAAGGCCCCCAAACTAAGATTCCGGTCCAGAGTGTTGCATTGACCCCTCTTGTCTTGGTCGACGAAGAAGCGCCTGCCTCTCTCTCTCTTGGTCCACCTACAGGGGGTTCAGATCCGCTACCCAGGAAAGCAGATTTATGCTTTGATCCCTTTCCCCCTACACTTGCTAAGCCCCACTTATTTTTCTTAATTTTGGATTAATAAAGTGGGGGGGGGAGTCTTATGCGTAGGAAAATACGGTAATTCATTCATAAGTCAGAGACGTCGTCACGGCACATAACAACTTAGGTTTGTCTCCTATTCAGGCTATGTGTAGCTCTCTCGTCTTGATTCTCAGTACTTGTGTTTGTTTGCATTACTGATCTGAGTCCCGCTCATCTTTCCCCTGTCAGCCTCATGCCGCCAACGCCACCCAGGCAGAAATGTTGACCCACTACATCACCAGTTTTACACAGGGCTCCATCGCCGCCCACAAAGAGGGCTCCCGTTGCTGGATTCGGGATAAAGGGCCCATTGTGGAGAGGTAGGCTTCAGGCAGCTTCCTTCCTTGGTCTACATCGCTCCGTTTAACGACGAAACCGCATTACGATGAACTTTTTGTGATAGCTTTTGCGATCGCTTTACAATGTTTCCTATGGGAGAATTTCGCTTTGCGATGATCGGTTCCCTGCTTCGGGAACCGATTCTTCACAAAACGATGATTTTCGGCCAGCTGATTAGCGGTTTCAAAATGGGTGCTGGGTAAACAAAATGGCCCCCGCTGTTTTCTGGGACGGATTCCTCGCTGCACAGGCAGTGAAAATGGCCGCCGTATGGAGGATCTTCACTGGACGGTGAGTTTCCAGCCCATCGGAACGCATTAAACAGGTTTTAATGCGTTTCTATGGGCTTTTAAATTTCGCTTTACGACGTTTTCGTTCTACAGCGATTTCGCTGGAACGAATTAACGTCGTAATGCAAGGCACCACTGTAATCGGGGAGAGGTCAAGGGCTTCCCCCATCATTTTCCACCCTAGGGTCCCAGAAGAATGTACCCAGTTTTTTTAAACTGAAAAAGCAAAAAGTGGAGAGAGAAAAAAGTGGAAGTGACCAGAATGTATTTCCAGGGTTTTTAAATTAACCTTTAATTTTTATTTATTTATTTTAATACAGCAAAAACTTGCTTGCCTGAGAACATGACTGGACATTTTAAAAGGTTTTTTTGGGGGCGGGGGGAGTGTCTGGAGGTCTGGTCAAGATGGGCATGGAGCGGGCCAAGAATTCCCACTGCCCACGACATGTGAATGAATGAATGAATGAGCTAACACACTCCCTAGGACTGGCGTTGCTGGAGGCGGGGGACTAGGGGGAGGACATCGGCATCATAAAGGCTTGGCGGCTTCTCTTAAAGGCTGGGAGGGTGTGGCTGGAGAACATATTATTATTATTTTTAAAATTTCAAGCATGTTTTAAACTCTGCTCTTCGCCTCGGAAAGGACTCGTGGGAGAGCTTTAGAAAAAAAAGCTGGTGATTCGTTGCCCCTTTCGGCTTTCAGCTCAAAAGGCGTGAGACACAAGGAGAGCAGCGAGGGAGAGGAGGAGGGAAAAAAAGCAGCCTCTTGGTGGCTGTTGGTTCATTGCCCAATTGATGGGGAATGTGCTTACTTTGGACCTGGGGATGCTCAGACTTTCATTGCTCCGGTTCTCCTTTCTGGGCTGTCCGCTTGCTTTCCCCTCCTCCTCCCTTCTCCTTTGGGGAAGGAGATGCCACCAAATGAGACCCGACTGGCCGACTCCAGCGGGGTAAAAAATCTAATTAATTAATTAATTAATTAATGTGTGTCCAGCTGCTTCTCCCGCCCTTTCAGAGCCCAGCCAAGTTAAATAAGTTTTGTTTTACATTTTATTTTGTTTGCTTTTTTCTATTCTCAGTTACATCGGCTTCATCGAGAGCTACCGAGACCCCTACGGTTCCCGGGGAGAGTTCGAAGGTACCGTTTCGCCTCGACCGGGAAGGAGGCTGGGGGTCTGATCCCCCCCATCCCTTAGTGGGAAAAGAGGGAGAGGGGGCCTAAGAGGGAAGGGAGAGACCTCAGAGCTGGGGAAGGCTGCTCGCTTTCCTGACCCAGGACACCGGGGTCTGCCGTTCCAGGGTTTGTGGCTGTCGTCAACAAGGCCATGAGTGCGAACTTCGCCCGCCTGGTGGCGGCGGCCGAGCACCTGCTGGAGGAGCTGCCGTGGCCTCGCGCCTTCGAGAAGGACACTTTCCTGAAGCCTGACTTCACCTCCCTCGATGTGCTGACTTTTGCCGGCAGTGGGATTCCGGCCGGCATCAACATCCCCAACTGTAAGGCCTCAAAACGTGGTGGCAAAGCCAAAGGGCCCCTTCCCAAACCGGCCGGTCCTGTGCCTCCCGCCTGTCGCTTTAGGCTTGGCGTGGGTGGTGAGGATGGCAAGAGACATCGCTGGCACCGGGGAGTGGGTATAAACCCTCCAGCATTTATGTCCCCCTTCCAGCTGTAGTGGAGATCTTATTTTCTTTATCAGTACAGTGGTGCCTCGCTAGACGATGACAATCCATTCCACTGAAATCGCTGTTTAGCGAAATCATTGTCTAGCGAAAAGTGTTTCCCCATTGGAATGCATTGAAACCTGTTTAATATGTTCCAATGGGGAAGAATCGTTGTTGTCTAGCGAAGATCAGCCATAGGAAAGCCACTTTGCGAACCGCCGATCGGCTGTTTAAATAGCTGTCTTGTGAAGCTTAGGTCCCGAAAACACCCATTTTGCAAGCACGGAGGGAGCTGTCAAAATCGTCATCTAGCAAAAATTGGTTTGCGAAGCAGGGAGAGAACAAAAACAACTGGAGGGGGAAGCGCTTTGATCCCTTTCCCCCCTGCACTTGCTAAGAAGCCCCACTTAGATTTCTGAATTTTGGATTAGAAAGTGGGGGGCAGGGTGTCTTATACATGGGGGGCGTCTTATCCATGGAAAAATACGGTAGTTATAGCTTTCGTGGGATGCAAGAAAGAAGGGGTGGAGCGGGGAGGAGTATCAGCCAGAATGGGAATCAGTTTGGGTCCCATCCGTGGCTGAGGTTTCCAGCATCCAGGGCAGCCTTTCGCACCGGTGCACCCCTAATTCCTTCCTTTCTTCCCAAACCACTGCCCCCAGTGTTTCTGCTCCCAAGGCTGGTGGGTCAGAGGGGCCCAGGGGAAGGCTTCTTCCCCTTGAGCTGTGCTATCCGAAACCGTGGACCAAGGCTTATTAAGCCGATCCTGCACCACTCTGGCCAATCAGAATCAAGGGAAACCTCCACCTGCCCTTGGACCCGCCTCCTGATGTGCTCACCTACGGCCAAACTGCATTCTGGCTTCAAATAGCTGGTTTGCCTTGAAGGCTTGGGGTGGGGGGGAATTCTGTGCTGTTCCTGGATTCTGCTTGGAGAGGGTGATCAGGGGCGAAGCGTGGAGTTCCAGTGGCTTTTTTAGCCCAGTCTTCCTCAACTTGGTGCCCTCCACCTCTCGAGAAGTCCATCTCCCATCAGGCTTGCCCTACGGGTGATCCTAGCTGGGGATAATGGGAATGATCATGCAATCCATCCCAAGAACACCCAATTTTCTTCCTGTCCCTTCCAGATCATTTCTGTTAGATCTGGATGACTTTTCTCTCTCTCTTTTTTTCCCCCAGACGACGACATCCGCCAGACAGATGGCTTCAAGAACGTTTCGCTGGGGAACGTCCTGGCGGTGGCCTATTCCACGCAGAAAGAAAAGCTGACCTTCCTTGCTGAGGAGGACAAGGTACAGGCTCTTGTCTGTTGTGGGCTTTGACTTGCAGTGAGCCATGCATATTTTGGGACTTCTTGTTCATAGTCCCAGATGTTAAAAAACGTAAGTTACGGAACCAGCAGGGAAACAAATCATTTAAGAAGTGTGGGATTTCGCGATCTCCAGTTACATGAAAAAAGGGTGTTTCTTCCTGCAATATATATATTTTAAGAGTGAGGCTGAAGGACTCTTTCCATTTTAACACAAAATACAGTGGTGCCCCGCATAGCGACGTTAATCCATTCCAGGAAAAACGTCACTATCTGGAAACGTTGCTATGCGGGGGGGGGGGGACCCCATAGGAACGTTGCTATGCGGAGGTAGGTCTAAGCTCTTTGGAGAAAAGAAGTCTGAACTTGCACAAAAGGAGACTTTTTTTGGAATCCGGTCTTGGGTACAAAAGGATTTCTTGTCAGAGAAGGAACCGAATTTCATTGGGGGGTCACTGTTGCAGGATCCCTACATCAAGTGGAAAGGACCCTCTTTCGAGGTGCAGGTTGGTCTCCACGAACTTTTGGGCCACGGCAGCGGGAAGCTCTTCGTGCAGGTGAGCGGAACAGCTTCGGATTTTGTCCCTTTACGTATTTTGATTAAGGGGAAAGAACATGTCAAAACTGAAGAATCTACCTCGGAGTGCGGCTTAAAGATTGCACCATTTACAAAATGTGTGTGTTTTTCCCTTGTTTACCATCTCGTTTGGGGTCATGAAGAGTTGGACACGACTTAACGACTAAACAACAACAACAACAACCATCTCATTTAATGCAGGACTTGAAACGGGATTCTGGCGCTGCAGGATTGGGGTCCCCATCCGACCCCGTGGGCCGCCCCTGAAAGCCACAAACTCTCCTCCATGACACAAATCATGGGTGGTTTTCCAGATTTTGTATTGGCTTCCCCCACCCTCGTTGTAAAAGCCTGCGATCCTTAAGGCTTAATTACTTTCCGCTAAAAGGTGGCGTTTTTCAGCCCCATCGTTTTGCCTTTAGCCCAGCCTGCTTCCCTCCTGGGAAATTTTGTAAAACTGGACTGGTCCTCGAACTCAAAGAGGTTCCATATCCTCTTTTCGTGCAAAGTCAAATAGGTTTAAATTGAGTTATAAATAGGCATCTGTGTCTGTCTAGAAATCGCGTGGCTGAGCATGTTCAGAGCATACCATGTATGGCGATTCAGTCTGTTCTAGCAGCCCAGTTTAGGTAGGACGCGTCTGGTTTGGTTTTAATGTAGGGACAGTTTTAAGGTCTGAATGTTTATAAATCATTTCGTATACAATCCACCCTGGGATCATGATATAGTGAGGGCTATAACCATTTTTCTCCTGCCAACCTAGCTGTTCGAAAGCATGTAAAAATGCGAGTAGATAAATAGGTACCACCTCGGTGGGAAGGTCACGGCGTTCCATGTCTAGTTGCACTGGCCGGAACCTTTACCTTTTTACTCTTACTGTATTAGATTGTCTAAAAAGAAAATTCTCAAAATTTCTTCTGAGAATCTTTGATGATGATGGCCTAAGAAACCTTGGCTAATATTGAGTTCATTGAGATGTGTTTTTAACTCATGTAGGTATTTTACTCCTGCCAACCTAGCAGTTCAAAAGCATGTAAATGTGAGTAGATAAATAGGTACCCCCTCGGTGCTGGCTGGGGGAAATATGGGGAGCCGTCTTCCAAAATAGTAACTTTTCCAAGCTTTGACCCATCCTCAGCCCTGGGAGGAGGTTTTTAAAAAAGGAGGGGCTTGAGCTTTGTGTCCGTGGCCACATATACGTAGGTGTGCATGTGTTGCACTTTCGTGAACTATTTAGTAAGTGTGCCTTGAAAGTCAAGGCAGAAATCTCTTGACTCAATTAGCCACCTTCCCCCAGAGAGGACGAGGCTGCCTTTAAAACAATGCTATTCATTGTGTGACATTCTCAAGAACAATGAATGCTTAACAGCATGCACTTTTGTTGACTGTGGACTGTAACTGACGAAAACCTATTCGAAAGTAAATGTTAGGTACCAGACTCTCTCTGCCCTACACTGTGAGAACAGTTCAGTACCACTGTTAATTGCGGTTGCTTTCAATATCCTTTCTGTTTCTTTCTCTTCCTCGGCAGGATGATTCCGGTGCCTTCAACTTTGACCAGGAGGCAGTGATCAACCCGGAGACGGGAGAACTAGTGAGGATTTGGGAAGGGAGGTTTAAAAACCTTGGGGCAAATAAGTTTGTTCCTTTGTCGGCTGTAGCTCTTTTTCTCTCTTGGCACTA
Organism: Pogona vitticeps; assembly: GCF_051106095.1. Lineage (NCBI taxonomy): Eukaryota > Metazoa > Chordata > Lepidosauria > Squamata > Agamidae > Pogona > Pogona vitticeps. The sequence continues at coordinate 11,779,360 of NC_135797.1, forward strand.
CCATAGTACTAGAACAGATTATTTGTCCGTGCTGCTGAAGTTGTATAATTCAAGCAGAGACTCAATTTCTCAGTGCAAAACTCGATATAGTCCTGGAGATCTTGGCAAATAAAGGCTTTTATTCTATAAGCGGTCGCTGTCCTTCACAGAATTTTGGAGCCTTGCCAGACGTTTACATCTTTCACCTATACCTTTTTCACGGTTCCCCCCCACTTTTTCTGGCTTTTCTCTTACTTTCCAAAATAAGAAGAAATTCATTAAGAAGGAAAAGCCCAAATCACTTTGTTTTTGGGGGGGATTTGAGGCTGGGGTTGGTTATTGTTATTGCTGCTACTGGAATGCAGTCCAGCTAGAAGCATGCCAGACATTGCAATTTGTTTTTAATCTTTTTTTTAAAAAAAAGAGACAAAGCTTTTCATAGATTATGACTTGAGTGGATCAGTTTCAATACATGGAACTTCAGGCCATAATCAGCCGGTCTCATATAGCTTTGCAGGATCCTTCTCATTTGCAGAAAAAGAAAAAGGGAAACGACTTCTCTACTTAGAACAGCTAAATTTATTTCACAATACATAGAAGTGTAAAAATCATTTCACCATCTCTCATATTAATTATAGACCCAGTACAGTGGTGCCTCGCTTAATGATTACCTCGTTAAACGACGAATCCGCTTTACGATGGTTTTTTTGCACTCGCTATTGTGATCACAAAACAATGTTCCTATGGGGAAAATTCGCTTCACGATGATCGGTTCCCTGATCCAGATAGGCGGGATAAAAATCAAATAAATAAATAAATAATGCAATTTGAACGGAACGGATTATCATCGTCAAGCGAGGCACCACTGTACAAAAATGTGGGGCCCTTAGTTAACCATCACATAGGCTGAAGTATAGAAATAAAGTAAAGAGCTGAGATAGCTTTTGTGAATTTGCTGTGTAACAAATAATTTGAGACTAAAAGATGTGAGGTTTGGATGACAGAGGTGGAATCTATGCTTTCGAAACGTAAAGGTGCAGAAGAATATTTTAACATCCCATGGACTGATAAAGAATAAAGGGGGCCTTATTTGGAAAGGATAACAAAAAGATAGAGGAGTTAATGATTAAGTTCAAGTTTATTGTATTAGCTAAAAGCCGTCACAGTTGTTTCAAATACAAATATTATCAAATAAAATCATGATAAAAATCACAGACATATAAAATAATAAGAGGCCCGAGTTAATGATTAAGAAACGCAAGATCTTATATTTTGGACACATAATTCACTATGACAAACATAATGTACCACCATGCATCTTTGAAGGGATGATTGAAGGGTTCACACGGAAGAGGCAGACGGGGGATTTAACGGATGATTAACATCAGAGATCGGCTGGGCCTTAATAAAGTACCACTAATCCACACAGGGAGAGATTAGTAGAGAGATGTTGTGATGATGACCCAATGCAGTAACAGAGATGACACTGAGAGAGGTTTGCTATGGGTCGTGTTCGACCCACAGCAAACCTGTCTCAGAGTAATATGTCAATTAGGAAGAAAAATATATTATCCCTCTGACTTTTTTTCCTGTCCCCACAGATTCGGAGTTGGTACCGAGGGGGGGAGACGTGGGACAGCAAATTTTCAAGCGTCGCGTCAAGTTACGAGGAATGTCGGGCCGAGTGTGTGGGGCTTTATCTGTGCCTGAACAAAGAGGTTTTAAGGTGAGTATCGGAGGGCGAGAAGACACCTTGCGGTTACTACATCGTCAGAAGCCGAGCTGCCTTAAGGGATAAGAGGTATTGATTTATCCTCGTAGTAATAGCTTTCCTCGGCTTCTCCTCTGGCCAGTTAGCTGGCTTTGGTTCCCGATGGGTCATTGAGAGGTACACACGATCTTCAGGAACAAGTTGGATTGTTCGGGCAAGGAACTTTAAAAGAATTTTCCGCATTAGAGAGAAAATAGGACATGGGAAGAAATAGGTTTTAACAGGTAATGTTGATGAAAAAAAACCTTGTGGGTTTGTTTGTTTTTGCATTCCTCTAAATCCCTCTTCCACTCTCATTTTGTTCACTCCCAACAAGTTTCTGGTGTGGCGAAATATATCCTCACGTTTAAACGTTCAAAGCCCTTGAAATTATTTTTCATCCGTAGCAAAATATACAAGTGTAAGGAATGCAAGACGAGTTTATTTCAGGTATTGCAGTAAGATATGTGGATACCCTGTGTATCCAAATATCTTACTATCCAAGTATCTTACTATCGACTGAGACCCAGGAGCCCTGGATTCGAATTTCCACCCAGGTGTGGATGCACACTGGGGGTTTGTAACTGCTGAAAACACTCCTTAAATATCAAGCTCTATTAGGGTCTCTATAAGTGTCAGAGTGGTATAAATATACCAGATGGGTGGGATATAAATGAAATAAATAAATAAATAAATAATAAATAAATTTATAATAGATTTCAGAATTGGGGGGCATGATATAAATTAAGATATAAACATACTGATGAGCATATATGTGTGTGTGTATATATACACACACACACACACGCACACACATAAACATTTATATTCACGATGGTGGCAGGTTACACTGTACATTTGTGTTGTGATTATATTTCTTTATGTTTTTGTTAGAGAGAGAGAGAGATTTCAGAATAATAGCCAAGTCATCTTGGCTGATGGGAGAGAAAATCCTATAAGAACATCAGCTCAAATCTATTTGATTGATTGATTGAATGATTGACTGATTGATTATTGATTGATTGATTGATTGATTTGATTTGATTTGATTTGATTTGATTTGATTTGATTTGTATCCCGCCCATCTGGTCTATGCGACCACTCTGAGCGGCTTCCAATATAATACAAACAATTAATAAAATCACATAGTTACATAAATTTACAAATTAAAATGTGGAAACCAAGAAAATAGAGTAAAAATAAATTAAAGAGAAATGAGAAGAGAGAATCAAGTATTGACTGGAGGGAAGACCTGAATAAACATCCATGTTTTTCCTTGGCTTTTAAAGATACCCAGTGTAGGGGCCAATCTAGCAACACAAGTCCTATAATAATAAATAATAAATAAATAAAGTTAACAGTCGAACACTCGCTGCCTGTTTATGACAACCCAAATCTGCCCTCTCGGGTGGCCACCGAACCACCTACCTAATGGTGGGGCCGGCTCGGACTCTTCCTCTGCAGCTTTTGGAGTCAGTTTACCCTTTCCCAGACTCTGCTTTTGCCGTCAGTCAAGTAAACAAGTAAAAGTCTCTTATTCCTGGGTTGACATGTTTCTTTTGGGTGGGGAAAAAAAAAGACACAAAAACCCGTTCAAAGGTATAAAGAGCTCTACCCGCTTGGAAAGAGTCTTCAATAAAACTTGTTGAGTTGGGTAAGAAGACCATCCTCCCCATTCTGTGGATGGAAAAAATGCAACTCGGAAGGGAGGCAGATCAGCTCCCCCAAAGCTCGTAGTAAGTAGCGTATCTGCTCTGATTCCTCCCATCTTTTTCACTGAATTTTATGTGCCATCAAGTCCAAAATAGTGACTCTAGTTAGGTTTTCAAGGTAAGTGAGATCTTCAAGGAGTTTTCCATCACCAGCTCTCCCCCGGGTGAGTTTCCACGGCCAGGCACGGATTTGAACCCGGTTCTCTTTGAGTCCTAGTCTGTCATCCGATCCACGACATCACCCCTGGCTTTCCTCCTTTCGCTTCGTTAATCCTGCTTCATCCTTCTCTTCCTGCCAGCATCTTCGGATTGGAGGGCGAAGATGCCGAGGACGTGATTTACATCAACTGGCTGAACATGGTGCGGGCCGGCCTGCTGGCGCTCGAATTCTACACACCGGAATCTGGAACGTGGCGCCAGGTAGGGTTGCAAGTGGTGGAACGGGGGCCCGATGCTTCGGGAGTGGAGGGGGGCTCCTTAAAAGAACGGAGAAGGTCGTTCCTGTCGCTTGTCTAAACCTTAGCAGCGTGGCCTTTTAACAGTACAGTGGTGCCTCGCCTAATGACGATAATCCGTTCCAGGAAAATCACTGTTAAGCGAAAACATCATAAAGCGAAAATAAAAAAACCCATTGAAATGCATTGAAAACCGTTCAATATGTTCCAATGGGCTAAAAACTCACCGTCCAGCGAAGATCCTTCATACCGTGGCCATTTTCAGTGCCTGTATAGCGAGGAATCCGTCCCTAAGCACAGCGGGGAGCCAGTTTAAGCCCCCGGTGGCCATTTTGAAAACCCGGTGATCAGCTGTTTTTGATCCATCGTAAAGCAAAAATCGGTTCCCGAAGCAGGGAACTGATCATCGCTAAGTGAAATTCCCCCATTTAGACCATCGTTTTGCGATCGCAATTGCGATCGCAAAAACATCGTTGTAAAGCAGATTTGTCGTAATGCGGGATAATCGTTAAGCGGGGCACGACTGTACAGTTTGTAACTCTTTTGAATATCTTATGTTTTTCAACTTTTTAATATCTTATTTTATATTTTATCCAAGTGTGATCCCTTGGGGGAACATGGGTCTGAGTGTCTAAAGAAGAACAGGGTTATGATGGCTATTTTTAGTTTTTTGGGTGTCTTACCTGGTCAGGCTGGTGTGCAAGCCTTAAAGTACACAGCCAACAATATTTTATCCCAAAATAAGTAAATTAGTGGAAACCTACAGTTCGAAACTTACCCAGGCACACACTTTCTAGGTTTTACCTGGCCTAGGGTTCAAACGATGGTGGAATTTGAGGACTAAAGTTGGCGCCAGAATGAATCCCCCAGTTCACCCTGTGAGGAAGGAGTTGGGCATTGATTTTCATTAATCCAGCAATGGGCCACTGGGTGCCCTTTGGACGACTACAACTGAGAGAGAGAGTTTAGCCTAGTGGTTTAAGAGGATTAGATTGTAACTCTGAGAAAACCTAGTATTTACTTCCTGCTGCGTCACGAAACTCGCTGGGCGATCTCGGGCCAGTCATCTCTCTTAGCCGGACCTACCTCGCAGGGTTCCAGTTGTGCCAAGAAAATGAGGGAGCGGGCAGTTCCAATGTCGGCCACTTTGAGCTCTTTGGAGGAAAGGCCGTTCGGAAAGAGAGCTAATAAATAAATTCCCCCGATCTTGACTGTCCTTCTCAGTCTCTCTAGAAAACAGGCGATGACCCTCTGGCCCTCCTGATATTGTGGAATCACAATCACGTTGAGCCTTTGGCCCTATAGGGAAGACCAGATGGGTGCTGAAGGCCCGAGGCGTGGTGGATACTGGGTTGAAAAAGCATTGCATTGGGACCCTGTGCAAAGTGGCCATTGCAGATTAAATGTTGCATCGGATCCCGCAGGACGGCCTCTGTTCGTTTGAGGGCAAGGTTTCTAGGACTCTGCTTCGGGCCCCTTTCCTCGCCCTAATTTCATATTTTCCTCCCTTTGCTTCCAGGCCCACATGCAAGCCCGCTTCGTCATCCTAAGGGTGCTCCTGGAGGCCGGCCAAGGACTCGTGTCCTTGCGTCGCACGACCGGGGCCGACGGCAAGCCCGACGCGGTGATCACCTTAGACCGCAGCAAGATTTGCACCGTCGGGAAGCCCGCTCTGGAGCGTTTCCTCCGTAAACTGCAGGTGAGGAGCTGTGCAATCGGGGAGAGAGAAAGATCAGGTCTCCATCGTCTTTATTCTTCGGAGAGAAACTATGCCCCCTATGTGAAGGGGGGGGTTCTAGGTGTCGCAGTCCGAGAAAGTCTGGGTCACCCTAGATTGGGAACCCACCGGTATAAATCAACAAAGAAGGGGTTATTGGGTGAGAGCTGCAGCTCGGCCCCCAACTCAGGAGGGCTTCGTCTCTATCAAAGGTCCTGAAATCCACAGCCGATGTGGTGGGCGGGCGCGCGCTCTACGAGGCCTACTCCGCCGTGACGGATGAAGAACCTGAACGGTTTCTCACTCTGCGGCACACAGTCCTGCTGCGGAAGGAAGCCCGGAAGCTCTTTGTGCAAGCCAATACCCGGCTGGAAGGTAAGGATTCTGGGATGACTTATTTCCCATCTGCTGTTTTCCCGACTGAGCCACTAGGAAAACATTCCTTTTTTAGCATGGTAGACTAAAAGCTTAAAGTGGTGCCTCGCTAGACAGTTACCCCACATGACAGTTTTTTCGCTAGACATTGGCTTTTTGCAATCGCTATAGTGATTCACAAAACAGTGATTCCTATGGGGGAATTTCACTGGACAATGTTTGGTCCCTGCTTCCCAAACCGATTTTTGCTAGACGACGATTTTGACAGCTCCCTCTGCGCTCGCAAAACGGGTGTTTTCGGGACCTAAGCTTCGCAAGACAACGATTTAAACAGCTGATCGGTGGTTTGCAAAGAGGCTTTCCTACGGCCAATCTTCGCTAGACAACGATTCTTCCCCATTGGAACGCAATGCATTACAATGGGGAGATGCTTTTCGCTAGACAATGATTTCGCTAAACAGCTATATCATTGGGATGGATTATCATCGTCTACCGAGGCACCACTGTACATTTTAAAATACCAGATTTTTTGTGGGGGGAGGGATTTGATCAGACGCTTTGTTTTAAATTTAAATGGTCAGGTCTTGCTTTAAAAATGATGCAAGAGGATATTTGAATTTGGCACATTTATGCAGAGACTTTTTCTTAGAAATCTGCCAGGAGGTGTATTAAAATGCAAGCAGGGCAATCAATACAGACAAACCTTAAGGCAGCAGTTCCCAATCTTTTTCGATCATGACCCCTTTTCAGTCATGACCCCATCCAGCAACCTCTCCTGCCAAAGCACTGTTTATCTGGTCACCTGGAGAGCAATTGTTGGCCAGTGAGTCTCGGCCGTTGGTCCTCCAACTGTTTTGAACTTAAACCTCTCAGTCCTTGAACGTTGGCCATGCCGGTTGGGTCTTCTGAGTGCTGAAGTCCAAAGCATCTGAAGGACCAAAGTCTTAAGAACTGCTGGCTGAAGGTTGCAATAAATGATGGTTGACCATCATTTATTGCAACCTTGGAGGGCGTGAAGGCCATTTTCCCACCTCCTGGACCAACCACAAGCTGCTTCAGCGCCTGTTGTGGCAACCGTAGGTAGCCAGAAATCAACTTTTCTTTTTTTTAAGAAGCTTTTGACCCAAAACACAAAGCATGTGAGGATTCCTTCGTTGTAAAGGAGAATCATGCTTTTTGCCTCTGTGAAGATTCTCAGTCCTCCGGGCGAGGTGATCTGGAAGTTCAATCACGACCATGGGACTTATTTCTTGTTAGGTCGAAAGGTTTCGCTTCTCATCCAAGTAGTTTTTTTCCAGTCTGAGGAAAGCTGTTAGCATGCTGAGACAGATTAAAATAGAATCATAGAATAAATGAGTGGGAAAGGGGCCTGTAAGGCCAACCGGGTCCAATCCTCTGCTCAATGTAGACATCAAAATTAAAGTTGATGCGACAGATGGTGGTCCAATTTTGAAGGGCTCCAAGCGTTGGGAGCGTTCACGGCCTCCGGGGGTGATGGTTTCCGTTGTACCGCTCTAACAGTTAAGAAGTTGGATTGCTTCTTTGGGAACCCGCACTGAGTTTATGTCTTTAATCCTTGCATTCATGAATATTGTGGTTCTGCCAACTCGTTGTTCTTCCTGATAGATTAGGGGGAGGAAGATTGGGGGAATGGATTTTATGAGTTATCCAGAGGAAGAGAGATAAACTTGGAGTTCTTAGGGGGCCTATAGATGCTGGCTAAACAAAGCTACATGTCTACCGGTTGCCAGTTTCCGGTACAGACCGCTAAACTCCGTGCGAAGACGAGAACGGGAAAAGGCGCCGTGCGGCCGAAAAGGCGCCCCGCTAACGTGGCCTCCTCTCTCTGCCTCCAGGCAAGGATGTCGTCCTCGTGCAGTACGAAAGCAGCGCCGCAGGCCTGATCCGATCGTTCCGTGACCGCTTCCCCGAAGATGCTGAAGTCCTGGAGCAGCAGCTGTTGCAGCTGGCACAGGCCGATGCCCACTTCTGGAAGAGCTGAGAGTGGGACTTACCTAAGGCCTTTCCCATGTGAACCCCCCCCCCCCAGTGGGCCAGACGACGGAGCACCGCCGGTCCTTCCTGCACCCACGTTCCTCCCTCTGCCAGAAAGACTGGGCAACACAAGTACATGGGTTAGCCCGCCTGCCCAAATCATGATCCACTGGTGCCCTAAAACACCGTTGGGGTGGCGAGGTGTGGGGTGGAGCCCTGCCCTCTTGTTACACTAAGGAACTCAATAAACCTAACTTTTATAACGTGCCTCGGCTTCTATTTCCTCCTCTGCCCTATAGCTTAGCCGTGGGGAAAGTGGGCGTCTGCAGAAGAAACACTTGACCCCTTTCAGAGTAGATCGTTCTGCGTCCTCGGATGCGCTCTGTGGCATTCAATCAGCATCGGCAGCTTTTTTGACAGTCCGGTGGCAACTGGACGGCCTTTTCCGAAGCGATCTAAGGAGGGGATGTCCATTGCAGGGGGTGCCACGGTCCAGGGAGCAGAACATCCCATTGACTTGAATGTATAGAATCCTAAATTTGTGTGTATGGTCCCCTATGGCAGAGGTAGGAGTGTTTAATGATCTCAGCAACTCCCAGGTTGAACCAAATTGCAGACCCCCAGCAACGGGAGGCCACAGCAAATGGTCAAACGAGATTCATCTCTTGGCCCGTAATTTGAGCCCCCTTGTGGAACCAGAGACCCTCTGTCGTTCCCCAAAGGCTGGCTTCTTCAGACAGATGTTATCGAGCAAGACCCTTTCCTCCTTCTTGTCTTGATTTATCTGTGGGTCCTGCAAACCGTCTGAAGACAGCCTGAACTCAAGTCAAGTCTTCAGTTGCACCTGAAACTCGATGGGGATTTTGTGTGTGTGTGTTTTTCCCCAGTGACACGGAAATGATTGGAACCCACCCACCCCTCCCTTTTTTCCTGGGGGGGAAAAAGGTTGTTTTTCATAGGTCCTCGGATTTTGAAACATCCAACATCCCTGCATAGAGTAGAGACAAATCTAGTCAGGGTGGCTGTTTTCTCTTTCTAAGCGATGTCGCTGGAGCTTTTGAAACAATACCTGCACAGTTTATTTTGCTTTCTTTCTTTTTTATTCCCCTCTTTGGCCTGAAACTCATCGTAATTCCTTTTCTTCTTCATTACGGGCTCGAAAAGATTTTGCTGCCTACGGCGGAGCGCCCGACGGCCTCCTGCCGTTCCCAAATCCTGGTACATCCTACTCAAAACCAGTGAAAAGAGATCTTGAAATGGGAAGCTTGGAAATCCCTGGCCATAGAAAAACACAGTAAGAAGAACCAGCCGTGGGATGTGTGTGCTTTGTTGGGGTTGCATCAATGGAGGCCCGTTCAATTTCACTGCACCCATGTTGTGCATTGGCAATAAAGGATGATGATGATGATTATTATTATTATTATTATTATTATTATTATTATTATTATTATTATTATTATTATTATTATTATTATTATTATTATTATTACTTTGATGATCAGATAGCAATTCTGCCCCTTTGGAGTCCCGGAGTTCTCAGCGATTCCTGCACATAAAGAAGCAGCTTTTCTGATCCTCCTCCCTGAGGATCTGTTGGGGACCCTGCTCTTGATTCTCACAAACACGTCCTGCAAAACAAGCTGGGGAGAGCACCCCCCCCCCAAATAAGAAAACGTATTCATGCATCCAAAATGTTATAATTCACTTTTCAGGGCAAACGGCCGTTACAAAGTATTTGCATTAAGTTTTTTTTTTTTAATAAGGGAAATATAGTTTCAGTTTAACTGAAAACCTGGGCATTGATTTTTCTTTCTTCCAGCGGCTTGCCCGCTCTCTTATTGCCTGTTTTGCCCCTTTCCATGAACAAACGGGAAATCTGGGGGAACTGCTCAACGTTCCTTTTAAAGTAACGAGAAAAACGTTCCTGGCCATTCTGGCCCTTCCCACCTGTTGTTCCCCCCCCCAAAAAAAGAACTTCCATGCCCTCCCTCCCCTGCCTGGAAAAGCGAAGGAGGGAAGCGGCCTCGTTACTTTTGGTTCGACTCCCTACCCAGCCGTTCCTTCCTAACTACCTAACGTTCGTTCCTAACGACCAAAAGTCTCTGCCCTGGGCCTTCTGGAAAAGAAATGGCAGCGCCAACAACGGGGGGGGCGCGTTCCTTTCCCCTTTTCTGCCTGAACCCTCAGCAAGCTTAGCACCCCCCCCAACCCCACTCCCCCACCCAGTCCGTGGCTGCAGCAGCTCGGGCGCATGCGCAGCTGCGTCTCCGCGACGGACGGACGGACTTCCGCCGGGGACCAGGAAGGGGCGTGGCCTCGCCACCCACGAAGGCCCCGCCCCCCGGGCGGAGAGCGCGCCACGTCAGATGTGAGCGCTTCCGGAAAGAGAAGGGAGGGGGCGGAGAGGCTGGGAAGGGGCTGCGCGCGCAGGCGCGGTGCGTTCGGCTGCGCGGGGCCAGCATTCGGAGGCGACGCGGTCGTGGGAACGCCTCGACCCGCGTGTTGGGGAAAGGAGCAGGAGGTTGCTGGGGCCCGGGTCTCGCTCGGAGAGGGGTTTGGAGTGTGTGTGTGGGGTCTGGGGTCACACACCCCGAGCCCAGGCTTCGGAGGGAGCCCAGGCTGCCTTTCTCGTCCATCATGGGGCGGGTAGTCCCGCGGGTGCTGGCCCTCCTGCTGGGGGTGGTGGCCGCCTTCTCGGCGGGGGGCTGCCAGGGGCTCTCCTTCCAGCTCCCGCCCCAGACCCGCAAGTGTCTGAAAGAGGAGCTGCACCGGGACGTCATGGTCACAGGCCAATACGAGGTGTCCGAAGCCGCCGCCCCGGGGATCCGGACCGACCTGAGGGTGAGCACCCCAGATCTTTAAAAACCCCTTCTCCTGCTCCAGGGGAAACCAACCCACCCAACCAACCAAAAACAGCAGCCAAGAAAGGGTCTCTGGTCTCTTGGATATGTTTTGCACTTTGGACATGCCCAGAGGCACTCACTTGCGGGTTAGCCCCTGGACGATCTTAGGATCTTCCCCTCCAAACTGCCCTAGGAAGGGGTGGGAAGAGCCTGCATGGCCAAAGCGCCTTCTTCCCCCACCTAAGGGACTCCCATAATGTGGGTTTTGCCTTTTGCACATGCTCAGAGGCACAGCAGCGAGTGGCTGGTGTCACCACAGCTGGACTTTTTTTTCTCCCCCCGCAGGTCACCGACTCCTCGGGACACCTCCTGTACTCCAAAGACGATGCCAAGAAAGGAAAATTCGCCTTCACCACGGACGATTACGAGATCTACGAGATTTGCTTTGAGAGCCACGGGCAGCCAGGTAGGAACCGGGTGGCGGGTTCGAGGGGCGAGTTGCCTTTTCCGTCCAACCTGGGCCGCTGAGCGACGCAAAAAGGGCTGAATTCGGCTCCTCCGTCTCACTCGGGAGCCCGTCTTCCAGTTCCTTGGGTGAGATTTAAAGAGTTTTTAAAAAATTAGATATCAAAAATACATTGCAAGGACGGGTCCACTGTGGGAATCTTGCCCTTTGATCTCATGGGTCGGGGTCTGGTAGGTTTACCCCATGGAGAGGAGCGAGCACTTTGCGCATGCCCCGGCCACTCATTTTAAGCTGAAAATGAGCAGGATCCCAATAAACCCTTCTCCCAGTTTATGGCATCTCTCTTGCCCAGTCTAAAAAAAAAGAGAAGTCTATATTATCTTGGTAGAATAAACTACCCTATTTCGGATGTTTCTGTGAGATTTGGAGTTTCTTCCCATTGAAGCTTGCTGGAGTGTGTGCGCAGGACTGGTAAAGCCACTCCTTAAGTATCCCATATTTTATAATGACCGAAGAAATAATTGACTTTTATTAAGTCCATTGAGATGGATTTTAAACATATGTATATATTTTATCCCATCTATCTATCTATCTAATCTACCTAATCTGTCTATCTACATATCTCTCTGGATTCTTGAATTTTTCTTCTCCGGAATGACAAATGTCAGGGCTTATGCAGAGTGCCCAGATAAATTAAAATTATTTGAAATAGGTTTCTGTGTTTCATTATTCACCTATTTAAATATTTCACTTCCCCTTGAAAGCCCTGTTAGGTTTTTCTAGAAGTCATTTCCTACTTGATGGCTCCTAATAAAGCAGTCATTGGAAAAGTTCAGAGGATACCCAGTGTGGTATATTATGGGACAGCCCGCTGGACTAGAAATCAGGAGGTCTGGGTTTGAATCTCTCCAGACCCATGGAAACCCATTAGCTTTTGCCTGATATGCTTTGCCCAGACTTACGCGGCTACCTCCTCCAGGACTACAGCTTTCACCGGGGTGTGGAATGGATCAAATCGCTCCTTAAAATATCTCACCTTGAGAGTCCTATTAGGGACTCTTATAAGTTGTTTCCAACTTGATAGCATAGAACAACAAATACAGTTCAGGAACAATGGGCATTTTCTTTTAAGCAGCCCAGTGTCCCACTGCTCCCACAGTAACGTCCTGGTTGGTGTGCCAGAATCCGTGCCAGTTCAGTGTTCAGCAACCTTTGGAAAATCCACCCAGAACAAGCGGAATCTGCCATGAGCCAAAGCCAAGGAAAGCAGGTGGATATAGGTGGAGCCTGGGTCTGTCACTGAGTAGGAGGTTGGACTTGATGACCTCTTAGGCCCCCTTCTGACTTCATTATGGGTCACACATTTTAAATGCTTGTTTGATGTGTTAAAGATCTAAAGCCATGCAAGAACCTCGCTCCCTGGCAAGGAGAGGCCCTTTAGGCTCCGAACCATTCTTTATTTTTTTTAATATCAACGTTCCATGTACTTCTCTGCTTAAGCCATGCACAAGAATTATTTGCTTTCTGCTCTTGTCTCCCTTGCTCCCATCTTCGACAACCATTTATTTATCGGGTCTTCTAGGGCATTTCCGGGTTCCCGAACAACTGGTGACCCTCAACATCAAGCACGGCGTGGAGGCCCGGAATTACGAAGATGTGAGTAAAAATCCATGCCGGATGGGCTTGGGTGCGAAGGGTCTTCCAGCCTTCTGTATGAGGTGATCTCACCTCATCTTCACCTTTTCTCGCAGATTGCAAAGGCAGAGAAACTCAAACCCTTGGAAGTCGACCTTCGCCGGCTCGAGGACCTTTCGGAATCCATCGTTAAAGATTTTGCATTCATGAAGCAACGCGAGGAGGAAATGCGGGATACCAACGGTGAGGGTTTGTCTCGATTCCTTCAACCTTTGTATGGGTTTCTCTGCCATCTGCTGTTGACTGCTATAGGTTTGGAAGCGGTTGGGGGCAGAGACCTGCCTTGTTTGCTTACGGCGGGCCCATCAAGCAGGTCCTGGCAAGCAGCCACAAGATGGAGAGTCAAATAAAGACTCCCTCCGTTGTTTCCTCCTGCCTTCAAGTCATCCACTAACCTTTGAGTCCTTGCTCATTTATTTAGTGTCACTGGCAAGTTTGGTGCTTCCCAGGTTATAAAAGGACTGGTCTTTGTCTCAAAGTGCTTGCAGTTTAAAATTCCTCGCAGGCAAAACATCTGAGCAAAGGGAAAGAAATGTCTTTTTGGAGGTGTGAACCAAATTACCACCTAACCAACGGCATGGAGTTCAGTTAAACGGGATAGTCGTTTTAAAAATGCTATTTTTAATGTAAGCAGTTATGAAAACCTTTCCTTTCCTGTCCATGCAAAGAGCAAAAACTTCCTCTAAAACAGTGGGTGGGGCATAGGCCTTCAAATGCTATTGGACTACAACTCCCATCAGCCTCGGACAGTAGAGCCGATGGTGAGGAATGCTCTTGAGAGTGGCATTCTACCGCCTCTGTAGAGCTGCCTTTGGCTTCTCCCGCTGTAAGGTTAGCCTCTTGTCTCCTTGCATCAGAATCGCCCTCTGCAAAGGTAATTGATGAGATCTTTGGCCAGTGAATTAAAAGTCGTAGGAGTCTTGAATTGGATGGAAGCCCAAATTTGAATCACAGGAAGTTTCCTGGGTCCTGTGTCCACTGCAGGCTAGTATTGTTTGTCTTGGATATAAAAGGACTTTTCCTGTTACCGGCCATTTAATCCATCAGAATGGAGAGATTTGTGTTGAAATACTAGACTGTCTGTGTGCAGACTATGCTATGCCTTTTAAAATAAGCATCTCCCTGAATTTTGTTAAATGAGAGATTCGAAGGGGTGACGAGCATCGACATAAATCTTACCGACGTGTCGCTTTTCTCTTTCCAGAATCCACCAGCGCGCGAGTCTTCTACTTCAGCATCTTCTCCATGCTTTGCTTGGTGGGTCTAGCTACGTGGCAGGTCTTCTACCTCAGACGTTTCTTCAAGGCTAAGAAACTTATTGAGTGATTTGGTCAACTTGGGTTGTAGGGTGGGTGGAGAAGAGCGAGGGGACCCAACCCTCCAGAGACTCCCATCTTGGCTTCTCCCAGGATATTTGGTGTGAACCAAATTCTTCCTTCCCACCTCGTGCAGATCCCAAGACATCCGGATTCTTTTTTTAAAAAAATTAACACGATATCCCTTAGCCAGGAGCTTCGGTGGAATGTTGCAACTGGACTAAAACCTTTTTATCAACCAAAATGAAACAAAGCCATCTGATTCTGGAGGGTGGATTTGAAGACCACCAGCCTGCACCCATGCTTTTATTTTTCTTGGAGCGGACGGTCCCTTGGTGAGGGTGGGTGTTTAATTTGATTGTAGTTAATTAATCCCTGATGGCGGATCATACTGGAGAAGGGTTGGAAGTAATAAAGGATGGTTCCTATATGTTGCTGCTGTTGGAGAATTGAGGGGAGGTCATGAAGAGGGTCTTTTTTCCTCTGTCACTCCTGTGTCATCCGTGAATGGAAAAAATAGTATTTTACAAGGTTTAGAATTTGCGCAGCTTGCTGTGAGGAATTTGGCACCTGCCAGGCAGTATACATATGGAAGAGGAATCTAATTCATTTGCTAGATTTTAGAAGGTTTCCCTAAAAGGCAAATCTGGAGCCAGCTGTCCTGAGACACAGCTAGTGTTGAGCTGCATATACAGTAATCATTTTTCTTTAAGGGAAGATAGACACACACGCGTTCTAGTTTATGTCCACATCTGATGGATGGCTTGACTTGCCTGAGGCGTCCTTCTTGAATCCAGGGTATCACCTCATGCATTTGGTGAAATAAAGGCATGGGGAAAAGGTGAAATGAAGAGGGACTGGTGTAGCCCCCGGAGAAAAGGGAGGATATAAAAGTTACAAGCTTTGCAAATCCCTGGCTGGTCAAAACTTTCCACTTTCTCTTATCGGTGTAGCAGCACATACTTGAAGATGTGATGCCCCCCCCATTCACTACATGAATGAGGAACAAGGGATTTTATGTCTTCTAAATGTTTCTGTGCAAAAAAAAGGCCAATGAAGGGCCATGTACATTTATATTTAGATATACATGAACATTCTTTTGCATAGAGATCGTTTGACACAAAAAGCTTTAATGGGGTAGTATCACTGGTTTCTTGTTAAGTGGAACTTAAATTTAAACTGAATATGGACTTGGAGCTTTGCAAGTGAGGTTCAGGTTACCTGAAATGATACCTCCGAACTACTGGAGAAACCGTGTCTATCAGAGGCCCTTGGCTTTCAGACTACAATAATTGGAATTTTTTTTGTATGTGTAAAAAATTAGGCCAGGCCTGCAATGAGGTGGAGTGAGGCAACGGCCTTGAAAGACACAAGCTGCGTGCAGTTGTCGTCTCGGCTTCCAATGTTTCTTTCTAGGGCACCCCCAGATGAGCCTGCATCCTTAAGACAAGAATTTTTGTTGTTTAGTCGTTGTGTCTGACTCTTTGTGACCCCATGGACCAGAGCACGCCAGACCCTGTCTTCCATGGCCTTCCAGAGTTCAAATTCATGTTGGTCGCTTCGATGACGCTGTCCAACCATCTCGTCATCTCTCGTCCCCTTCTCCTCTTGCCTTCACATTTTCCCAACATTAAGGTCTTTTCCAGGGAGTCTTCTCATGAGATGGCCAAAGGATTGGAGGCTCAGCTTCAGGATCTGTCCTTCCAGTGAGCACTTAGGGCTGATTTCCTTCAGAACGGATAGGTTTGTTCTCCTTGCAGTCCAGGGGACTCTCAAGAGTCTCCTCCAGCACCACAATTCAAAAGCATCCGTTCTTCGGCGGTCAGCCTTCTTTATGGCCCAGCTCTCACTTCCATATATCGCTACTGGAAAAACCATAGTTTTGACAGGACAGGAATACCCACCCGGAAATACTAGGCATGTTTCCATCCAGTTGTCGCACTAATTAAGGAGTGCCATCAGACAGGGAAATGCAACTCATTTTGGACCACGTTGGGGCACAGTCAAGTGATTTCCCAGTGACCACACGCCGTAGAGGGAATGGCGAACCAGCCCGACCTGGAGGTGTGCACAACGCACCTCTTTTTGGCCCAGCAGGAGGGCTGTGCTTTTTTGGGGTGGTGGGACCCCGTTCCTTGGCAGAGAGGTCCCTCTAACAGAGATCACAGCAAAGTGGCCCTTCACGGTAGGATCCGGTGTGATCTTTCCACGTGATTCCTTGGCCCAGTCCTCTTGAGACTGGTGTACCTGGAATGGGGGAGGCGATGGATCGTGGGGTACATTTTATTGGTGGCATGTGGACTCCATATGACGACCCACCCAAACTGATGCAAGGCCCAAGATGGTCTTCTGCTCAGCCCACAAATAGATTTCTCCCCTGCTCCCCGGGAAATAGGTTTGGGGCCAAATCATGCCTCCATAGCCGCCAAGATGCATCCCCTTCTGGACGTCCCCAGTCATGCAAACGACCCGGTGCTTCATTTCGAGAAAGACCCTGTCAAGTGTGCTCTGGAGCCACACCAGCTGCTGCCAAAAATATGCATAACTTGGCCAGAGCATTGGAAAGCTCCCTTTTTTTGGCCCGCTGATCCCAGAATTCAGCTTCCCTCCACCACTGCCCCATTGCAGTGAATGCTTGTGGTCTCATAGTATTTCTCTGGCCACATCTGGGGGGGAATCAAGAGGGACATGTAGATCTGATAATAGCAGGTCCAGCCCCAAAAGCGGTAACATTTCGCAGCTCTGAACTCGGCTTCTTCGATTTCCGTGTCTGTCTGTCTCTCTCTTTTTTTACAAAAAAGTAAATTAAAATCCGAAGTCAGTCCGGAAGCTAGTCGGTGCGTGTCACTCTACCGTGCATAAGTCTATGGACTCGCGTTCTGCCAAGGGGGACCCGTTTTCCCGTTGCACCCATTGGCGGCCGTGTAGTTTCCATGGTAACGGATTCCAGGGCTTATCCGTAGATGGCGGCCGCGGCGTCCTCTGGAAGTACCGGAGAAAGGTAAAGAGAGTTGCAATAACAGGGGACGAGATGACACCCAAGCGCTTCTTTTAGCGGGTGGCCAATAAGTTTCCGTTCCCCCCCCTCCCCGGTCCCCATTGTGGTGGAAAGCTAGGAGGGGGAAAGGGGGGGGCTCGGACTCCTGGGTCCTCTGGAGGATGGAGGGTGTCTGTGGGTCACAGGGGGTGTTGAATTTGGTTTCAGAAGGCTGGTGGGGATCCCTCTTCCTCCCTCCCCCCCCAATTGTATCCCTGTCTGCTTTCACGGCATTCCTGAGTTGTTCTTAAAAGGTTTTCCAGGGTGCCAGGCCGAAATCCAACAGGTGCTGCTTTTCTCTTGCAGTGCCTTTTATGCGCTGGGGAAAAGCAGCTCCTTGCATGGCTTTTCTGCCTTGCCCGCAGAAGGACTGCAATCTTTGGTGACTTGAGTATGTGTGTGGGGGGTGATGATGATGGGGGGTGGGGGTCAGGGCACCGGTCAAGAGTGGCCGGAGGGATCCGGTTTTAGGACGGAGAAGAGAAAATGAAGGGGAGGCAGGAGGTTCGTGCGCCTCCCCCCCCAGCCGAAGCAGCCGGTCGCACTAGAACCAGCGGATAGAAAGCGGGGAAAAAATGGGGATTAAACATTTTCTGTCCACGAAGCAACATTGAGCAGCAGAACAGATGCCTCTGGGGACGTACAGGGGTGGTGGTGGTTCTCCTTTAGTGCAAGTGTTTAAGCTGAGAGGAAAACAAGGATATTGCAGCCGCAGCCTGTACGGCCCTGAAAAGCGGGTTGGACTAGATGACCTCCGGGATGATTCCGGCGGAGAAGATCCTAGCCGTTTCCGATCTTGTGCAAGGAGGTTTGCCTGCCATCATCTTCTTGTGCATGCGTAGAAACCGTCTCCAGCGTCTCCCGCGACCCACCATTTATGCCAGTGCAAGGGAGGAACAGGATTCGGCCTGGTTCTGTTTCTCCAGGAAAGGTGTTGGAAGGTGTTAAAAGGCCAGGAGGAAAGGAGGGTTTCTGGAAACGTTGGATCCGCGCGAAACATTCGCAAAATGTCTAAAGTCTCTATCTGTGTATGTTTTCTCTCCTTCCTCGCCCATCATTCCTGCTCCTGCCAGTACGCAAGCCCATTCGAAATGGCTGGATGCCCACTACGACCCAGTGGCCAACCTGTTCACCTTTTCCTCTTGCATCAGTAAGTGTCAACTCTTTCTCCCCTGAGAAGGGGGAACTTATTTCCTTTTTTTTTCTTTGACGGGGCAGAGGTGGAATCAAAAGGTGTGGGGGGACTGAACATGACTTACAACGGTTGAGGGGGGTAGATTTTGAAATGCCGTGTTTACACAAGGACGCAAGAAGACTGGCTTGAGACATTTCGCTCCCTGAAATGTCCGAATCAGTGAAGGCTCTGGATCAAGAATCTATCGGTGCAACTTCTGCTGCCTGAGGCAGTCACATCACTCTGCCCAACGGTAGGGCAAGACCTGTTTAGAGATGCTTCGCATCCTCTTTTTCTTCTTGTGACTTTGCGAGAGTGGTCGTATTGACCAGATAGGCGGGGTACAAATAGAATAAATGAATAAATAAAAATTTGCACTGTGGCATGGGGGCTGGATCTTGCTAGCAAGGGTCAGATACTTTCCAAGCGAAATCTTGATGTCGCGATCAAGAACAGGATAAGAGCAGTTGGTAGAATCAAGCTTCCCTTGGGTTTCCAGTATCGCATAACAAGAGACCTGTTGCTTTGTCATCTCCTCTTAGTGGAGACATATTAAAGCACCTTTACCGGCACAAATTATGCCAGGATCCCCAGCTCGCCTTTACTTCGTTCCACAGAAAAAAACACCAAACGGAAACAAAACTCTGTGGACTTTACTATGAAACTAGACATTCAAACCACAGTTTATGTTTCCTTGAAAATTCTATAGGTCTTGTCTCTCCTGGATTGATTTCTGGAAATGTTTCTCCCTCCCTTCCTTTCTGGCTTGTACCGTCCAGGTTTTACATTGTGCAGAGTCAGGGAAAGAAACAGTCATTAAATTCTTGGGATCCACCCATCGGATTCCCCTTTAACTTGAGTCCAGTTCTGCCTTCTTGGTAGCCGTCTAAAAAACAGTGCCCGTGTGGTCATTTTGGCCCTTTGTATGCCGTCCCAATCCCCATATTGTGCTTTCACAAATTTTGCTTTGTCTTCTAGCCCTGGCTGACCTGCATGGCGATGGAGACTGTAAGGTAAGAGGGTTAGGGCTGTTCTGCCCATCATCTCTTTTCTGGATCGATACCAGTCTGTTTTATTTCTGTCATGTCCCAAACCAGTGGCTAGTCTGGTCCTTTTCATCTTCTGTCCAATACTTCCTTTAGCCTAATCATCTGTTCATAGGATGCACCTATTAATGCATATATAGTGTTTTTCGAGTCAAGTCTCTGAGCGCATTTCGAGACCTTTCTGTTCTATGTCTTTGTTCCGAGGGTTTACAACAGAGGTGGGCAACCCCCGTCCCTCGTGGCCCCTGGGGGAACCAGCCGTGCCACTGAAACGGATGCTGAAATTGTGCTGGTTGGCCCCTTTTGCGTCACACCTTCTTGCAACAGGGAGAAAGAGGAAAAATTGCTGTGCAGGGTAGCTCGGAAGTGAAACAGGACAGCCGCTGTCAAACGTTGACAGCAGGGGAAGAGTGTGTCTCTTTAAAGGTTAAAGTTGCCCACACTGGTTTGCAGCTTGTATTAAGAGACTTCGGGCACACGCCGTGCGCTTACCTTTAAGAACCTTCCTCCTAGCTCTTCTTTTTCTCCCTTCCCAGCTGGTGGTGGGTGACCTTGGCCCGACGGGGTATGAGATGAAGCTGAAGGTGTATCAGGGCATGGGCCTCCTGAGCGAGAACGCCCTGCCGGATCTGCCTGCCAGCGTTGTGGCCTTCTTGATGGACCAGCATGAGCCACGTGTGCCGGCAGTGGCTGTGGCTTCCGGGCCCTTCATCTACGTGTACAAGAACCTGCGTCCCTACTTCAAGTTTACTCTGCCTCCAATGGAACCGAATCCCATGGAGAAGAGCGTGTGGGACCAGGCGAAGGAGGTGAGGGGGGGCAGACGTTTGGCTCTGAGAAAGAGGCTCTCTGCTGCCCTGCAGGCCTTGGCATTTGCTCTTCAGGCCCTTCCTTCCTTCCTCTTATCCATCATCAGCTCCGTCCTTCCTTCCTCTCTCTCATCCATCATCAGCTCCTTCCTTCCACTTATCCATAATCAGCTCCTTCCTTCCTTCCTTCCTTCCTTCCTTCCTTCCTTCCTTCCTTCCTTCCTTCCTTCCTTCCTTCCTTCCTTCCTTCCTTCCTTCTTTCTTTCTTTCTTTCTTTCTTTCTTTCTTTCTTTCTTTCTTTCTTTCTTTCTTTCTTTCTTTCTTTCTTTCTCTCTCTCTGTGGGCGTGACATTCCCTTGATTTTATGCCCTGGCTTTCCACAAGACCAGCAACTGTTACGTGATTGATCGTGGGACGGAGCCTTTTTGTGGCTCCTATTTTGAAATAGGTAATATGATCCAGAAGCCTCTGGGGAGCTGGAATGAAATATATTTGCAAGCTTATGAATCTAGTGGCATATATAATGTCAGTCTCTTAGATGAACAAGTGCAAATCACAGCGCAGATGGTAGCAGAGGATGGTGCTGGGCCCATAACCTGTTGAGAGTTTAGTGGAATCCAAGCGAGTTCCCACAATTCTCAGCACCTTCCAGCTGAGGTTAGTCTCCTATCTCCAGGAGAGAGTGAAATCACCGAGGTCCAGTGGAGTCATTCCTTTGGGTCTCTGCCTAGCTTCGTGGAGGAGTATCTGGCTGATTGCGGACAGCCGCTAACTCTCCTGTTTTCTCTTCCTGCAGGACAAAGTTGACCTTCTGTCAATGAAAGAGATGCTGGAAGAAATGCGGTGAGGAGAGCCCTGTGTGGCCAGGGCGATGTCTTCTAAGTCTCCCTTGAGCTCTTTCCGAATGCTGGGAAGGTAGAAAAATGAATGGAAGTGGAAAATCAGGCAAAAAGGCGGAAGAATGAAAAGCCAGAAAGCTCTCCTCTCTAGAGACAGCAATGTGATGGCACTCTAGCTGTTTTGGCCCACACCTCCCAGCAGACCTAGCTGGCATAGCCAGTGGCAAGGGATGCTGGGAGCTGAAGTTCCCAAACATCTGCCGGGCCAACGTTTTGAGAACCCGCCTTCTTAAGGACTCTAGAGAGTCCCACACCCGGTTTCAGCCTTTCCCAGTTTGCTGACATCACAGTGTTTTAGGAAACCAAGAAGGAGCCACGTGAAATACTTTAAATGACCTGGGCATAATCATTTGTCGCCTGTCTCTCTAGAAACCAAAGTTGTTTGGATGGTTGATCTGACATCTTCCCAGTGAGGCATCAAGACAAGTTGGTTCTACCCCTAGTATTTCTGGAAAGCATTCAGAGGGATTCTCACCACTTCCTTAGTACATCTGGGAAAAGTTCCTGTTTCAGCGACAACTCCCAGCCACCTTGCTGGCTGTGGGATTCTGGGAGTTGTAGTAACACAAAAAAAACCACACAACAGAAGCCTCTTTCCGAAGCTCTGTGCCAGTTTTATACAAGGGTAACTGCACTGCCTCCTACCCCAAATAGTCTTAGGAAAGATCATTTCATGAGGGTGCTGGAAAGTCTCGCTTGTTCACAAAATCCCTGTTTCCAGGATTCTCTAAGGAAGTAGAAGCCAGCGTTGGTACTTAAGTGGCCCAAGGTAAAGGTTAGGTAAAGGTTCCCCTTGACATTCAGCCCAGTCGTGTCCGACTCTAGGGCGCGGGGCTCATCCCCGAAGTGGCCCAAAGACGGTCTCGTCTAACCATCTCTGTCGGTCAGACTCCACCTCACATCATCTCCAGCCAGTATGCTAATGATCATGATGTTTTGTCTTCTAACAGGGAAAACTCTGAGATCCCCTTATCAGTGCAGTCCTTGAGGTGAGTTCTGTGACATGGTGTGTTCCCCCACCCCCCAAAATAAGACAGGGTCTTATATTCATTTTTGCTCCAAAAAACACCTTAGGACTTATTTTCAGGGGATGTTTTGTTTTACAGTCCTGTCCTCTTCTTCTGGTGGCTGCATAAGGGTGGAGGGCAGGGTTTCACTTAACTAGGGCTTATTTTGGGGGTAGGGCTTCTATGAAGAGCATCCTGAAAAATCCTACTAGGGCTTATATTCAGGTTAGGTCTTATTTTCGGGGGAACAGGGTAGATTTCCACGTGCCCTCTTTTGACAGCCTGGGTTGTGAGGAATGGTTTATACTTTCCGTTCTCCGCTTAGGGGCAGGTAGACTGGGACGTGGTAGATCACCAGAGATTTTTGACTCCTGATACTTTAACAAGAGTCTTTAACACTTGCAAGGGGAAATCTCTCTCTCTCTCTCTCTCAGCCTGATTTCTCATTTGTGAACGGCTGTATGCAACGGTTATTTCTCATGGGATTTTGTTCAGCTTTGTCGGGCAGGTTTAGACTGTTGTTTTAGAAGTCTTAATGTCCTCGTAGCTTTGACGATTTTCCCAGGACAACTTTCTGGGAGTGTAACAGATCATTGACTCCTCCTAACCAGCAATTATATTACCCCTGATTCTGATGGTTTGGTAGACTTCAGTTTTCTAAATTTTTAAAATTAAAATCCTTGATGTCTGCCTAACCTTGGCTCAGACTGTAGCTGACGGGCCCTTCGATTCCTTTCTTGGAGATTCAGAAACCTGTGCTGTTCTCATCATTTTCCTTTTCTAATTTATAGGTTCCTAACTCTCGATCCGCCTGAGATGGAATCTTTTGTGAACCAACATAAGCTGCAACCCATCAAGCGTCAGGTGACTGCCTCTGTGCCCGTCTGTGGGTGGAGCGGGAGTTTGGGAATTTAGCTGGGTGCCAACCGGTGCTCCCCTCCCGCCCCACCTGCCTGTTTCAGACTGTGATCACCTGCATGGCCACCCTGAAGAAGAACATGGTGGACGAGGATGCCGTCAGCTGCCTCGTGATTGGCACAGAGAGCACAGAAATCCTGATCTTAGACCCTGAGGCTTTCACCATCCTAGCAAAGGTGAGGTCCTGAATAAGACTCCTGTGTGACTCAGACACTTGCCCATTCCCATATGTTCTGAACAAACAAACAAAAAACACCCTATTTTCTCCATACATGTTTGTATTAGAGCTCGTCTGTCTTTGGCCACCCTCCAAATGTTGGAACTGGCTCTTTTAGAGAGAGATCAGTAAAAGATCATATGTTCAAGGAGTAGGCGTCTCTGGAGAGAATCCGGTCTGAACGCCTGAGATACTGGACTAAATGGTGGACTAAAAGATGCCAGGGTCTCGCTCATTAGAAGGCAGCTTCTTCTGTTTCAAATTTAGACCAAACCTCCCAACCCTCCAGGCTGATTCTGTCCAGCAACTTCTCGAGGGCCGCAGATTGCCTCCACCCCAAATTTTACAGGTTCCCCACAAGGGCCAAGGGGACAACCCAACCTCGTTTGCGTATTTTCTGCAACGGCACGGTGTAGCAAACCCAGTTTTTGAGAAGCCTTCAAACCTCCCCACCTCTCCTTCCTCCAGTCCCCTCTTCAGCAAAGTGTCACGTCCGCAACTTTAAAATAAACCCTAAAAGCGAATAGAAAATATTGTGTGTGAAAAAGGAAGCCTGCAGAGCTGATCTTGAGAAATCTTACATCCTGTGTGATGATAGTTGTCACTGCAAGTTGTTTATGCTGATAAAAAAATTTTCCCCCACCCCTATTATGAAAATCACGTAGTTTTGTGTGTCCCCTTGGAATTTCTGGACCCACTCCAAAGGAACACAGCACCTCGCTTTGGGGCCCAGTGGGGTTTTGGCATACCATTTCGATACAATACGCCTGGGGTGGAGACTTTGATTTACAGTGGGAAGATCTCCCAAGCCTCCTCCAGGCGTGGGACCCCTCACCGAGAGTGACAAGGGATAAAAAGGAAGAAGAATATACACCCTGCACTTTGTCTCACCTCTTTGTGAGGGAAATGTGAGCTGCAGGGGGACGATCAGCTGTTAAGGGTCAGCATTTAGCATATTGAAAATCAATGCTTTTTTAAAAAATCGGGGTTGAAAGAAATGTAGCTAGCTCTAACGGCTGGGTGCCCTGTATCCATGAAATCGCAGAAGCCTGGATTTGGATGTCAGGGCTTTTTTTTTTGGTGGGGGGGGGACATCTCTTGCTCTTGCTGACTACCCCTTCCGAGCCCGGCCACCCTAACGCTTGTCACTTCACTGGCTGTCTAGAACGGCTCAATCGCTCTGTGGTTTAAGGCCTCCTGATGCAGAACCAGAGGTTGGGAGTTTGATTCCCCACCCGGTACCTCCTTGACAGGGCTGGACTGGATGATCTTTGGGGGGGTCCCTTCCAGCCTCTGCCGTTCAAAGAGGAGGAGGAGGAGGATTGAGCCTCGTGCCCGGGAGCCGGCTCTCAGCGCACTCTTCATTCCCTCCCCCCATCAGATGACAGTGCCCAGCGTGCCAGCTTTCCTGGATGTCACAGGGCAGTTTGACGTGGAGTATCGGCTCACGGTGGCCTGCCGCAACGGGTGCATCTACATCCTCCGCAGGTGAGGGACGCAGGGGGGGGGGTTCGGGGGAAACACAGGGACCAGCGTTGGAGTGGGGAGGTGTGAGAATTTGAGCTGACAAGTTTGCGTCCCAGATAAGTTTGAGAGCAAGCCTTAGCAGGGCTTAGACAGTGGGGAAGCCACCCAGAATCCCACTCAGCCTTGTTTATTTTATTTTATTTAATTTATTAGATTTGTACCCCGCCCATCTAGACCAAAGGTCTACTCATACTACAGTGGTGCCTCGCTTAACGAGCGCACCGTAGAACGACGAATCCGCATAGCGAGGACATTCTAGCGATCGCAAATGCGATCGCATACCGATGGCCCCTATGGCCGAAAATTGCTTTGCGAAGATCAGTAAGCGTTTCGCTTACCAATCTTCGCAAAACGGAGCCGCGGATCAGCTGTTCGGCGGCTCCAAAATGGCCGCCGGAAGCCCCCAAATGGCCGTGCACAGCGTTTTCGCGCCCTCCCCTCGCTTACCAAGGGCGCGAAAATGGCTGCCGGCTATAGGAAAACTTCGCTGAACGGTGAGTTTTGGAGCCTATTGGAACGCATTAAACTAAGTTTAATGCATTCCAATGGCTTTCCCCGTCCAGTTCAGCGATGTTTTCACATAGCGCTGTATTTATGGAATGGGAATCAAACCAAATGTTCAACCTCCCCCCAGCAAGTCAGCTCAGGGCCCCGATGGGTGACCCCGAGGAGACCCGCTGGAGCTGCTGACCGGAGGGCAGCCGGCGTTCTCTGGCTGCCAGGAAAGGAAGGGATTGAGAGTGGCTTGCTCAAGAACACGAGCCAGCCGTCTCCTGCTCCCGTCTTATCGATGCGGCGTGCCGCGTTAGGGGTCTGCGGCGATGGTGGGGCGTCTTTAAGGCAGGAAGCTGGAAGAGGTAGATTCGCTCGGCGATCTGCAGTCAATTTGATAAGCAAGATTGTTGATAAGAAATATGTGGCCAAGGAACACGAGCCCTCCGGATGGGACTGGGGTTCCTTCCCATCCACCCCCCAAGCTCATGGTAGGGGATGATGATGATGGGAGTTGTAGCCCAAACCTGTGTGCAGAGCCACGCCGTTGCCCCCTCTCTTAATGTCGAGCCCCAGACAAGAGCCCCCGGACGGACCTCAGGCTGCTGTGCATTTGGGGCCAGCCCTTCCCCGGGGTTGCCTTCCGCCTTGGCCGTGATCCTGACCCATTGTTTCCATTTCTCCCTCTCTCTTCTGCGCAGGGAATCCAAGCGGCCCAAATATAGCATCGAGCTGACGGCTCAAGCAGTGGGTCTGGTCCGGGTGCAAAAGAACATTGTGGCGGCCTGTTCGGATGACACCTTGCAAAGCTATACTCAGAAGGTGGGGGCCGAGGAGGGGCGTGGGCTCCTCTTCCAGGCGGGAGGTTTACGGATTGGGCCCATGGCTGGGAGACCCCAGGGTTTGCTTCCATGTCAGTGGCCCGGAGCAGGCAAGGAAAATGTCCCATCACCCCCAGAGGCATTTAGATCATCTAGGCTCCGTTGTATAAATCAGAATTACATCAGCGTCAACTGAGACGAACTGAACTATGCTGTAGGGGTTTGGCGTCCGGCACGTGTCTGCTCTCTGTGCGTGTCCCTGTGTTTTTCTGACCCCCAGCAGGTGGCGCTGCTGCTCTCCCTAATGTAGCCTCAAATTTATTTGTGTATTTCATTCATTGATATATGGTCCCATGAGTGTGCACGGAACATAAGTGGTCATTTTTTTAAAGAAATAAAAGACAGCAAGAACAAAATAACATGAAATAAGGTGGTTACAAATTCATCTAGAAACAGAAGAAGCCATCAAAGACTCCTGATGAAAAGGAGAGCAAGCCAAAGGTGGGGCGAACACTTCCAGACCTGAGAAATCCCTTTGGGGTGGGGGCAGAGGGGGGCATATTGGAGTGCCGGAGGGGCGTTTCTTGTCCCCTTGACGCCCTCTTCTCATCCTGGCAGGGAAAGAAACTCTGGGTGATTCCCCTGCCAGCCGCCCCCATCACGATGGCTCTCCTGGACGAAAAATTCCAGAGCTTCCAAGCGGTGCTGGTGGCCTTGGCCAACATGGAGGTCCAGGTGTATCGGGAGAAGAACCTGGTGAATGTCATCCAGACCCAGGTGAGCCGGAGCGTGGAGGAAGCCCACGAGGACCCCCTGGGCTCCCGTCGGCTTTCGGAAAGGAGATGGGCTGCGTGGTGCAAATCTCGGTGCCAAACACCCCCTCTGTGGCCGCCCACCTTATCGCCCCCTCCGCCCTCACCCCAGAGCAGGAGGGGTGGCAGGAGTGAGCACCTCAGCTGTTCTCCTCCTCCTCCTCCTCCTCCTTCTCCTCCTCCCTTAAATTGAGTGATGACCCAAAAGTTATAAAAAGTAACTGGGATGTTACCGTTAGGCTGTCAAAGTTGTTTTTCCTTAAACGTCCCTTTTTATCTATCAGTGGCCAAAAGTCCTGTTTTTCAGAGTAGTAAATCACATCGAATTAGTGGGCTTTTAGTGAGTCAATTCCTCTGTAAGTTCCATTGGTTTCAATGGGCCTACTCTGTGGCTTTCGTTGCTGTTTAGTCGTTCAGTCGTGTCCGACTCTTCATGACCCCACGGACCAGAGCGCGCCAGGCCCTCCTGTCTTCCATGGCCTCCCGGAGTTGGGTCAAAACTCTGTGACTTACTTGAGTGTAATAAGCCACCATGAGAATAGTCTGTTTGAACCAATAGAAGCTACAAAGGAGGTGATTCACTAAATATGCCTTGATTCCATTGGCCGACTTTGGCATGATTTGCTCCGCTATGCGATAGGATTTTGGCCATTAAGTTAAATATAATGTAATGATACCCTTATTGGGAGTTTGATTCTCCAGCGTCTCCTGGCCAGTGGCTGGACTCCATAATTCCTTCCAGCTTTGCAGTTCCAAGAGTATTAAGAAAAGGAATTAACAGAAAGCAAATAGTTACAATTAACTATGTACTTCCATGCTCTGGATGAGAGAGAAGAGGTGAGATGATGGGAGGAGAGTGTTGTTCCCTCCTTAATGGTGGGGCAGAGACATGCCGTAATGCTTAGGGGCGTATGTGCATGTTCCTCGGAGCCCAAATTGTCTCGTCTCCTGTCCCACTCTAAGGCATGGGGCACGTAAGGTAAAGGTGAGCAGATATCAGATTTCTGGGATGTGGTATGTGTGTTTTTACTACAACTCTCGAAGCTCACTATTCAGAAACGGATGTGAAATACCAGGACTACTGTGGCCGCACATAAGTCAGTTGCTTGCAATGTCCCATGTTCTGTATTTTCGAGCATCAACCTGCATCTGATTTGCTATAAATCAGGGGTTCTGCACAAATGCACATGTTTTTTGTAGATGGGGAGGCTCAGAAAGAAACAAGTAGGACACGGCCTGCCATAACAAAGTGGCATTAAAAAAAACACACTAAAACTATCTATTTTCCCTGTTGTTGTTGTTTAAAGTTTAAGTTTTAAGACCATCAACATGAAACAACATGAACTTTGTAAACGTGTGTCTTGAAAGCCCCTTAAATACCTACCCTTTGAGAGATATTTTCCTCCTGATTTAATAGGGTCGCTCACAAATACAAAAAGAGTTTTAGCCTTTAAAGTGGCAGAGAGGCAGAGAAGGTGTCGTTGGGATCTGCCAGGAATCCCTTGGGAGATCTCACCCACACCCCTTCCTCTCTTTCTCCTGCTGGCAGGATGTCGTGAGCAGCATCTGCTTTGGCCGATACGGGCGGGAAGACAACACCCTCATCATGACGACCAAAGGTAAGACTAGGAGAAGCGGCTTGTGAAGCCAGACGGTCTCCTTTTGTCACTTGATGTCGTGTTTAGAGGTACACTGCCCCTAGTCCTGGAGGCTTCCAGGGGGCTGCTTTCTAACTTCAGGAGTCATACATTGTCCTGCTTTCAACGGCTCAGGGGCTAAAAGTAAACGGCAACCAAAAATTTTGCTAAAGGATCTCCTTAAAGAAGAAATCTCAGGCCTTTTTGGATAGAAGCAGTTGTTGTTTAACTCGTCTGGAGTCAGGAGTTCAGGCAGTACCCTCCATGGAAGCCTCTTCTTCCATTTTAAAACTGAAAATATAGGATCAAGCTTCTAGTCCTTAGTGATACATGGTAGGAAAGAGGCAAACATGATCAGAGGGTCAAGCTTGGAACTTAAGGTTAGGTATTTACTGTTTCTCTGCCTCACCTTCTTTGCCTCCCTTCCTCGTGTCTCGTCCTCTTTCCTGTTTCTTCCCAGGCGGGGGATTAATCATCAAGATCATGAAACGCACGGCCACGTTCAACAAGGGGGACGCCGTGGTTGGAGCCCCCATGGCCCAGAGCATCAAACTCAACGTTCCCAAGAAAACTAAGCTGTATGTGGACCAGACGCTGAGGGAGCGGGAGAATGCCGTTGGTAAGCCCTGGGGGCTTTTGCTACCGAATGCACACTGCCATTAAGTCTGTGCCCCCCCACCCCACTTATTGCATTTGAGATCCTAAGTTACTCCCCACGTGCATGAACAGAATTGTGCACCCAAAAGGGGAGGAGGTTCTGCTTTGTTGGCCTCTAGAAGCTGGTAGTTTTTGCACATGGGGCGGGGCGGCAGCCCCAGCTTTCCCCCCCCCAAAGCATCAAAACTGAGAATGGACGTCTAAGCGCTCCTGAGTTTTGATTTTGCCATTTTGGCCCGCTTCTGGTCCCGATCCTAACTGCAAGAGATGCTGGGAATAAAAACTGGGCTCCCAGCTCCCATCCTAGCTGTCCGACCCCTGTCCTTCGTGGTTTCCAGCAGCCTCTCCGGAGCGAGAGTTGTGTTTTTCCCGCCTGACGCAGGGGGAGGACTTTCAGATCCTCTGCAGAATAAGCTGCCGTGGAAAAACTCTATAAAGGTCTAGACAGGAAGTGGATAAAAGTCACCAGTGTTTTTTTCTGCAGGATCTGGGCAAGATCCACGTGGAGCCCCAGATGTCTAGGAATCAGCCTTGATTCTCTGCCAGATCCCTCCTCTGTCAAGCTGAATGTTCTCCGTACCAGCGATCGCAATCATGAAGCCCAAAGCTCTAGGGTCTTATCCCAAATTCCCTCATCCTGTCCGTTTGGTTTTTGACAGTTTAACTGGAAGTAGTTTGTTACAGGCTGGAAGTGACTTTGTTATCGTGTCCCGTTTCCCATGGAGGAGAGGGTTAAGGCAGTCCCTGGAGGCGCCCGGGTCCTCAAGAATGGCAGCCGGAGGTTGCCCGCCTGTGGCCTGCATGGGGTGGGAGCAACTCCCTAGGATTTTTAGGTCCGGGTCTTCCCAGGTCCTAACTGGAGAGGGCAGTGATGGGCCCTGAGATTTAAGGCACTATCCTACAAACCCCTTAAGGCCAGAGTCCCATTCCTCCTTGTTCTGGCTGAATGACTGATTTAGCAGGAAGACAGAAATTTCCTCTGTGCATGGTCAAAGTTTCGGTCCATTTCCTTCGGTACGGTAGGACCCCAGATCCGCAGGAGATCGGTTCCAAGATTCTCGGATCTCACCCGCTTTTACCTCTCCATTTGCTTTCCGTTTCCCTCTTCGCTCAGCCATGCACCGAGTGTTCCAGACCGACCTGAGCCGCATACGCCTCATGGCAGCGCGCGCCTACGTCCAGGCGCTGGAGTGTAGCATGGCGCCCATCTCGGAGTCGCTGCAGGAGCCGATCAAGATGAATGCAGTGGTGAGGGGGAAAGGCGGATAGGGGATGGGGAGGACTCGCGGTCTACAGCTTAGCGAGGTCAGCGGTGGGTGGAAGATGCAGTTGGGAACCCCTGTATCTGCAGAGGATCGTTTCCCAGCTACCCCCACCCTCCGCAGATCCTGGATAACAGCAAACACTAGTACAGTAAAATACAGTAATGGCACTCTACATAGTATGGTCTCTGGCACCTTCTAGTGGCCAGTTCTGCTAAATACAGTGGTGCCTCGCATAACGATGTTAATTGGTTCCATTAAAAACATCGTTATGTGAAAACATCGTTAAGCGAAACACCATTTCCCATAGGAATGCATTGAAAACCGGTTAATTCGTTCCAATAGGAGCCTATTCAATACATTTCAATGGTGAAAAAAAAATCACCAAAAATTCAGAAAGACTCAGAACGAAGCCAAATTACTTTAACGAAGGTTTTATTAGGTGCATTAACGATTCCAAGCATTTAAAACATTTTTTTTAAATGTATAATAGTTTTAAAATAGCGAAAACAGGGCTGTCAAAAAAAAAACGTTACGCGAAACAGGGGACCTAAAACTGTCATCGTTAAGAGCAGCAAGGTCCCAAACATCGTTATGCGAAAATCCCCCATAGGAAACATCGTTAGGTGAGGCGGCAAAATTTCCAGAAAAGGCCATCGTTATGCGAATTCATCATTGAGCGAGGCACTCGTTAAGCGAGGCACCACTGTACATTGTAGAAATACCTATTTCTGGGATTTTTGCCTTTAATATTTTCAGACTGTGGATACTGATCCTACGGGGGCCCGACTGTGTTTTGCCCTTCTTCTAAATAAGTTGGAAGGGTCCGTGTGCCTCAGGGTTGATGAGTCTGGAGGATATTGACCCTGCCTGTCAGGATGAGCTTGAAGGGAGGCAATATGTCTTAAAATGGCGGAGAGATGGAGGTTGATAGGAACCAAAAAAAAAAAATCTCCACAACCCTCGTTTGCAGCCATTGATGGGTATCTCGTTGATGGAAGGCAGAAGTCGTTTGGGACCAGAATTTGTGCTCCTTCGATCCCCCCACTTCCTCCTCCAATTGTGACATCGGGGGCTGCCTTGCCATTTCCAAGTCCCGATCGAATGAACGTTTCCCTTTGTTTGTGTGTTCACTCCCAACCACATTGCTGCATTTTTTTAAAGGTCCCTTCCAACCCCCTGGATGAGAAACAGAAATACAACGGTGTGCAGTCTTTCCGGGACATTAAAAATAAGGGGGTCCCCCTCATTCCTATCCTGGTGGGGGTCTGGATCTTTGATCCGTCTTCAGCGACGCCGAAGGCTGAAAAAGCAAATCCAGGAAAGCAGCGAAGTAGAGACGCGAGTGGGAAACTCGGAGAAAAGGGAGAGAAAACAGCTGTGTTAAAGGATAAAGCCAGTCTCTGAAACCTTGATCTTGGGAGGGGCCAGGTTCCCCTTGTTCAAAAGCAGATGCCACGTGGCGCTTCGGAGCAGGATCTCCAGACCAAAGGCCCCTCCTAGTTGGAGTCATGGGGGGGGATCTTCCAGGTACACTCTTCTCCCCCCACCCCCATAGGCTTTGTTTTCTCCAGCTCGTTCTCTCTCCCTTCCCCAGGTCCAGGGCATGGGCCCCAAGTTTAAGCTGATCCTTAACCTCCAGAACATGTCGGACATCCGGGCGATCGCCGGCCTGGTAATCAGCTTTCTCTATGATGAAAAGCTGTACTCCGTCCAGCACCCTTTCTTCAAGGTAAGTGCCTCCTTCTCCCGAGCGATGGGGTGGTGGGTGGGTGGCCCTCACTCCCCAAGTTATCTTTTACGGCCCAAAAATAGCTTGGTTCAGGTCTGACCTTGAATGTCCGTGTTCAGTTCTGGGCATCATGCTTTAAGAAGAAGGCTGACCTTGTGAGAGCAGGTTCAGTGGAGGGCGACGAGAAGGATCGGGGGGCCCTAGAAACCAAGCCTTCGGAGGAAAGACAAAAGGAAATGGGCCTTGAAAAAAGAAAACTGGAGGGGGAGATAGGACAGCAGTTTTCAAATGCAGGAAAGACTGCCATCCAGGACGTGTTAATATTAAGCTGAAGTGACAGAAAGCCAGATTTCGGGTGAATATCAGGAAAAGCTTCCTAACTGTTAGAGCAGTACGACGACAGAACCCTTGACCTCGGAAGGCGCTGAGCGCTCCAACGTTGGAGGCCTTCAAGAGGAAATGGGACCGCCCTCCGTCAGGTCTGCTTTGATTAGGGTGCCTGCCTTGAGCAAGTGATCAAGAGTTGGTTTTCTTCTAGGCTCCCTTCCAATTCCACGATTCTATGATTCTATAAAACATTGTTAGCAGAACCTACTTCTCAAGGGTGTCGTTCCCAAGGTTCTAGGGCGCAACACGCCTTCAGCATCCAACCCTCGTTTCCTCTGACTCCCCGCCTTTGGTCAGAGTCCAGCAAGTGTGGTCTCCGACGGGACATATTTGGGGAAAACAACTGTGTGTTGCTGAAGGCAGCGATCCTGCTGCCTTCAGATAAGGCGCCGTACTGTAATCACCAAGGAAGTAAGATTAGCCTTCCAGCCTGGTCAACCTCCCTACGTGCCGTGGAGGGAAGGGCCGTCTTCCTTCCGAGTTGCCGATTGCCACCTGGCCCTCCGTCTTCCTCCTGGAATCCCGAAGAACCCCTGTCTTTCTCGCCCTCCTCTCTGCGTCTCCCTTCCCATGTTTCTCCTTGCATTGAGGACGATCTTTCCTGTCTCTCTCTTCTTCTCTCCCCTTTTAGGCCCCTATGTTGGTCCCAGGACTGAATTACCCCCTAGTAACCTTTGTGACCTGTCTCAGCGACCAAGCCATCTCCGATATTATTAAGGTCGGTGCCCCCCCTCCTCCCCCCGTTTGATTTTCGTCCCAGGCTGGAAAGATTGGTCCCTTGGGGCTTCCGTTACGGTCTTAGCGGCCTCTGGCAGGCTGCCGCCCTTCTGCCCTTTTTAAAAAAAAGCAGCCGTGTGTGTTTGTTTTGATCCCAGATTCTTGTAGGCAGGGATTTTTTTGCCTGCCCTCCGGAACGCCAAGGTGTGCGTGAGCGACCCAGGCATCTTTTCCTCCGCTTTGTGCCTCTTTGTACTCCAAACCTCACCCCTAAGATAGTTGAGATGGTGTGTCGGGACAAACCCTCATGGGTTCGAAGCTCAAGGGCGATCTTCCAGGTCCCGGCCCAGCCCACCAGCCAGTACCCTGTGCTTGTTCTCTAGGCATGGTACGCACGTCTTCCACGTCCCGCACCCAGATGTGCTTGCATTCCTCCCCTACCCCACTGTGATCTCTTGATGATGGATGGATGGATTGAAAATATTTTTCTGAAGATAGTTTCAAGCCAGCCTCCCACGATCATTCCTCCTCGCAGCCCACTCTGTCTCTCCTCTGCTTTGCAGGTGTTCGTGTTGCGCGAGGGGGAGACGGAGCCGCTGCTCACGGCCCACATCAGCATGCCTGTCAGCGAGGGCCTGGCAGGAGTGTGAATGACCTCGGGGCGGGGAGGAAGAGGAACAGTCTTGCCTGCCGCAGGGGCACCCCCCCTCCCCGCGCTGGGCACCTCAGGGAGAGCATCTCCTTTGCCTTCAGCACTGTGACACGGTTGCTCAGGGAAGAATCTCTAGTTCCAAGACAAGTAGACGCCATCCGTGATGGCAGCAGACGGCGCGGGGGAGGGGCGGGGAAGAACGCACCTCGAGAGATTCACCCAGGATAAGCCCAGGTTAGAGTTAGCTCGCCTTCTGGATTTGGAAGCAGAAGGCCAGGGCAGTTAAGTTAGACAGTAGTTCAATAAATGTTATGCTTTCCTCTTGTGGTGTCGCGGGGTGTGTATCTTTGTGAAGCAAAGGGAACGTAGCAGAGGAGTAAGCATCCAGAATAACCGGGCTGCGGGGGCCGCTCCCACCAAAAGAGTCCTTAAGCCTGTGACCCGCACTCGCCTCCACCGTGACGGCTGTTGGAGACTGAAGTCCACCAACGTTGTCGCGAAGGCTAGGGACTCCCCGCCTCCAGTCTGCACCCCGGTGCTTGGATCTAGTTGTCGTTTTTGTTCCGTTTAGGAAAGCGCCCGGCTGAGTTTTATAAACCCCTGTGGCAAAAAGGGGAGCAAATTTTTTTTTGTGTGGTCATTTCATTCCAAGCCCCTGCCTGATGCAAGGTGTCCACACCTCAAGTATCTCTGGCAGACGGCTCCCCAGCCTCCGTTCCTAAGCCTCTGTCGCAGGAGATTCCACTCGCTTCAGAGGCCATCTGTTCCACAGCTCTTGCGGCTGACACGTCTTTCTCATTTTGAGTAAAAAAAAATCTCCTTTTGCTTCACAGGTCAGTTTCCAATCCCCTGGTCTGGGTTCTGCTCTCTGAAGCCAGAGAAAACCACCATGTTCTGGGATGTGTAGGAGGAGAGGGGGTTTCGAGCACTTGAAAAACAACAATATTGTATCGCCTCCCCCCGTCATCTCCAGGCGAAACATACCCCCATCCCCATTTGTCATTGGAGAGAAAAAAGCAAGACATTCGCTCGCTTCGGTTTGTGGTGAGCCGGCTTAGCGAGTCTTAAGCGGGCGCTCCCCAGGCCTGCTCTTCTCCACTTGCGCCGGACTCCGGCCCCCATCTTTGAGGCCTCTTTGGGCCTGAAGTCGATGGGAGCTGGGGGCTCAGCGCATCCGGAGAAAGATCGGCTCTTCCTCGCCCCCTGCGGCTGTGGTTGTTAACAGAAAGGGAATCGTGGCAGTGAGCCAGCGAAACAGAAAGTCACACCAACCCCGCTTCTGCACTTAAGGTGTGTAGGTAATGGTTCGGAGAGAAACCTCACTTCCCTGTCCTTTGCAGGGCTTGGGGATTGCCTGTCTGTCCATCTGTCGCATTCCGATGTCCCGTTTCTGTCTGAGGATGCGCAGAAGGAGGTGCAAACCGGTAAAACCATTCAGACATAAGGTAGAGCTTGGATCGTCTCCCCAAACGAGTGCCATCGCCGTCTCCATCAGCTGCAAAATTTTTGTGTGCAGCACCCGATGCGTTGGTTATCTGTTGTTTTGAACGGAGGGAGAGGACTGACGGTTTCTCACCCTCGGTGTGGTTATTTTATGTACGGCTTTTGTGCTCCGAGGTGTGAAGAGGCGACGAGTCTCCAACCACAGCGACCGCCGGCTCCTGTCTTCACGGGGAGGTGTTGTGTTTCCTCTCTCAAGAGGCAGCCATGGGGTTTCTGCAGAGCTCCCCCTTCGCTCCACCCTGCTCTAGGGGGTCCCCGTCCCGCTCTCCGGAGCCACGCCGGAGAAGCAGGAATTGGAGGTGGATGTTTGCCAGGCGTCAAGCCCAGCCACCGTCCGGCTCCCTCCTTTACACGTTGCAAGCACGATTCAGGAGAATCTCAACGTCTTAAGGTTGGCAGCTGGTGTTTTCAGAGAAATGGCTGTGAAACCAGTCTGGAAACAAGCCCCTGAAGACGGGGCTGCCGTCCACGTCCATTGCCACCCACCCACGCGATAAAGCCTGTTCGCGCCTGGCAGGTGCCACCAGACTTCTCTGTAACTTCCGCAAGTGTGTTTTTTGTGCACCAGATGTCAAGAACCCACTCTGGAGGCGGTCTGTAAAATTCTGGCTACCATTACCCCGTTTCTTGTAAAGCGGCTTCTGTGCCCGTCCCGCCTGCGAGGAAAACCGTCTCTATTTCAAGCGCATAGGAGTAAGGCAGGCTGTTTTCACACCCAGCTATTGTGGTTATTCAGCAGCTCAGGAGAGGCACTCAAAGGCCGCCGTGAAAATATTCTCTGTTGCAAAAACAGAACAGCGCCAGTGTGATCAAGGCATATGTGCACATGTTGTTTTTATATATTTGTTTTCTATTACATTTGTATCCTATATATTACTGCAAGGAGACATACCCTTCTTCCTTAGAGCAAGTTGTGAAGTATTTATTTTATTTTATTTTTACCCCGTCTTTCTCCTCGAAAGGACCCATCATTAAAAGACAATAGTAAAGCTAACAACTGTGAGTCTACAAATACTAAAAAGGATCAAACGAATACCGTATATACTATGAAACCTAAGCCACACCAAAACATATTAAAAGCAGTAAAGTACAACAATCCATTAAAAAAACCACCCACTCAGTAAACCAGTCACTCAGGAAAAGTCAGCCAGAGGAGAAAGGTTTATTTGCCTGCTTGCGGAAGGACAGCCAAAACGGGGCCAGCCTGGCCTCCAGTGCCAGGGAGTTCCACAGTCTGGGAGCAGCCACCAAGAAAGGCTTCTCTCACCTCTCTACCAAACATACCCTGTAGGAGGAGAGGTGAGTGCACGGGGTGCTAGAAAGGCAGGAAGGAGGAAGTGCAACGGGGCAGAGCGTAGCCGAGGCGAGGCGCTGGATCGCCTTTGGCTATCCAGTTAATGCAGAGAAGAACTCCCAGCAGCTGCCGGTAGCCGAGTCAAGGATTATAGGTGTAGTAGATTCCTGACACGGAGAGGATGCTGTCAGATGCCAGGACAAGGCGGAGGGGTCTTCTTCCCCGAATCTTTCACAATCGCCGTGACCGCGTACATGGCGATGCCGCAGGTGTTACTGCCCCGGTTCAGCCGGAAATATCCCTAGGTGAGAAGACAGAAGATTATTCGAGGTTTTCTTCGTGTCCGGGCTCCGTTGCGACCCTCCCGACCCTTAAGTTTCGAGATTTCAGCCCCACGAAGAGCTGGGAACGAGGAAACGGGAGCGGACGGGGGAGCCAAAACATGGCCATATTTGGACGAAGGTCAACTCTTGGTGCCCTCGAGAAGTGGGAAACGACAGCTCCGCTGTACGTGGGTTATAGGAGTTGTAGTCCCAAAACCAGGTTCAGGAAGGCTCCGTGAGCCGATTAAAGGATATTTCATCCATCATCCCAAGCCTAAAGGGTCATGATTCATCCATCATCCTCAGACATAGGGGCCCATTCGGCTTAGGAACCAAGAGCCCGCCACATCCTCCGGCAATGGGCTCTGCCGTGCAGTTCGTAGCGTTCAAAGAGTTCTTCTTAATGTCCATCTAAAATCCTTTCTTTCAATTTGAACTTTTGATTTATATCCTGACCTCCAGAGCCATCGCAGACTTTATTCCACCATCTGCGGAAAGTCCATCAAATACGTGAATATGACTAGCATGTTTTTCTCTACACATTTATTAGAGCTTGAAAAGATGCTCATTAAAAGCAATTTGCTCCAGTTACTTGGAATCATAGTTGAGATAGACATGACCGTATTGAAAAAGTAACTCGTGGTATATCTCGTTGTTCTGCTTGTTACTTTTTCATTCAGTTGCCTCGAATGTTATTAGGAGAGAGAAAAACACTTAGGAATGGCAAAAGAACGTAGGGGAAAATGTGCCAAAAGGCCTCTTAAAATGCAGTGGTGCCTTGCTAGACAGTTACCCCGCATTACAGTTTTTTTTTCCTAGATATTGACTTTTTGCAATCGTTATAGCGATTTGCAAAACTGATTCCTATGTTTGGTCCCCGCTTCGCAAACCAATTTTCGCTAGACAACGATTTTGACAGCTCCCTCCGCGCTCGCAAAACGGGTGTTTTCGGGACCTAAGCTTCGCAAGACAGCGATTTAAGCAGCTGATCGGCGGTTCGCAAAGCGGCTTTCCTATGGCCGATCTTCGCTAGACAACGACGATTCTTCCCCATTGGAACGCATTAAACAGGTTTCAATGCATTCCAATGGGGAAATGCTTTTTGCTAGACGATGATTTCACTAAACAGCAATTTCAGTGGAACGGATTATCATCGTCTAGCGAGGCACCACTGTATCTTAAAATGGTCATTCCATTTAAAAGGAACTTTCGGGAGTAACTAAGAAATATCCACTGTAGAAGATCATTTAAATCCATTCCTACTTTTTAAAATGTTAAATTGAAAGGACATTGTTCCAAAACCAGTGGCAGGTCACTCACGTGTCCCTTGTTATTTCTAAACTCTGATCTAACGAAGCCTTCCAGCGTCTCCTTGCCCCGCAAGCCGCATCGCCCTCTTTGAAGCCCTCCTCTGACAAGTTGTCCTAACCCCCACCCCACCCCGAGCCCACATGGGCTCTGCCCTCCTTAACGATCCCAGAGTCGGATGTCCGGCTCACCTTTTCTCCCCAGTGTTCTCCCCACGAGTTCTGGATGATCCAGTACGACCCAGTCCAGGATCCGCGCCGGGATTTCACTGCACAGAAAGCCAAGAATCAACCGCCGAACGTTTTTTTTTTTTTTTTTTTTTTTTGCCTCCCCAAGTGAATCAATCCTTCAGCCTCCTGGGTTCTCTTTCTATCTCTCCCCCCTCTCTCTTTCTCTCTGCCTTGGGCTCAGCAGAGGCTTCTCCAAGATTCGCAGTCTGAGCTTCCTTGCGGTTTGGCCCTCGCACCTGATGCATGAGAACACGCACGGCGATGGGAGAGGATTTGTGACACTGAAGAGGCTGTTGGGTGCCTGTTTCACATCTTGCCTAGGTACGGCATCGCCACCACCGGTGAGGGGAACCGTAGCCCACACCTGTCCTCGAGGCTATCTATCTTCTCTCTGAATTTATCCTACCCCTTTTTAATATCCTGAACCTCTGGCAGCAGGTTCCCCAGCTGGGCTAAAAGCCAAGGAACGGACAGCTTACTTTCAAATTAATGCATTAAAATACAGTATGTCCCGGCAAACGAGTGTCTGTTGGCCCACAGGAGGACGGATGGCGAGAAGGCAGCGAAATCCTTTCTGGTAGGATTCTGCCCTCTGGGCAAATCCGTAAGTCCTTCTTCTTCATCTGTCTTCTGCTACCTGCCTTGGTGTCTCACCCAAAGAAACTATTGTGGTAGGGTTGGAGGTTTAACCATCCTTGGCGGATGATGGTTCGACACACACACCCCCAACAGCGCCTTTCCCTTCTCCCATTATCTGATGCCCCTTGTCTGCTCACCATCGCCAAAGCCCACGATGACCACAGCATGATCCAGATGATTTGGACTGCAGGCTTGGGAAGGTCTCCGGATAATGCCTTTCTGGTAACCCTGCGATGCGGGGAAAGGAAGGGAGCAGGAAAACGTCAGGAAAGATTGAAAAGGCTCCGTAAACGGGAGGCTCCCCCCTCATTTGGAGGATTTGATGGAGGAAAGGGGGGAAGATGGTATTATTCTAGCACCCCACCCCACCCCCTCCATCAGAGACCCACCTGAAGTACTTTCATGTTCAGCAGAGCTGTTACCGGACCTTGAGAAGCGACAACGCTGGCTAGGTCTGGAGAACAGCAGAGGAAACACAATGGGGTTAGTGGACAGAAGGGTCCGACTCCTGTGTCCATAATGTATCGTACATAAATGCACACCGATGCCAAAGATTAGTCCACAAGGAAAACTGTGATTCGTGCCTTGGAGAGTTTTCCTTCGTTAAATTGTAACTCCCGCTGGCTTTCGTGAGGGATCAAAAATGGGGATGATGATACAAGAAGCCATTCGTGGAGAGGAAAGCACAGCAAGGAAGCAGACAGAGGGCAGTGCCCCATGGTTTCAAATGTCTCATATACCAATGCGGAACAGAGGAAGCAAATGAGATGAGCTTGAACTCTCAACGGAGGAAAGCACATCGTACGACGCAACAGGGTAGGACTCGGAACCGTGTGCAGGCATTAAAGTATATAATATTATTCAAAAGGAGTAGAGTGGGTGCATAAGTTGTTCTCAGATGGGTCCATGTAGGAATGGTGTGTCTATGAGAAACGGGAGAAGCAGACATAGCAAAGCATCAGGGAAGACTATGAAGGAGTAGCCCGTACTTATAGAGAGGAGGTTAGGAAGACGGACGCTCAACTTGCAAGAGAGGTTCGCAGCAACCATCTGAATCCATCCATGTTACCCTACACAGACAGTGATTTATTTATTTTTTGGCCACACTTCCACTTAACAAACAGTTCCCTCACACCCACGCATTCCCTCACAGCCACATCCTTACATTTCTCATCTCTGGGAAGAACTTCGTAGCCATCGATCGTGGTCACTTTTCTTCCCCGGTGTTTCTGGCAAGTCTGGTTTCTGCCCACATAGGGATACAGCTCGCTTCCCGATAATCCACCTGGAAATAGAGAGGCACAGAGGTTAGCAAAGCACGTGTGTGCATTTTCGCGCACATTTGCACAGTATGGGAGACAAAGGGAGAGAAACCAGCATTACTCTTTGCACCGACAATGACTTTTTTTTGTCATTTGACTTTTCCAAAAGCACATGGCATACAACTTGGAGGGGGGGAAATGCTGTAACTAGAAAAAGTGATGTGTTGCACCAACAGAGTAACTTTCTTGCTTGTTAAAAGTTCCTCTTTTTTTGAAATGTACCTTTACGTTCTTCCTTCATGACCAGAAAAGTAAAGAGTTGCAGATAACTGTGTTGCCTGTCATTCATTGGCAAGCTCTGGGCTTAACAAGTAAGCCTCGGGACAGCTTACTTGTCCCTTGGTCGTAATCCTACCTCGCAGGGCTGTCAGGATAAAAGTAGGAGAGTGTGCCACTTCAAGATCTTTGCAGAGAAGAGGGGAGAACGATGCCATGAATCCATTAAAAAAAATAAATAATAATATTGAGGACTTACTGCTGTTGAGCACGGACAAGAGTCCCTGCCACACGAAGCCTCCGTTGCAGCCTTTCTTCTGATACGCGCAGTCGATAATTTCTGGAAGCAGAAGAAGAAACATTTAAAACGCTGTTCGTGGCAGGCCACGGAGGGCACGTGGCATAAATGCAGAAGCAGCTGGGGTGAATGGGATCCAAAGTCCTACGTCTGACGTTTGGACGCCAGACGTTTGGACGCCGGACGTTTGGACGCCGGACGACCTGCCATCGGATGGACTGGACTACGGAGGGCTGCCTTCGACCCATTCAGACCGAGAGGAATTCTGGGGCCTAGAGTCCACATCGGCAAACTTTCCCACGGCGTAGAGAGCTTGACCGTCGATGCTCCAGGCGGGGGTGGGGGGGTGGGAGGCCCTGGTCGTGCCACGGAGTGGGCTAGCCGGCTCCCCTTATCCTCCACCCCCCCAACGTACCTTGTACCGAGACGTTTCGTGGCAGGTGCCGGTGGATGTTCCACAGGGCTTCGATGTTGGAGGCCGTGGCAAACGCCCAGCAGGATTTGCACTCCGTGCCCTGGCAAGAGAAGAGAAAAGAGGTGCCAGGGGGATCATTGGGCGGTGGAATGACCCGGGCCTGCCCACCCAAGGCTGTTGGGAGGCCAGGTGGCAGATTCGGAGCCCCAGGTGCCCACGGGAGAGAAGGACGCCTTGGCTCGGCATCTAAAGGTTGCCCTAAGAGGCGGTGGTGGTCACGCTGCACTATCTGAGGCTCAGCCAGGAGGGAGCCATTCAGACCCATTGGCCCCATAAAAAAATCTGTTCCCAGGGGATCAGCATCCGGAGAGGCTGGACTAGATGACCTCTGAGAACCCTTTCCAGCTTCCCCCGTTCTTTGCTTCCTGCTCCTTGGCTTGGACGCTTAAGACTCTTGCTTTCTCTAAGGGGGGGTGTTACCCCTTTCGCTCCCTCTCTGGGTTGGGTGCCACTGTTTTCCAGCGCCCCACAACCCCGTCCACCCTTACCTGGTCCTTCACGGCGGTGACAGCGCCGGCTTTTCTCCAGTCACAAGACTGGGACTTCGATTCTTTCCTTAGGAGGGGGCTTTCTGACAGCCCCCCTGTCGGGAGCCGGCCAGGAAGCGAGGGAGGGGCGAGGCCAAACTTCTCTGCAAATTCGTTTTCTAGGTGGGAAGGAAAGAAGGGAACGAACGAACGAACAGGGAACACAGTGAGAACAACACTGAGTATACAAATACTGAAAAAGATTCAGACAAACACCATCGTAAAAGACGCAAGCAACACCAAAACACATTCGAAGCAATAAGGTAACAACCATCCATTAAAAAAAACAAACATCCAGTTGCTAAGGGAAAAGAAAAAGGTTTATTCGCCTGCTTGCGGAAAGACAGCCAAGATGAGGCCAACCTGGCCTCCAGTGGCAGGGAGTTCCAAAGTCTCTGGGAGCAGCCACCGAGAAGGCCCCTCTCCCGTGTCCCCACCAAATGCACGTTAAGTCCTAGATATAATTCCCCGACCAACAACAGAGGAAAAAGCAATAGATTGTAAGAACAGAGGTTGGAAATATTCCTTTGGAGTCTAAAACTTGGAGTGTTTCCCATCTCTACCTAATACTGCTTTTTGCTGGATGCGGAATATCTTGGCAATACGTGGAAAGGGCTCTTCATTTTAAACATACTATTACAGCCAATATACTATTGAATATACTATTACCTAGTTAGGGCATTCTGTGCATGCATGGAGATATTTCTAATGTGTGTGTGTGTGTGTGTGTGTGTGTAATGGCAAAAGGTAATGACAGCTTTTAAAGTAGGGTGAGATAAATGCCAGCGGGCTGGCTTTCCTGCTCCTGAACCCAGTGAAAATCCTGTAAATCCCTGTTGTTATGCAAAGCATCTGGGACGGGCTTAATCTTGAACTGGCAAGCAAGTCCCATTGGCTTTACAAAAGACCCGTTCCCGAGGAAGACGGAACTGGCTCGTTAAAACGGATGAACGGCCTGCATTTTTTTGGACGCTCCTTCGGGGTCGTACCCGGGAGACTGGTCTAAGGAGTGTCTGTGTGCTCCGAAATTTACCGCTGTCCTTCAGCAACACGCAAAATCCGCCCTCTGCTTTTAGCCCTGGGGGGGGGGGGACCCAATTTTTTTTTTACCTGTTAAGTCGCTGAAGCGGGTGACCCCATACTGCGCGGTGCCCAGTTCGGAGGCCTGGAGGTCACGGCTTCTCGCCAGATTCTGCACGAACACCTTAAAGCGCTCGTGTGTTTCTGGGGGGAGAGAAATCAAGACGGCGTGTGAACCTGCTTGTGGGCAGAAGATCCCAATCGGCAGAAGCTGCCCTTTTAAGCTCTGGACTTTGGGGTCTTGGAGCAAGAGATGGAAACAGATTTCTGATGCCACCTGAAAGATCGGGAAGTTTTGGTCTTTGCAAATCAGAGGGCCCAGAGTAAGCCACTGACCCACAAAGCTGGGACGGCCAGTTTTTCTGACAGGCCACAAAACTCTGCTAATTTTTGCTGCAATGGACTACGGGTACAATCAGACAGGGGGAAAAGCTTGCATTTTGGCACGCTACTTGTGGCACCATCCACACGGCGTAGGGCAGCTTGCGAATCAGCCCGTCCCTCGTCTCTGCTCAAGACGCCCCCTTTTTTGGTCCAGTAACAGGACGACCCCCTTCCTCCCCCCCCCTCTGGCTGGGCTGGCATGATTCCTTCATGGGTGGAGAGACCCCTTTAAGGGAGACCCGATCCTTTCTCACCCTCAGATGCTCTCATTCCTCAACCAAAAGACGTCACCCCCAAAGAAGGCAGCTGAAAGGA
Source organism: Pogona vitticeps (assembly GCF_051106095.1). Classification (NCBI taxonomy): domain Eukaryota; kingdom Metazoa; phylum Chordata; class Lepidosauria; order Squamata; family Agamidae; genus Pogona; species Pogona vitticeps. The sequence continues at coordinate 11,823,380 of NC_135797.1, forward strand.
GCAAAGCTTAGGGAGCCAGAGAGATGGGCTTTTGCTCAGGAGAGACAAACGCCACTTAGTCCCCGGGCTCGAAAACGAATTCTGGCGCTTGAGAAATTTCTATTCCAAGCTGCCCAAGACTTTCGGGATTCTAGTAAAAACCAAAACAAATCAAACTTGCCTGCCTTCGGTTCTTTCCACCCTACAGTCATAAAGATACCAGATCTCTATGCCCATTAACTCCACCCGAATACGCTACCCGGTGCATTCCAGATGTGCGTCACCTGGCAGAGGACGAGGGACGCACTTACCTTCTTGGGTTTGGTAGGTTCTGTTGAACCGTGCCCTGAAATCCTGAAACATCTGGATCATTTGAGCCTGTGGGAGAAAAACAGAAAAAAAAAGAGCAGGGAGAAAGTTAATTGATTCCACCAATGAGATATCGCAGTCATGAGACGGTGCCTGTTTCTTGCAATGAGAAGTTTCGCCTGTTGAATTTATGCCTGCAAGGGCATAGCAGAACTGCAGGGCAGGGGGCTGGGAGGAGATTTTTTTTTGTTAAAGGGTCTACAAAGCAGATTTGATGCCCGTTTGTCGCCCCCACCCCATCCCTTTTCCTTCAGGGTCCCCTCACCATGCTCAGATCTGGAGGGAGGGCGGCAGTGGCTGGGGGGCTCAGAACCCAGGCCCCCCACACCACCAGGCCGACAGGCAAGGTTGCCGGCCACATGACGGGTGCAGCCGATGAGATTAGGAGAGAAAGTAGTCACAGGGAGCGAGAGGAAGAGGAGAAGATGCTGAGGAGGGAGGTAGGGAGGTGGTGCTGCATCTGGTGAACCGGCAACCACAGAGGCAGGAAGGCAAGAGGGGGTGTCATTTGGGGATGGGGGGTGTCAGAAAGAGTCAACCACACCCCGTTCTGTGGTTGAAGGGCTAATTTTGTTCCCTGGAACCGGTAGCCGTCATGGTAGCCTCTGAGCATGCACAGAAAGCTTCAGTACCAATCCCTCCCGTTTCCCCATTTCAAGAACCTTGCCTCTTTTTATTATTATTTTTTTTTGCAGGATTAAAAAAATGATAACGTTGATGTTCAACAGAGGTTGAAAAATGCCCTTGAAATAAAAGGGAGCCCGACGTTCCTTACAAAATATAAACGCCCCACGAAAGAGAGTGCTCGAGAAAGCATCGTACAGTCCGCAAGCTTGCGCGGATCAGGGCCACCCACTCGGTCAGGCCGGGACCAGTGTGAAAGGATGCTAAAAAGTAAAAAAAAAGTTTGTGGCGGGATCGGTTTTTGCTTGGAACGTTGTTCTCGGGTGAAGACAACCCCAAAATTCGTGGCAAGATGGATTTCACCAGGCACGGCTCTCTCGGATGCAATACGGGAAAGATGGAGGCTGCGTGGAAGGGATGCTGATGCAAAGTTTCAGCTCTCTCATTTTTCAAGCAAAGAACGGCTAGTTAGCTCCATGGTTTAAACCTCTGGCTGCAGAGTCAGATATTGTGAGTTCAAGGGGCTGAACTCGATGACCAAGAAGGTTCCTTCAGTCCAAAGGTTATGACTATTGAAAGCTAAAAGAGGCACAGGCCATATTAAGCGCGCACACCCCTCTCCCCATTTGGCTTTTCTTTGAGAGAGAGAGAGAGAGAGAGAGAGAGGGTTGGGAATACAGTGGTGCCTCGCTAGACGATGATAATCCATTCCACTGAAATCGCTGTTTAGCGAAATCATCGTCTAGCGAAAAGCATTTTCCCCATTGGAATGCATTGAAACCTGTTTAATGCGTTCCAATGGGGAAGAATCGTCGTTGTCTAGCGAAGATCAGCCGCAGGAAAGCCACTTTGCGAACCGCTGATCAGCTGTTTAAATCACTGTCTTGCGAAGCTTAGGTCCAGAAAACACCCATTTTTGCGAGCACGGAGCGAGCTGTCAAAATCGTCGCCTAGCGATAATCGGTTTGCGCAGCAGGGGCCAAACATTGTCCAGCCAAATTTCCCCCATAGGAATCACTGTTTTGCGAATCGCTGTAGCGATCGCAAAAAGCCAATGTCTAGCGAAAAAACTGTCACGCGGGGTAACTGTCTAGTGAGGCACCACTGTAATGCAGAAACGTTAATTTTCGTACGGCTAAGGTTTGCATACCAGCTAAGGGATTCTGGGAGGTATAGTCCCAAACCACCTCCACCGCCACCCCTTATCTTAATCAATTTCTCTGTAATATTTAGTATTTCTCTATAATATTTAGTAGAAAGGACCTGACGGGTCACGGAGCCCAAGCCCGCCCAGGAAGGGGAGGCACAGTGGGGATTCTAACTCCCAGCATCTGGCTCCGCGGCCAGAGACATAAGCCACTGAACTATGGAGCAGTTTTTAAAAAATACAATAATTTTGACCACCCCTGATTTTGGGGTTTGGGGTTGGAACCAGCTGTAGTTTTCACAAACCTTTCTTCCTGATCTCTCCACCGCTCAACCCCTTTGGGCCCCAGCGGCACCCGGGCATCTCAACCCTTGGGTGCGTGCGGCCAGCTCCGCCTGGAGTCTCGGGAGGCACCCCCCACGCTCGGCCAGCATTCCTCAGCCCTTGAGAAGCCTCTTTTGTTCCCCACGGGGTTGACCTTGAGAGGTGTTTGGCTAAGCAGGCAGAGAGAAGGAGATCCAAAGACGGGTCTCGTGAGACCCACAGTTGCTACTATTCCAGAATTCTTCCTTATTCCTATTCTTAGCTTTGCAATGCTTTGAACTCCTTGTAAATAATGAGGGTGAAAGAGGACAGCGCGCCAAAAATGGTCCGAAGCTCAACATCAAAACACAACACTAAGATCATGGCCACTGGTCCCATCACCTCCTGGCAAATAGAAATGGAAGAAGATATGGAGGCAGTGACAAGTTTTATTTTCTAGGGCTCTGTTATCACTGCAGATGGTGACAGCAGCCACGAAATTAAAAGACGCCTGCTTCTTGGGAGGAAAGCGATGACAAACCTCGACAGCATCTTCAAAAGCAGAGACATCACCTTGCCGACAAAGGTCCACATAGTCAAACCTGTGGTTTTTGCTGTAGTGGTGTATGGAAGTGAGAGCTGGACCATAAAGAAGGCTGACCACCAAAGAATTGACACTTTTGAATTGTGGTGCTGGAGGAGGCTCTTTAGAGTCCCCTGGACTGCAAGGAGGACAAACCTCTCCATTTTGAAGGAAATCAACCCTGAGTGCTCCCTGGAAGGACAGATCCTGAAGCTGAGGCTCCAATCCTTTGCCCATCTCACGAGAAGAGAAGACTCCCTGGAAAAGACCCTGATGTTGGGAAAGTGTGAAGGCAAGAGGAGAAGGGGGATGACGGAGGACGAGATGGATGGACAGGGTCATCGAAGCTACCAGAATGAATTTGACCCAACTCCGGGAGGCCGTGGAAGACAGGAGGGCCTGGCGTGCTCTGGTCCATGGGGTCACGAAGAGTCGGATATGACTTAACGACTAAACAACAACAAATTATGATAAGCATCTGGCATAGATGAACTCTCTCCTTAGCTGTAATGAGCTGAAATATGGGGCGTTTTAATCTGCAGGAATTATTACTTCATTTGCACCCAACCACCTACAACTTCCCGGTTCCCTCCGAGCTTAGCCTTTGGAGTGGATGGCAGTGAAATGATTTTCCCACAACAAGATGTTGTGATATGAGCTACCTATGTTGTAAGGTTGAAACATCATGAGTTGGCTTTGGTGACGAATGGGCCATCAAGAGCCATTAACTCTGTCCAAGCCCTGCTCCGGGTGAAATGAAAACCCGCTCAGACAGCTTTCGTGATAATCACACCTTCTCTTCTTTCGGAGTCTCTGTAAGAGAGTCCGGGTATAAAGGCAGAGACCGTACCTTCCTAATGGTGTCACAAAAATTTAAAAATACAAAGTTGGTCAAAACCACTGGCAAGCAAATGCCATGAGGAACGGCGGAAGGCGTTTGGCGCATGCTTCGCGTTTGAGTTTCGTTGAAAACCCTAACGAGGCACCTTGAACGCTCCCTTTTGCTGGGCTAAAAATATTTCCAAGGGAGAATCTAATCGGCTCATCGCTTTACCTCTTGCGTGCCCTCGTGGGCCCGGAATGCTTTGCATCCCAAAATGGAAAAAGGTGGGGGGTCAAAGGAGTTCCTTTAAAGAAGAAACACAAAGATATCCGTGAAAGCGAACTGATTACTGGATAGGTCTCCAAAGGGGCCGGGCATCGCTCAAGGGTAGCTCCCGATGACCGGACTTTGGGCGTCCCTGGTGCATGGGTGTCCCTCCACACCTCTTTCGTCTTCATTTTGATGTGAAGACCTTGAAAGTAGGTATGGAGATCTGTGTGGACGGGCAGTTAATCTCTCTCTAGGAGATTCCAGGGTTGTCTATCTCTCCCCCCCCCCCTCCGATTCTTAACACCCACCCCTCCTATTTAATGTGTGGGGCTATTTACAGATCAGAGACAACGGGCGTTCTGTTCTTTATGACCGTCTAGCCTAAGGAGGGGGGGAAAAAGAAAGACCGTCAATGGAAAGGAGACAGTGTTTCTTTTCCAGGTTGGTTTTTCTACTTATTTATTTCTGAAAACCCCCTTTTGGGGCGAAATGTGGCCAAAGGCATCTCTCGAACCCGCCATTCTGGCATCCAGCCAACGGGCATGGCGACAGAGAAGCCGGCATCACGAAAGCAAGCCATAAATGAGGAGAAATAAAGTTGCCGTCTAGTTTTGAAGTCTAGATTGCACGGCTTGTGTTGATAAGATCTACAGGTGATGCTTCTGAACAAACAATTTGATCCCTGCTTTCCTCTCCACTTGCTAAGCCCCACTTAGATGTCTTAATTTTGGATTAGAAAAGTCTTACACATGGGGGCGTCTTATACACTGAAAAATACAGTACAGTAGTAAATAATAAACCTCAAGGTGGTTGACAGCCGCTGTAAACAAAGGCAATGAAATGACTGCTTAAAAATGGAAAGTTGTGTCTCTTTTAAAAGAAAATGGAACCGTCCTTTTTGAACACCTCGTCTTAAAATCTGATCATTTGTACTTCGAAAAATGCCTGGGTCAACAGATAAAGTCACATGGAAGGTTTCAGGGCTTGCAGTCTGGAATTGGAGGCCTAGAAATCCCTAAAAGCCCTTTTGCTGTCGGAAAAAAAAGCTGTTTTTTCCGGGGTAAGCTTGGCCAGGATCACAAATCCTGCCAACTCCCCTGTTCCCTTCAGAGGGGGGAGCAGAGAGATGCCAACGGCCTGCAAGGGTGCCCGCCGACTCCAGATTCACAGGGAGAACAAATCCATTCCAGTGTCTGGCTGAGTGTTGAAGGGGCGAGCCAAGATGCTGGTCCTGTTTGAGGGACTGAGACCGAGCACTTTGGAGAGCCCGTTTCAACTTCGTATTAAAACCCGGAATGGATTCCGTGGCCCCCACAAACCTCAAGTCGCCAAGCCTCCTTCTTCAGGAGCAGTATATCCTTTCACTACCGTAGGCTGAAAAACAAGACAGGACATGCATCTGAAGACATGGGTTGTGTTCAGAAAAACTCACACGGAAATAATTGAACCTTAAAGCAGCCCTTGGCTTCATGAGGGTGATTTTGGATATAGTGAAAAAGACGCAAAAAGTCAATTTGTTATTTCATTGCCAAGAATGGTGTTGGTGGGACTTTCCTTCTCACGTCCCAAAATAATTTGCCAGACTTTGGGTGTTGCACACCTGAAGTTGCCAGATGCCAAAATGCCCCTGCGGGAATGATCATCATTCCCAACATCATGGGAATGATGTTGTTAGCCGTGGCGAATGACCAAGGATTCGGGGTTTCCTTTGGCCATTTCAGGGTGCATGTGGCTTGACAAACTCTGGGCACCCCAAAATGGCCAAATCAGCAAAAGATTGATGCCACGATGCCCAACGCACAGCCGGAACGGCGTAACCGAATTCCAGCCACTGAGCGTTGGTTTGAGAGGTGGGATGGGGGGAATGGAGGAAGGAAGGTTAGTTTTAAGGGGAAGGAATTTAATGGCAAACTGAGATCACCCCTCAAGGAGCACATACTCGGGCCCCCCAAGCTCTGCATTTCCCGCTCAGCCCCAGGCATGCCAAGTGCTTTGGGTGAGGCCTGCCTTGCGAGGTAGGTCAGTTTGAGAAGAGGCACGGAGCCCACGGTTGAGTGTTTTTGATTTCTCGGGGTGTGTGAATGTGGAATCACTCGTCCAAGCCTAACTCAATCCAGCCCTCCACATCCCCCTCTCTTTCTTAAAGCATATCCTTCTGATGTTGAACAATGGCTCAGATTTAAATTCTGATATATATATATATTTTTCTCCAGGTAAAGGGAGGGCCCGTTGGGTGGGCGGATGCTGTGTATTGGGTCTATCCATGTTGTTGGGCGTAAAAAACCTGGCATTTCTGTTAGTGCATTTCCAGCCCCCTTCGGTTGGGGGAAGACGAAAGTGTGCCTGTAAAAAATGCCAAGGTCACCGCAAGGCTCGGGGAGAGGCAGATAAAAACAGGTTCCCACACTTCCATCTCCTGCGTCTCTGGACAGGCCAGGACTGTCCGGCGATTCCCGCCGCCCTTCACCCACAGGTTTCAAACGCCTTCGGTGGCCCATTCCAGCCACGAAATCCACAGCATCCCTTCTCCGTCGTCATGCTGGGTTTTCTGCTCGTGAGCGGGATGCTGGCCAGGGTGACCTGCGCATCCGAGGAGACGAGCCTTCTTCACGAGGAGCCACCGCTGGAAAGGACGGCGGTTCCTCTCAATGACAGGTAAGGAGAGGCCCGGATCCCATCCAGGTTGCAACCCACTGGGGGACAGTGCAGTGTAGTGGTTAGACTCAAGCATTAATTCCCGGTTTAAGTCCTTAAGTAAGCACATGTGGAGGCAGGGGGAAAAAACCAGGCTGCTCCGTGTGGGTTTTCCTCGTGAGAAATCAGAACAAGGGGCAGTGAAGAACATCTACCTGCGCCACAGAACTCTCTTTAGCCAACCGTCCTGCCATGCTCTTCAGCCACGCTGCCTCGGGGAGGATGGGGGTCTTAGTCTCCAAGAGTAACATTTCTAACAGGGTTGGAAGAGAGGGCTTGCTCCCGCTCTGTTGGGGACGGAGCTGCGTGTCGGTCGGAAGTGGAGAGCCACTATCTCGAAGGAAGAGTCCTCTTCTGATCTGGCCGATCCTGGTTTCTGTAGGGAAGAGGGGGAAACAATCCAGCTTAGTTTTCCTTTAGGGCAGACAGAGATGGGCAGTGCCTTGAATAGGCACAGATGTGCTTTCCCACGAATAATCATCTTTTAAGAACATGATGGCAAGCAGGGGTCCCCAAAGGTCAGTGCCAAGAGGTGGAGAAAAGGCAATAAATGAGTATCTCTTTTCTATGTTGAAGGGATAATTCAGTGACAGGCCTGGCATGCTTTTTTTGGGGGGGGGAGTTATTTCACTTGAACAATGAATCCAAGCCTGATGCTCAACGTAAGACGCAACATCTGTTTGTTGTTGTTTTTCCCCCCCTCCTCCTTGTTTTGAATGCTTGACACCCAACTTCTTTTTCATCTCCAAATACGAAGAACGCAGGAAATCTGGCCGAATCTGTCCAAAACAAACGCAACCGTTGTTCAAATCCTTTACCTGAACTGATCCGGTTTTATTTTAAAAAAAAGAACAGCGGTGGAAGTTGGGTCTACTCCGACTGATGTTTCCAATCTGGTCGGTTGTCTTTAAGAGGGCAGAATTCCACCAGGCACAGATTTACCCGAGGGATGTCTAAAACAAAAATCTTAATTCCCAAAATCCACAAGCGGGCAATCTTCTGGTTGCATGGCATCTGCAAATGCATAAAAATCAGGAAGTTTCACAGATGGGCAGTTTATCCAAACACGTTGCCCACCTGTGGATTTTGGAGTTTGTTTTACTCCTACAGAACAAACAACATTATCTCCCCCCCCCCCTTTTTCCTTCCTTTGATTTGGTGTCGAATGTCTGAGCATCACGATGCTGATAATGGCCCAGGTGCCCGGGCAGGAAAAATAACAACAATAAAGGAAATGCATTTTGTTATGTCTCTCTCCCTCTGTATTGTATTGTTTTGCAGGATTAAAATCAGTCCTGGGAACGACTGTGTGCCTAAATTAAGTGCAGAAACATGTGGAAAGAACACAGCCTCTTACATTTATCCATCGCTATCAATTTTTTTACATCATGTTCTGTCCTGAGGGTGGTGGATGCTTAATTTGGGCAGACACACAGCTATTTTTTTTGGGGGGGGGGTTGCGACATCGAAAAGCCCACTTATTTGAGATGAAGATAATAGTTTCATCGACTTAGTGCCCCCCTCCAGATGACAACTCCCATCGTCCCCAGCCAACTAACCTATTTGAGGGCTTCCAAGTTAGGGAAAGCTTTTGAGTATAGACTTTATTCAGAGGAAATTTGCTAAAGAGCAGAAAGAATCAAGGTATTTTGGGGGGCATCTTCTGCTTCCCCCCCCCCCCCATTTAGGATCTTGTTCACGGAAACAGCCAGATGCAAACAAGATTGCTAATTTTACAACTATTGTGCTTTTAAGCAGCCACTCCTAAGGCATGCCTTGGTTGTGAAAAGCATAACATGATGTTTTTGGCTGATCCGATGGCTGTTGATCACAGCAGAGGGCAGGATGGGGCGATGGCTATATCGTTTTGTTGAACAAGAACGTGGCAGACGTGGTTCTAAGGCTAACCTGAGCCACGAAACTCACTGGACAGTCTTGAACCAGGCCTGTTATTTTTCTGTCCCTGTCTGTCCTCACCTCCCCACAGGGTTGTTGTAAGAATAAAGCGGGCAGAGGCGTGCCACGAACCTCATATTGAGTTTATCAAAGGAAAGCCTATAAATGCAACAGACCAAGTCATAAATGAACCTCAAGGAGGGGCAAGACTCTCATGCATTTAATTATTGCCCCCAAAAGCGAAATTTAGCACAAGCAGCTGACCCCGTTGCTTATACGGTCAACCTCCTTTTCCAGGGTGCTTTCAGAGGTCCGGGAATCCACGTCTCTGGACCCGTTTTGGTCCAGAAAATATAAACAGCAGCAAAGCAGATGATGTAGCGTCCTATTTCAAACCTGTGGCTGACTTTGCTTTTCTTGGCATCTCTCGGCAGCTGCAGGGAAGCGGTCCTTCGGCATGTGGGGGTGGCCGTCCTCGCTCTGCTCGGTTTGGACCACCCTCCCAGATTCACCGCGGACACCACCAGCCGGGCGCGCGAAGCCTGGGCGAAAGAGGTGGCAACGCTCCCATCGTTGATCTCAGACGGCCAGCGCCTTGGTGAGGGTCCTCATCATCCTCTCTCCATTCCCTTCAACCTGTGCTAAACTCAGCTCCCAACTCAAGCCCCATTAACAAGGCTCCTTCCTGGTCAGTGTAGCGTGGTGATGGTTCTCTTGAGCATGCACAGAGTGCTTTCTTCACGATTAAGCAACCACCACCTGTTACTTCATGAGTCAGAAAGTCTCTTTCTTCATCCCTTGGATAGAAACACAAAGATCCATCTGGGGCAGAGGTGTGGTTTTAGAAACACTGCTGCTTGGGGGATTCTGGGCACTGTAGTGCAAACCTGAACACTCTTCATCTGAGGCATTTGTGGTGCCTTAGCTTTCAATCCAGGAGAGCGGGGTTCAAATCCCACCTGTGCCCAAGATTTACCATGTGACTTGAGGAACCACTGCCTTTCAACCTGTAAAATGAGGAAAATGACCAGCATTGATTCAGACGGCAAGCCATACTTTAACGACGTGACTCAGGAGGCCTTTAAGATATTTTCTTTGCCTTTCCTTCCAGGAGACGTCCCCGCCAATCAGACGCTGCTGACTCAAAGAGGGCGCTGTGTTCAAGCCTCACACCACGTCACCCTGGGAGGTAAACGCCCTTCGGTCCCGAGTGCGAAACAGCCTTGTGTGTCCAATTGGCTCAACTGGGCACAGAGCCATGACTAGCGATTTCGGCTCCACGGGCTTCGTTGCCCTCTCGGGTCAATCAGGGTCACGACAAGATCGGCCACGTGGGAAAGTGTAGGAAAAAAAAGACGAAACTGTCAAAAGGTCCCGGGGTGCTCAAATCCTCTGGGGAAGCTATGCAAAAGGGGTCACTTTGGGAGGCCAGTGGCCTCCAGTTAAGAAATCTGAGCTGCAAGACGGTCAACCAATTCTATGTCTTAATTTATGGCACATCTCTTCCAAGGGTTGCGCTGTTTACGTCACACCCTCGGCCACCAGATTTGGGCCATTGTTACCACTCGGAACCTGCCAGTTGTGCATTCCCCTCTGCCCCGGGAGAAGAGGCTGGAGGATGCGCCGTTTGTGCACTGCGCACCGTTTTGAGCATGCATTTCTGCCCTTCCAACAGCAAATCACCCCCAGATAGGTTTGCAACCTTGCAGCAGCTTCTAAATTTTGGTGCCCTGCCCGACAGCCGCTCCCCCCCCCCCCGCGCAGACGTTGACTGACAGGCTTCACGAAACCGACGTGAGCCAAGCCGGTAACAGGACCTGCCTTCTGGCAGTGGAGTAAGGGAGGTCTTTTTAAAAAAATCTAGTAACAGTGAATAGGAATAAATTACTTTAGCGGCGCAATAAATACTATTTCCCCATAGCTTCCGATTGCATTTTTTAAAAATTGCATTGGAGCCACCAAAAACACAAAACCTCTTTATTTTTAAAAGTAAAAATAATAGGAAATAATTGAGTAGCGTTGACATGCAATGCAACCAGTTACATTTAAAAGACACTTTGGCGAGCAGTCGGGAGATGACCTTCCAAAGCCTTTTAGCAAGAAAAATCAGTGATTTGGGGGGTATCACTTTTCAGAGCGCTCCGGCATCACTCCTGGACCGAACCAGCCTTAAAGCGCCTTGCTCTTGGCCTCACCGCTCTCCTCCTTTTCCTCTCCCTGTCCCAGATCTTGGCTGGCAACACTGGGTGCTCCATCCGAGGGCCTTCGTCTTCGCAGAATGCTTGAGGTGCCCCTGCCGGAGAAAGGAAGAGGGGCCTCCGCGTTGGGTTCAAGAATGCCAGCTTGGGGGCCTCGAAAACCAGCCGGATCCAGACACAAAGCAGGTAGGAGAGTGAGCAGATCTCCCTCAAAATTTCCATTTTACGAGGCGGCCCTGGTGCTTTTTTGCAATCCCGGATTTATTATCCACTCCATTGATCTCCTACCTTGTATGCTCAAGAAAGCTTACGCGGTCTTCTTCTTCTTCCTCCTCCTCCTCTCTCTCTCCTTTACAACAACCCTACGAGGTGGTTCAAGTGGAGAGACTGTGATTGCTTACCAAAAGAGAACCCAATACCTTTTAGGTGCGATGGGAGATTCGAATACAGGTCTCCCCGTGTCCAACATTTCCGACTCTTACCACCCCACAGATCCTCACCCCCTGACATCTTTTTCTCCTGCCAGAGACGCTGCTGTCGGGCCCTCCGGGCTCCGCTCGTGTTCGTGCTCCTGAAAGAGGACGGCTCGCTGGAGGTCCGGCCGGTCCGTTTGGCGAGCGGCTGCCACTGCCCGCCGTGAGGCTCTTCCTTCGTTCCCACCCCACCCGGCGTCAACAGAGGGAGACCCGCCAGAAAGGGCCGCCCGAGGACCCATCACCACCAGGACCTCCAAAGCCATGAAGACAAAAAAATTAAAATTTTAAAAGCTTTCCCCTCTCCCCGCAAAAGGACATTCACAGAGTGAAGCATAACCTCTTTCTTTTCCAACCTGCCGTGGGACAGGATTCGCACTCACACCCCCCAAAAAAGCATGTCTCCGGACGAGGAGTTCAACCAGGTTTGGCAGCGATCGCTTCCCCCAAACAACCCAACGCCCTTGTTCGTAAGCCTTCGCCTGTAGCTGGGGGGGAACAAGTGCCTCTCTGAATAGTTTGACTACAACTCCCATCTTTTCCGTGGTACCTAGGGCTAGTGGGAAACAAGCGTCTAACAACACCCTGGAGCGCCACAGATTCCTCACGACCGCTATACGTTCACTGCCCCCAACATGGGGTTTCCAAATATTTTTTTTCCATACCAGTCATCCCCACGCTGTCTGGGGCTGATGGGAGTTGGAGTCTAACAAGCTACAGAGAGTCACACATGTCCCCCACTCCTGCTCTACACTAGTTCCAAGTTGCTTTTTCCTTCCTTCCTTTCTTTAAAGCTTGAGATGACTATTATAAAGAGAAATTCACAAAGAGCTAGCCTTTTGCCTTTTCTCCCTCTCGGGTGTGTTTCGTAACCGTTTGATCTCCAGAAATTAGCAGGAAACACTGCTTTTCTAAATACCTTGCAAGCTACGAAAAGTGTCTGCTGCCATCTGCGGGCCAAGCTGTGAAAAGCTGAGACACCACCTAGGAGGGGCTGACACCTGAGGAGACCCCTTTCAAAGCTGCTCTTAACATGTATGAAAACTGATCTATACCTTCAGTGTAAACCTAGCTGGGATGTGGTTTTGTATTTTTTTTTTAATCGCTATAAACTCATGTACCCCGACTCCCCCAATAAAAATGTACCAACTATTTTTAGCAAGACCTGGCATCTAGGTTGGAGATTTCTTCCATTTGGGGTTCAACGGAAAGCGAGTTACTAATCGGTGTCACAGCTAGAAGCACAAAAGGGTCTACGTTTCGTGTTTTTTCCCAAGCCATGGAAAGCTGGGGGGAAGAGAAAAATTCTTATTTATCTGTTACCCGTACAGTATATCTCATCATCTCCCCGATAAGTTCATATGAAGCTCGGTTCCTCCATACTTTATCAAGACAGCGATTTAAACAGCTGATCGGCGGTTCGCAAAGCGGCTTTCCTATGGCCTTATATTCGCTAGACAACGACGATTCTTCCCCATTGGAATGCATTAAACAGGTTTCAATGCATTCCAATGGGGAAAATGCTTTTCGCTATTCAGCAATTTCAGTGGAACGGATTATCATCGTCTAGCGAGGCACCACTGTATTTGATTAAGTTCTTCACCGAGGGACTGCTCAAAACCAGCATGATTTAGCTCATCGTGAGCCCCTCCCAACACAGGTGGATACGGTTCACAGGTAAATCCGGGCAGGATACACGTCCCGTCAGGTTGAAGGGAAGACTCACGAGTGTTAAATCAATTTCTTCAGTTAAAAATTGGGCAGGGGGTGGGGAAGAGGGCTTGGAAACGCTGGCCTGAATCTTCATCCACCCATAATTCTGAAATACATCAAGGTCTGCCCTGGGTGAAGAGAATGAAGTCCGGAGGGGGGTGGACTTGATGACCTCCGTGGTCCTTTCCAACCGAATTTTCTAGGTTTCCAGCTCTGTCTTCCAGGCAGAAGTTCTGCTGGCTCTCCACGCAGGGGTGTGGATCAGGACCTCTCAGCCTGCCTTTTCAAAGGGGTTTTCTACCTTAGTCGCTTCTGAGCTTGCGGCTGTGTTCCCGTCTTGTAACAGGGAGTTCCGCAGGACAACTCCATGTCGGATGAGCCTGTTCTTCGATCAGCCCGCTGTCAATTTCACCAAGACGCTCAGGATTCTGGAATCCTAAGAGCCACGGCGTTCAGGACAGCTTGGTCTCTTTCGAGCCTCCCCTACCTCGTGCCAACAGGGCTTTTTTGCGACGTGACAGAGAGAAAGGAACAGCGCTCCACAGCGCTCCCCATTCCAGATCCATGGCACCCAAAGCCAGGCGAGTTATTTTGGTAAATTCAATTAAAGAGTATTTCGAAATGCTTTGCTACTGCAATGCCATGACAATACGTAAATTAACTGACCATCTGCTGCTATTCACGACAGTTCCATGCTGCTGTCTGAAGCTACTTTTTCCCTCCGTCCAGCGGCAGAGCTGGCTCTGACCATCAACCGTACTACCAGATTTAAATATATATATATTAGCAAAACAAACCCAGATCATCTCATTCTCAACTTTTTTTTTTAAACTGGCCCTACCGCTCCGTCTTTTAATGCCCGCTGGAACGAGCCGAAGGGGTTATCCTCTGTTTAATTTCTGTAAAAGAGAAAGCCGTTATGACAAAGCCCCGAAACGAGGCACGAAAACCAACCCACCCATTTTGGCAGCAGTGCAGCATTCCTAATCAGGGCCAGGATTCTAATCAATGAAGCTGATCGACCCGTTTCCTGGCCGCGGTTAACGGAAGCCGCCGCGACTGACCCAGCCAGCTTTTTGCACGCACGGGAGGTCACGAGGGAAGCCACGTGAAAAACGTGCCTTCCACAAGTCCCTATTCACATTTCTCCTTCCAACTTACGGGGACCTTACGGATCAGGGGCTTCCAAAACATCTCACCCTCTTGCAAGCTCAAAGCTATGGCTTCCAGTACTAAGCCAATCCATCTCACGTTGGGCCGTCCTCATTTCCTGTTGCCTTCAACATTTCTCAGCCTCGTGTCTTTTCTAATGGGTCTTGTCGCCTCGCGATGGACCCAAAGTAGGACCTTAGTTTAGTCATTTTTGCTTTTTAAAAAAGATGTGTTCCTTTGATCTCTCTAATGGTCCAGAGCATCCATAAAATTCTCCTCCAGCGTCACATTTCAAATGAATCCATTTCTTTCCAGCAAGTTTTCACATCTGTAAATAGGAAGTGGGAATAAAATAAGGTCCACCCAAGAACATCCTTAAACTTGACGATCTTTACTAGTTCTTCCCTAATTTTCCCAGTAACTACCTTTAAAAGTTTTCCTGTTTCTTGGCTTCCGTCTCCATTTGCACTGACGACCGAGGCAAGACATACAAAATCTTTTAACAATTTCAGCGTCTTTGCTGTCAATATTCAATGGGATAAAGTTCTTCTGTAGACATGATTTCTCTGTAATATTCAACTATAGTCCTGCTTCTGCACTTCTTTTTTCTTTCACTTCCATCAAGCCGTTGACGCTTTCTGCCAGTAAAATGGTGCCATCGCCTTATCTTAAATTACTGATGCTTCTCCCACCCGTTTCATGCCATCTTTATCCGAATCTAGTATTTTATCTGAATCTAGGTAAGTTCTGCATACAGACCGAGCAGATCTGGCGATCAAAGCCATTCCCCCCCCCCCGTCTTCCGCTTCGGCCTACGGGAAACCCGTTCTGTTTCTCCATCTTCTGTTCTAACCGCAGCTTCTTGACCAGACCAATCAAATGTTCAAGGTACATTAATTTCTTTCAGAACAACCCATAGCTTTTCAGGACCCACACGATTAAAGCCTTTCCCATAATCTTAAAAATAAAAGGGCAAAGTAATCTTCTTCTGAATTTTTTTGGTCTGTCAGTGTGCATTAAAAATAAATAAATCTAAGATTTGGGTAGACAGGTGACCCGACCCCATGGGTATCCATGGGGGGGGGACCCTTTGCTGCCTTGGTCAGATGGCCAGCCTAAAAAAGGGGGGGAGTCACCTGGTTTGCCACACCTGAGAGAGCAAAATCTGACTCTTCTGGGCACACACAAAATTCTGCATAGGCCCAAAATAAACGCTGCATAATGACCAACATTTAACTTTTAAAATGCACATTTAACCTTTAAAATGTGCAAGAAAACAACCTATTCATCCTACACACATATACACACCCCAATAATTACTGGTTGCTGATACCAGCAGTGAATCAACCGCCGAACGCTTCGGACTACAACTCCCATAATTCTGCCCAAAACAGCTGGGGGAATATGGGAGTGAGCTGCATCCAGATGTTCCGGCAACATCTGTCGCAACTGCTGATCAGCTGGGAGGAAGGGAGGGGGGATTTGTTGACCTAAAAAAATCTCGGGGGGGGGGCAGAACTTCCTAGCCCTCCCCAAATCCTGCAGAACACCGCCATTTGGGCCCAAATTGAGGTAGGTATCACCCTTACCCTGGCCTGTCTGCCTCGGCAGCCTGTTTGCTTCCGGGCCACATTCAAGGTGCTTCTGTTAACTTTTATAAAGCCCTTAAGGGTTTAGGACCCTGTTACCTGGCTGAGCACCTCTCCCTTGGAAATTGGACCCTCGAAACCAGGCCTTTTCTGTGATGGCTGCTTTCCTTTGGAACTCCCTGCCACCAGAGGTGCCACTGGCCCCATCCTTCTGGGTTTTAGGACACCACTGAAGACCTGGCTGTTTTCCCACACCTCTAATCAAGTCATTTTATCTATCCCTTCCACCCCACAGCCTGCCATTAATCTTTTTTTTCCCTTTTGTGGTTCCTGTGGTCGTGTCTGGAACCCCCTTTTTCCCCTCACTGGGATTATTCTTACTGATTTATGCCTGTGTTGTCCTCCTGTTCGCCACCCAGATTAAGTAGTCTAGCGACCCAATTGGGCAGGATAGAAATATAAATAAATAATATTTCTTTTAAATCCTTCTTTGTGCTCTCGTCCATTCCTTTGGCCGCAGGCTCCTCGCCGCGGAAACTTTATGATACCCGGGAAGACGGAGTCGGGCGAGCTTCAGAGGCCCGCATCGACTTTGACGAGGACAAGTACCGCCGGCGGCCCGCGCTCGGCTGGCTGGCCCAAATCCTCAAGTAAGTTCGGGAACAGCACAGTGGAAAGCAGGGAGGCTGAGAGACACGCTACGGGGGGGGGGGGGGGTCTCCCTCCCTTGCTTCACGCTGGCTTTATTCCACGTAGGACCTGGTTTTCTCAACGGGACTGGAAGATGG
The DNA here is from genome assembly GCF_051106095.1 of Pogona vitticeps. Taxonomy (NCBI): domain Eukaryota; kingdom Metazoa; phylum Chordata; class Lepidosauria; order Squamata; family Agamidae; genus Pogona; species Pogona vitticeps. The sequence continues at coordinate 11,839,981 of NC_135797.1, forward strand.
TGGTTTGGATGTGAAGGGGCTGGTTGCGACCCCATTGTCATAGTCAGACCACTCCCTGGTCAAATTTAGTCTATTAGCTTCTTCTCCCCTCTGCAAGGGTGGGGGATCTATTAAGATGATCCACCCTCAGAGACTAATGGATCCAGATGGATTCCTGAATGCTCTGGGGGATTATCCGTCTGAAGCTCAGGTCACCTTATGGAATAGGGAGATGACCCGGGCGGCTGACACGATCCCACAGCCCTCTCCCTGCTCGCCGAGCCCAGACAGCTCCTTGGTATACTTCTGAATTGCGGGCAATGAAGCGAGAGGGGAGACGGCTGGAGCGCAGGTGGAGGAAATCCCGCTGGGAGTCCGATCAAACACAACTTAGAGCCTATTATCGGGCCTATTTCGTGGCAATACGGCTGGCGAAACGACAATATTTCTCCAGCCGTATTGCTTCCTCAGAATGTCGTCCAGCAGAGCCGTTTCGGGTGGTCCGGGATCTTCTTCAACCGGGAAATCCGGTGGAGGTCCCGGACTGCTCATCAGCTCGCTGTGATGAGTTTGACGTCCGTTTTGAGGGAAAAATCGCTCAGATTCGCAGTGGGTTGGACTCCACAGTTACTGCAGAATCAGAGGAGGTGTCCAGTGCGCCATGCTTAGGTCAAGTATTAATGGATGAGTTTCAATTGTTGAGACCTGATGATGTGGACAGGGTGCTTGGATCTGTCCTTTCTACCACTACTCTGCTCGACCCTTGCCCATCCTGGCTAATTGGAAGATCAGCCAGGGGGGTTCGCACCTGGGTCCAGGAGGCCGTGAACGCCTCTTTGAGAGAGGGAGTGGTCCCTACCACCTTGAAAGAGGCGGTAATTCGACCACTCCTTAAAAAGCCAAACCTGGACCCAAGGCTGGTGGCTAACTACCGACCAGTAGCGAACCTCCCTTATTTGGGCAAAGTGTTGGGGCGGGTTGTGGCCGGGCAACTCCAGGCACTGCTGGATGAAACGGATTTTCTGGATCCATTTCAATCGGTTTTCAGGCCGGGTTTTGGTACAGAGACTGCCTTGGTCGCCCTGTATGATGACCTTTGCCGGGAGAGAGACAGGGGGAGTGTGACCCTGTTGATACTCCTGGACCTCTCAGCGGCTTTTGACACCATCGGCCATGGTGTCCTTCTGGATAGGCTGGCTGGGTTGAGAGTTGGGGGCACTGTTTTACGGTGGTTCCGCTCCTTCCTGGCTGACCGTGTCCAGAGAGAGGTGCTGGGGGACAGTTGCTCTGCCCCATGGCAGTTATGTCATGGGGTTCCTCAGGGCTCAGTACTGTCCCCCATGCTGTTCAACATCTACATGAAACTGCTGGGAGAGGTCATCAGGAGGTTTGGGCTGAGGAGTCAGCAATATGCTGACGATACTCAGCTCTACCTCTCGTTTTCCACCAATCCAGGTGAGGCAGTTTCTGTGCTGAACTCGTGTCTGGACCTGATAATGGACTGGATGAGGGTTAATAAATTGAAACTCAATCCAGACAAGACGGAAGTGCTGTTAGTGGGTGCTTCACCGGACGGGCTGGAGGGCCATTTCCCTGTCCTGAATGGGGTTACACTCCCCCTAAGGGACAGGGTCCGCAGCTTGGGGGTGCTCCTGGACCCCAGTCTAACTCTGGAAGCCCAGGTGGACTCGGTGGCCAGGAGCGCCTTCCTTCAGTTGCGGAAATTATACCAGCTACGGCCCTACCTGGACGAGCGGAGTCTCATGACATTCACACATGCACTGGTAACATCCCACATAGATTACTGCAATGCACTTTACGTGGGGCTGCCTTTGAAGACGGTCCGGCGACTGCAACTGGTCCAGAATCGAGCTGCGCGGCTGGTGAGTGGAGCAGCCGCCAAGGAACATATCATGCCGATTCTGTATCAGCTGCATTGGCTACCAGTTGCTGCCCGGGCCCAATTCAAAGTGCTTGTTTTGACCTATAAAGCCCTAAACGGCTTGGGCCCTGGATACCTGAAGGACCGCCTCCTTCCATAGGAACCTACCCGGCAGTTAAGATCTAGCCAGGGGGCCCTTTTGAAAGAGCCGTCCCTCAAGGAGGTAAGAGGGACGCCTTGCAGACAAAGGGCCTTTTCGGCAGCTGCCCCCAGACTATGGAATGCCCTCCCGACTGAGATTCGTCGGGCGCCGACGCTGATGACATTTTGGCGCCAGGTCAAAACCTTCCTGTTCCAGAAGGCTTTTAATCGAAATAATATCAGCTGTGGGTCCTGATGATGGCAATTCTAATTGCATTTTAATTGTATTTTTTAATCATAATATCTTTTATTGTATTGAATTTTAATTGTTGTGAGCCGCCCAGAGACCTCTGGGTAGAGTGGGCGGCATAGAACTTAAATAACTAAATAAATAAACAAACAAATAAATAAACAAATAAATAAATAAATATATACAATGTGGTATTCTTCTTGTCTTCATCTAGTTTGGTTTTGCCTCTTTTCTCCTCATTTCCACATTCATTTTTTGTTGTGCTTTCATAAAATTTTGTATTCTTCTTGTATTCATCTTGTTTGGTTTTTTTCTGTTTTCTCCTCGTTTCCACTTCGTCCCTAGAATTAACTATTTTTGTTGTGGTTGTTGTGGGTTTTCCGGTCTTCTTGGCCGTGTTCTGAAGGTGGTTCTTCCTAACCTTTCGCCAGTCTCTGTGGCCGGCATCTTCAGGGGACAGCAAACTGTGCTCTGGGCAGGCTGGGAGTGGAGTCTTTATGGCTGTGAGAAGGCTAGTTTGTGAGATAGGCTATTGTCCTAATCAGGAGATGGGTGATTAGTGTGTTTTGTTGTGGGTGTATTGTTGTGATAAGGAGGGGAGAATATCTGTCCCTGTGGTTGATGGGTGTCATTAGCTGGTCTTTTGTGTGTAGTAATCCCCTGACCTTGTGGCTGGGTGGAGTTCCTTGACCTTTTGCACTCTGTTTTTTACAGCTGGGAGCAAAACTTTGTTGAGTTTTAAACTTCTTTTTTATTGAAGTTCTGCTGGTGCTTGTGGATTTCAATGGCATCCCTGCGCAGCCTGACGTAATGATTGCTGGTGTTGTCCAGTATTTCAGCATTTTGAAATAGAATTTCATGTCCAGTTTGTTTTAGGGCATGTTCAGCTACTGCAGATTTCTCAGGTTGTTTTAGTCTCCAGTGTCTCTCGTGTTCTTTGATTCTGGTGTGGATGCTTCGTTTTGTGGTTCCGATATATACCTGGCCACAACTGCAAGGTATCCGGTATACTCCTGCAGTGGCGAGGGGGGTCCCTTCTGTCCTTTCCTGACTGTAACATTTGTTGTATTTTTGTGGTGGGCTTGAATACTGTTCGCAGGTTGTGGTTTTCCAGAAGTTTCCCCATGCGGTCTGTGACCCCTTTGATGTATGGCAGAAATACTTTGTTTGTGGGTGGCTGTTTTTCTTCTTCAGTTTGGTGTTGTTTTCGTGGTTTGATGGCTCTTGTGATTTCATTTTTGGAGTAGCCATTTGCCTGTAGGACCCAATTCAGGTGGTTGAGTTCAGCGTTGAGAAACTGAGCTTCACAGTTCCGATTTGCACAGTCTACCAGTGTTTTGATTATGCCTCTTTTCTGCCGTGGGTGGTGGTTGGAGTTTTTTTTTGTAGGTACCTGTCTGTGTGGGTGGGTTTTCTGTAGACCTCGTGTCCCAGTCGGAGGTCAGTTTGGGTAGGACCATGACATCTAGGAACGGGAGTTGGCCCTCTTTTTCTTTTTCCATGGTGAATTGTATATTTGGGTGAATGCTGTTGAGATGGTTGAGAAATTCTTCCAATTTTTCTTCACCGTGACTCCAGATTGTAAAGGTGTCATCCACATATCGGAACCAGATTGTGGGTGCGAGGGGTGCAGAAGCCCCTCTCTTACAATAAGATGGCAAAAGAAATGATGAACCACACAGCCAGACAAAAACAGAAATTCAACAAGTGCCAAACAAGCCAACAGGAACCTACACTAGACACCACGCGCATCATCATCAACCTATCGGGACGCCAACTCTCCCCAGAAGAAACCTAAGTCTTAAGCAAAGGAAGAAATTTTACAGTAACACTCAGCAAAATTCCTGTGGAAGATATAATTGCCAACGTGGAATCAGCATTATATCATCGTCCAGAAGAAAGAGCAGAGGAAATAAGAGGGGAAGTGACTAGGATCCTACGGAAAGCAAAACACCCCAAAAGCAACATAACAAGAAAGGAGAGAAATGCCGTCAAGTCCCTGAACTCAGACCCGAACATCATCATCCTGCCAGTAGACAAAGGCAACGCTACAGTAATCATGGAAACAGAAGAATACAGGGACAAAATCATTGAACTTCTAGACCCCATCACCTACAGAAAACTGAAACGGGACCCAACTAACAAAATCACAAAACAAACAAACATGCTGATCAGGAGTTCCTCCCTGCACCCCAACGTCCTCCAACGAATTTGCAAGACAGAAGCTCTCCCACCAAGACTATACGGACTCCCCAAAATCCACAAGGACTCGATCCCACTCAGGCCCATTGTAAGTGCCATCGGCTCCCCAACATAGGAATTAGCCAAACACCTAGCAACCCTTCTACAGACCCACGTTGGACAAACCTCACCCTACATCAAAGACTCAGGACATTTCATAAGCAAGATCAGCACCCTAAAACTCAACCCTGGGGACAGACTGGTCAGTTTTGATGTAGTATCCCTGTTCACTCATCCAGCAGATATTCCCAGAAGACATCAAGGCCCTCTTCCAACACTGCCTTACAACCAGCTATTTCCAGTGGGATAATGAATTCTACGAACAGACAGATGGAGTGGCCATGGGCAGCCCCCTCAGCCCGGTTATAGCAAATTTCTACATGGAGCATTTTGAAAAACTTGCCCTGGCTTCGGCACCCCTCGCACCCACAATCTGGTTCCGATATGTGGATGACACCTTTACAATCTGGAGTCACGGTGAAGAAAAATTGGAAGAATTTCTCAACCATCTCAACAGCATCCACCGAAATACACAATTCACCATGGAAAAAGAAATAGAGGGCCAACTCCCGTTCCTAGATGTCATGGTCCTACCCAAACTGACCTCCGACTGGGACACGAGGTCTACAGAAAACCCACCCACACAGACAGGTACCTACAAAAAAAAACTCCAACCACCACCCACGGCAGAAAAGAGGCATAATCAAAACACTGGTAGACTGTGCAAATCGGAACTGTGAAGCTCAGTTTCTCAACGCTGAACTCAACCACCTGAATTGGGCCCTACAGGCAAATGGCTACTCCAAAAATGAAATCGCAAGAGCCATCAAACCACGAAAACAACACCAAACTGAAGAAGAAAAACAGCCACCCACAAACAAAGTATTTCTGCCATATATCAAAGGGGTCACAGACCACATGGGGAAACTTCTGGAAAAACACAACCTACAAACAGTATTCAAGCCCACCACAAAAATACAACAAATGTTACAGTCAGCAAAGGACAGAAGGGACCCCTTCACCACTGCAGGAGTATACCGGATACCTTGCAGTTGTGGCCAGGTATATATCGGAACCACAAAACGAAGCATCCACACCGGAATCAAAGAACACGAGAGACACTGTAGACTAAAACAACCAGAAAAATCTGCAGTAGCTGAACATGCCCTAAAACAAACTGGACATGAAATTCTATTTCAAAATACTGAAATACTGGACAACACCAGCAATCATTACGTCAGGCTGCGCAGGGATGCCATTGAAATCCACAAGCACCAGCAGAACTTCAATAAAAAAGAAGTTTAAAACTCAACAAAGTTTTGCTCCCAGCTGTAAAAAACAGAGTGCAAAAGGTCAAGGAACTCCACCCAGCCACAAGGTCAGGGGATTACTACACACAAAAGACCAGCTAATGACACCCATCAACCACAGGGACAGATAATCTCCCCTCCTTCTCACAACAATACACCCACAACAAAACACATTAATCACCCATCTCCTGATTAGGACAATAGCCTATCTCACAAACTAGCCTTCTCACAGCCATAAAGACTCCACTCCCAGCCTACCCAGAGCACAGTTTGCTGTCCCCTGAAGATGCCGGCCACAGAGACTGGCGAAAGGTTAGGAAGAACCACCTTCAGAACACGGCCAAGAAGACCGGAAAACCCACAACAACCATTAGGTCCCGGCCATGAAAGCCTTCGCGAATACAAAATTTTGTTGTGCTTTCATAAAATTTTGTGTTCTTCTTGCATTCATCTTGTTTGCTCTCTTTTCTCCTCGTTTCCTCTTCCTCGCTAAAATTCACATTTATTCTTGTCGTGTTTTCATAAGATGTTGTATTCTTCTTGTATTGATCTTGTTTGGTTTTGTCTGTTTTCTTCAGTGCCATTTTTCAAAAATAAAAATAAAAAACAGGTTATCTGGGTTACCCAGAAATCAATAAATGGGTCTGAGGTGGACCAACCTACAGAATTCATCGCCATGTGATCGTCTCTTTGTTAGGCGAGGATCTCACAGGAGGCGATGCATTGGAACCTGAACCCCTGACCCGGTCCCCCCTTTTTTCTTCTCATTGCAGGGCTCTGTCCTCCAGTTCCTCCAGTCCCGCGTGCCAGGTCGTGGATCTTGTCCTATGGCTGGTGAATGCCTGGCTGTGTTGTTCGTTTTCAGGAGGTGGGCCGTTTGTTCTGAATGGAATTTAGTTTCGCCGCCAAAACAGAAGCCTCTTTCGCCAGGTGCGACCTTTCGGAGCGGTGCTGGTGGTGGCCTGTAGAAGATCATCCTTCTTCTTCAGGATCGTGGCTTCCAGAGCCCCCGTGGCGGCGGCTGCCCTCGGCAGGTTTGGGCCGGCCCTCTCCCGCAACGCCTCCAGCCCAGTCAGAAGAAGATGCAGCGTCTCATCTTCTATCCCTGTCACTGGGATGCTCTGTAAAAGGGCCCCTGAAATTTCCAGAGCTTTCATCCGGACCTCGTCCTGGCCGCTCGAGAAATAGGTTGCTGTTTTTCTCAGGAGGTCCACGCTCCGTTTGGGGCTTTCTTTGACCAGGTGCTGGCAGAGGTCTACAGTAATTTTTGTGGAGCTGATGTTGGTCGTCTTACACAGATGCCGAAGCCGTTTTTCTGCCACAAAATCCAGGGCGTGGGAAAAAGCAACTCTGCACGCCTCCGAGACTTTGCGGTTGCAGTCGCTCTGATGGACGAGCAGGGGCGCCAGATTTTGCTTCACCTGCTCCGCAAAAAACGCCGGGCACTGCCCTTTGGCGCAGGTGGCCAAGACCGCAAAGAGGTGGAAGGCCGCCCCGCGAACGTGGTCATCCTCGTCAGACAGGAACACTGTGACGTTCCTGCAGATGTCCTTGAAGACGGAGGCCACTTTGCCCCACCTGAGGTGCTGGAGAACGAGGGGCAAGGTGTCCAACACTTCAGCCACCACCGGGGCGTCGCGTAGGTGACCGCAAAGGACTTGAAGGATCACCTTCTTTTGTCCTCTCACCTCATCCGGTGCCCAAAAGAGAAGCCGGCCCAAGCTTCTCAGAGCCATGAGGCGGATGTCCGGCTGCTGGTCTTCGGCTCGTTCCTTCAGGACCGGAAGGAAGGCTCTCAGCTGGATCCTTTCTTTGCTGCAGAGCGGAATCACCTCGGTCAAGATTGTGGTTCCCAGGAGCCGGAGGTTTGAGGATCCCGACTTCATCCAGGGAAGGACCCTCTGGATGAGCACGCCCTCGAGCATGCCAGTCTGCAGCAGGCACCAGGTCAACATACGGAGGCCCTCCGGGTAAGTCGCAGGATCCCCAAACGAGCACCAGGACTTCACTTGCTCCGGGAGAGAGTACAGGAGCTGGGGAAACGCGTTCCACACCATCACCTCCATGTGCAGCCCCAAAAGCACTTCATACATGGCACAGGTGGCCTTGAGGTGTTTTACTGCCACCTCCTCCTCCTCCAGCTCTTCACGGCCAGAGCTGGAAATGGTCCCCAGGATGGACGGCCGGGTCATGAAGGACAGCAGCTTCGGGAGGATCAGCAAGGCTAGGGATGGGTCCTCACCTAAGTGCCTCCAGATCCTGCTGGTCCCACTGGCCAGCGGAAGGGGTTGGCGGAGGAGGTGACTCACGACGGTGTCCAGGTGCTGGTGGGCCAGGGTGAAGACCGCCTCCATCAGGACCTCCTCCAAGCCATACTGCGTGGTGGCCGGCAGGTGGCTGGAGAAAAGGTCCAAGAGTCCTGGGATCTGGCTCTTTATCGTATCCCCACGGTTTTGGACGAGGGCAAGCAGCCAGCAACCCCCAGCCGTGGGACAGATGGGGATCCTGGAGGCGAGGTCTTCCAGGAGGGCTTCCGCGAAGTCCAGCACCTGATCTTCAGGGAGGTGGGTGCTCACCACCTTAGCCAGCGTGGCCGAGGCCTCAGTCAGATCAGGGGGGACTTCCGCTTGCAGATCACAGAGGGCGGAATCCAATTCTTTCTCTTCCTCCTCTGTGATTCTTGACCGGCCTTGAATGCGCACCAAGTGGCTGATGCCCTTGGCCGCCCATCGCCGGCACTCGATGGAGCTCTCCCAGGTATAGGGGGCTAGGAAGACCACCCGGCCACCATAGGCTTTCAGATTTTCTCCCTCCGGAAGGCCTGCAGTGACCTGGAAGGCAGCTAGCACCTGGCAACTGGCCTGCAGGGCCCTCTCTCGGATCCACTCGGATCGCGTCAGCCAGGGCTCCATCACCTGGATCATTTCCTCAGTCCTCTCTGAGCTTGGATCTTCCTTCACGAGGACCTGGATGAGCTTCCCCATAGCTTCCATCGACCTGGTGTACTTGATCTCTACGTCGGAAGCCTCCTGCTCCGTCCTGGCCCTCTTTTTCAGGCGCTCCAGGGGAGGGAGGGGAAACAGGCACCTGGTGACGAGAGCCAGCAGACCCCGGAGGTCTTCAGCCGACAGGCACGGCTTGAGTTGGCTGACAGAGACTACGGCCGTGATGGCTCTCGGGCAAAGGGCTGTCTCAAAGAAGCGTTTCCTTTCAAGAAAGCCCAACAAAGTGTCCAGGATCTCTTCTTTGCAGGCCAGCCAGAAGCTGGCATTCTGGGTTTCGTGGACGGCGTTGCAAATGTCCGTCACGCTTTTGCAGAATGTCAGTTCCGTGTGGGTGCCCTTGTTCTCAGCGGTGACACCCAGGAGTTGGCAGCTGGCCCTGTAATGGCCGAGGGCTCGCCTCAGGATGCCCGTCCCCGCCTCCAGCAACAAGGACTCTTTCGGGGCCTGGAGGGCGATCTGGCCGTAGATGAAAACCAGGGCTTGGTGGAGCTGGCGTTGCCCGCTGTTCTGGGCAGCCATCCCAGCTGTGCAGTCCTCTAATGTGGCCAGAGTGAGGCCCAAATGCCCCGCAGCAGAGAAAGAAAGGATCTTGGCTACTTTCTCTACTTGTGCTGCTTCCCGGAAATCAGATTTTTCCACCAGCTCCTTCAGCCTGCCCTGAACGAACGCCCGGTCCTCGCAACAGGCCAGCGACACTCCCAGCGCTTTATAGAGGAAGCTCTTTTCCCGGGACCCATCGGTGTAACTGGGCCTCTGTTCTTCCAGTTTGATGACGACATTTTGGGTCCACACATCATCCTCTATGCATTTCAGGGTTTTCCTCAGCAACTGCAGAAGCTTCTGCTCCCATTCTGGCTGGCTCGCTCTCGGGCCTCCTGCCTGGCAAAATCCCCAGATTTCCGGGATCTCCTCTGCCCAAAGCTGGACGACGGCTTCGTGGACGTCAGCCCGTAAGGCGTGCAGAAGTTGGAGGGCCCAGAACCCTCTCCGGCTACGAGGGGCAGCCGAGACCAGAAGCCGCACAAGGAGCTGCTGAGGACTTGGAAGTGTTACTCCTCCTTCGCAAGACCCAAGGTGCAGCCTGGATCCTTCCGGCCGAAGGGCGGCCAACTCCTTCAGGCGCCTGCAGAGTGGCGTCAGAGCAGGAGCGTCTCCCTCTGCCACCACAAGGGACAAGAGCTTCGGCCACGGAACTTCATTCCTTCCTGGGGCCGAAGCGTTGAGGTGCTCAAGCACATTCATGGCTGGTCCTTGGGAAAGGACCTCCTCTTCTTTTTCAGCCAGGACTCCGACAGAGTCTTGGCTGTCTAAAAGCATTGCTTCCATCATGAAGAGACTGATCAGCTAACCAGTGCTCTCTCTAACTGGAAACAGTAAAGTGATGGGGCAAAGGGTGTGTGAGGAGGGGAAGGCTGGTTTTACTATTGTGACAGGAGATGATGACTCATTGACCAGGGAGGCTGCTGGCCTGGGGGCTCCTTTTATGGTAAAAAAGTGCCACCCCTTGATCTCTTTACCAATTATATCTCCTAGGAAAGACTGAGGTCCATTCAAGAATTAAGTTTGAAATAAAAACAGGTTTATTGGTTTTTAAGTTTTTTCAGGAATGGTTCTCACGCACATTCTTAAAGTTACAGAAAGCTTCAGAATTTTCCCTTTAACCCCTTCTATCTTAACTAATAGACCTTTGGTCTAGATGGGTGGGATAGAATTTTAATTAATAAACAAACAAGCAAATAAACAAGCATCTCTCATTTGGTTGCAGCTTTTATATATGTAATCTCTTCTATCTTAACTGATACTGATCACGCTCTGACTCTTCACTCCCTGCACACTCTTTCTGCCTCAAAACTTAAACGATCCTCCTTCCTCTTCCAAACTTTTATTCCCTCCACACTGATTTATAACAGAAAAAAAATCCACAGTGGGTTCTCTTACGTACCGGACTGCCCAGCGTTTTGGTCGCTGTCGAGCGTGCCTTGGTTTCTGTTAAGGACTGCGCTGGAGAGACCATTTTCCTCTCAGACCTGCGTTTCACGAGCGGGGAGACGGCACCTGGAAGGGATGGGGGAGAACGGGATGTGAAAAACTGAGGTTTAACAGAGGGAATCCTGGAATTAAACTTTTTTTTTTAAAAAAAAAGGTGCTTTGGGTCCTTTTTTAAGGAGAAAGCCAGGGTCAAGCCTATTTTAAATAAATAAATAAAGTCACACTTAGTCAGAAAACCAAACAGCTTCCATCGGAATTCACAGCCATCTTGTAATACAGCACAAGGCAAAACCGGCTTCTCAGTTTCATTAGCCATTTCACTTGCCAAATGAAAAAAACAAACAAACCAACCTTCCCAGTGGAAATTGAACCCTGAACTCAACTGTCAAAGCCAAAACTGCCAGTCAGGAAAACCAATCACATTTGGCCACAGATGGTAAACTAAAGATTAAAGATACGCCCTTGTTGTTCTGTGCCGTCATGTTGCCTCTGATTCACGGCAGCCCTATGGATGAGCGGCCCCCGAAAGTCCCGGATCAGCTCTTGCAAACCCAAGCCTGTGGCTTCTTTTAGGGAGTCCGTCCATCTCTCATGGGGGTCTTCCTCTTTTCCTGCTGCTGCCTTCCGCCTTTCCCCGCAGGATGGTCTTTTCCAGAGAACCCTGTCTTCTCATGATCCACCCAAAGTAAGACAGCCTCAGTGTCATCATCTTCACCTCTGGAGATTGTTCAGGCATGATTTGATCTAAGACCTGCTTGTTGGGTCTTTCTGGCCGTCTAGCTCCACCTTTCAAATCTGGGTTTCCACTCATTCCATCTCGAACGCGTGAACGTCTCCCGGCCGGGCCGCCTCCTCTTCTTGTGATTTTATCACCTTTTTGGGGATCTTGCCGTGGACCCGACGATGCCTTCTTTGCATTTCCCTTGGCATTTCTGTTGTGGTAAGAGGCATGATCCTGTTCTTGCCAGGTGGGATTTTTTCAAAAAAATGTAATTTAATAAGCACAAGGAGAGGCTCAGTAAGTAAAATAAAATCAATGTAAACATTCGCTATATAAGTAAGCAGGTAACCAAACAAATAAGCCAATAATGCAATAAATAAGTGAATAAATATTTAAAACTGCCAGTCAGGAAACCCATTGGCCTCTTCCCTGAGGTACCTGCTCACCCCCCCCTTTTTCCTCCCCATAATTGCTGCCTTTCAAACCCCCCTCCAATCTGGCCACCCTCCAAAGGGCCCCCCTTGGGGACCTCTGAGCTGGGGTGGGTGGGTGGGTAGGAGACACGTGAACCCCTCCGTGCTATTGTGCCGAGTTTACACGTGTCTTCCCCTTTCCCTTCCCCGGATCAGCATTTCCCCCCCCCCGGCCCGCCTCCTCCTAAGGGACACAACAGCCCTGCCAGGTCGGCCAGGCACAAAGCGAGAGGGAGGGAGGGAGGTGGGAGATGCGGGGGGGGGTGTTAATCCCTCGGGTCCTGGGTTCGAATCCCCTGCCCACCCCCTGCCCTTCCAGCCCCTCACCTCCTACCGGGGCCTCAGCGGAAGTGACGTCCAACCAGGAAGCCGGAAGTGTGCACGGGCAGAGCTGGGCGCCATCTTGGCAGAGGCAGCCTCGGGCTCCGCCTAGAGAGGAAGGAATTCTCGCGAGACGAGGCCTCGCGGCGGCGGCGGCGACGGGCGGGGAGTCAGTGACGTCACCCGGGCGCGACGTTCCCGGAAGAGACGTGGCCAACGGGGTCCAACGGGCGGCTCGAGACCCTCCCTCAGTGAGGGGAACAAGACGACGTCCCGGGAAGGGGCGGTGGGGGCGGCCTCGGAGGCCTGGGTCCTCTCTCTTCCGCGGGGGAGGGAGCGAAGGCTCGGACGACACCTGGGTCCTTTCCCCGCCCCCCCCTCAAGGCTTATTATATGTGAGAAGGGATCGTAGCTCGGACGACGCCTGGGTCCCTTTCCGGGAGGGGGGAGGGGAGGGGGAGTGAGTGGGACGTTCGACCTCTAGGACGCCTGGGTTCCTTTTTCCTCAGGATATGTTGTGTTTTTGTGTGTGTGTGTGTGTGTGTGTGTGTGTCTGTGAGTGAGTGAGTGAGTGAGTGAGTGAAAGTGTCCTCCCTCGGACGCCTGGGTTCTTTTCTCGAGGAGGGTGTGCCTGAGGGGGTGGGAGTGGAAGCAGCGCCACTAGGACGCCTGGCTTCCCTTCCTCGGGGGCGGGGGGGGGGGGTTGGAGACCCTCACAGATTGAAGAGGCAGAAGGCCTTATCAGGTGGGGCCACATCCTGATGAGACTGAGAACTGGGGCGGGTTGTGTGTGTGACTGAGGTCGTTGTTCAGATGCCTGGGTTCCTTTCCTAAAGGAGAGTTTGTGTGGAGGGATCATCGCTTGGGTGGCTCCGCATTTTAAGTATCCGGCGGCAGAGCAAGAGGTTGGGAGTTTTAACCCCCTGCTTTGTGGGGTCCTGGGAGAAAAAGGCAGCCTGGGTCGCCTTGGGCAAGCTGCACAGATCCAGAGGGAAAAAAGAAGGGTAAAGCGATTCTGTACATTTGCTCCCTAAGAAACTGCCTGGCGAGTCAGAATGGATGTGATCACACATCAATTATTGCCAAGAACAACCAGGCTGGATAGCTCAGTGGTTTAAGTCTCTGGCTGCAGAGCCACAGGTTGCTGGTTTAATTTCCACACCACCACCCTGTGCCTTCTGCAAGGAGAACCAGCCTGGGTGGCCTTGGGCAAGCAGCTCAGTCCCAGAGCAGCCCGCGACAAAGGGAAGGGTCAACCACTGCTGTGCCTTCTCTACCTGGAAAACTCTGGGGGGGGGGGGGAAGGTCACCCAAAGTTGGAATTGACTTGATAGCACATAGTGAGAATTGCTTGGGACACCCTTTCCTGATGGGGGCTAGAAATAGTCCCACTGCGGTATCTCGGTTCCACTCCTGTGCAGATGGGAGTGCTGTCATTGGGATACCTTTTTGGCAGTTCGGGGTGAAGGACAAACTAGGCGATGTATTTGTTTTTAGTTGTCTCATTTAGAGGCCACCTTTCTCATGATAAAGGGACTCAAGGTTGCTCAAAGTGCTAAAAAAATGGAATTAAAAACACGGGCCAATGTAAGGATCATTTAGGAGGGGAGTGAAATCGTTAAAGCTGAAGCATACGAGTGTCGTTCTTTGTTTTTCAGAGTGTGGTGCTGTTCTTACAAGACCCAAGGTGCAGCCTGGATCCTTCGGGCCGAAGGGCGGCCAACTCCTTCAAGCGCCTGCAGAGTGGCGTCAGAGCAGGAGCGTATCCCTCTGCCACCACAAGGGGCAAGAGCTTCGGCCACAGAACTTTATTCATTCCTGGGGCCGAAGCGTTGAGGTGCTGAATCGCGTTCATGGCTGGTCCTTGGGAAAGGACCTCCTTTTCTTTTTCAGCCAGGACTCCGACAGAGTCTTCGCCATCTACGATCATTGCTTCCATCATCAAGAGACTGATCAGCTCCTGCACTCTCTCCCGGAGCAAGTTGGGCTGTGTCCCTCCTCATGCCTCAAAGTTAAGCCTTATGGGATATGTAATCCAACAACATCCAGAGGGGCATATCTTCTCTCTACCCCTAACTCCTGGTCAAGTTCCTAGACCCCCCAAAAAAACCCAAAAGTTGCTTCGTTTATTCCAGATCCCACATGTACGTCGCAACAAATTTTGTTACAACTACTTCTGTATTTTTTTTCTTAGCATCCAACATTCACTTTCCTTCTTTCAACTTAAAGGGGAGGTAAAGGTACTCTGACCCTCTCCCCAGCGAAGCCCTTGGGCTTCTCCTTCTTAACTGCTTGCGCTGCCTTTTCTTTTGTGCCTTTAACTGCAGCACGAAAGAAACAACTTTTATTTATTTAACCCTTGCCAAAACACCAAGTTTTTGAAAATTGCCACAGGCTGGAACCTGTCATTCATCTTCACACGCTGGGAGAAGCAGAATGTGGCATATTGCCTTACTGGAAAAATCAACACACCCACTCAAATTACTGCATCAACCACACTCTCAAAGTGGATTGTTTTTCAACACATAATTTCCTCTTTTTTTATTAATAAGAATGGCAAGGCTTATTTCCCACCAGCCTCCCATGTTAAATCTTTGCTGTGATGTTCTATTCTGTATCACAACAGCGGAATTGTAACCACACCACGTCGTTGCTGTTGTTTCCGTGTTCTCTCAGTCAAGAGTTTGAAAACAACTCTAAAAGAGCGGTGTCAGAAAGAAACCCAGGCTGCGATTTGATGTGGATTTATGTAGGATCAGCAGCTGGTGATCCTAGTAACTCAGAAGTAACCTCTTAATGGCCCCTGCCGTAAACCCAGTATGAAAGAAATGTGGGTACAATCAGGCCAGTGCAACAGACCTTATAAAATAGTAGGTGGAGATTTGTTTCCAGTCTGTGGCCTCCTTCAAATGTGCTTCTTTTTTAAAAAAAGAAGGTATCTCTCTTCTGTTCAAAGATCACATGCGTTCTAATCACACCAGCCGTTCTGATCTATATTTCCAGACAGACTCTTCCACACAATTACTTGTACAGGAAGAACGTACCCTGGGAGACTTCAGAAGTGTTTGCTGTTTTGTCGCCGCGCACTGGACTTCAGCCTTAACCTTAAGGGCCCAGGAGTTTTAAGAACAGCACCACACTCTGAAAAAACAAAGAACGACACTCTTATGCTTCAGCTTTAACGATTTCACTCCCCTCCTGAAGGATCCTTACATTGGCCCGTGTTTTTAATTCCATTTTTTTAGCACTTTGAGCAACCTTGAGTCCCTTTATCATGAGAAAGGTGGCCTCTAAATGACACAACTAAAAACAAATACATTGCCTAGTTTGTCCTTCACCCCGAACTGGCTTAACTTTGAGGCATGAGGAGGGACACAGCCCAACGTCTGGAGGGCCAAAATTCCCCCTCTTTTGTCTGAACCATCTTAGAGGGGAAGAGTCCAAGGCAAGCAGGAGCTGGGGAGGTTTCCCTCCAAGCCCGACTGCAATCTCTCTTTCTCTTTTCGTGCCCAGCCCATGTGGGTCCTTCGCCAGCCCTACTCCCAGGCGCCATGGGGCTCTGCAAGTGCCCCAAGAGGAAAGTCACGAACCTCTTCTGCTTTGAGCACCGCGTAAATGTCTGTGAGAACTGTATCGTCGCTAATCATGCCAAGGTAAAAGCGCCACCGGGGAATCCTGGGGAAAGGGGAGAGAGACTGTTCACTTGCAGCGGATTTTTGGCTGATGTGGATCGTTTGGTATAACTCGAGCAGGAAGGGATGGCGTGGAAGAAAATCAGAGAGGAGGGAGGGTGTGGCTTAAAAAGGCATAATTGTGAAATTTTAGCCCTTCCTTTCTCCCACTCAGAAGTCATAAAGGATGTTTCAGAAATGTTTTTTGTTTCTGGATTAGCCCATTCCCTGCCGGCTGCAAAATATCTTGAGGCCTGCCAAAAAAGGTTATCACTGTCGGCTGTTCATCTCGGAGCAAGGCTGACTGGAGTGGGGCTTTAGTGATCAGGATTGTTCTTTTAATATTTTAAATCCTTTCAGACCATGGATAACTGAATCAGTAGTTCCCGATCCTACGGATAAGGGGGGGGTCTGACTGAATCTTTTCCTATTTGGCTCTTCTTCCATTTTGCTCTATGCTCTCCTGCCTGACCAAGCGCTGGCCTCTTTCCCACCCACCCCCTCTGCAGTGCATCGTTCAGTCATACCTCCAGTGGCTTCAGGACAGCGACTACAACCCAAACTGCCGGCTGTGTAGCACCCTTCTCACCACCAAAGAGACCGTCCGGCTCGTCTGCTATGGTCAGTGAAACCTCTTGCGTGCTCTGGCATGCGCTCGTAGGATAGCGCAGGTCTGTCGTAAGCCGCTGGCGACCCTAACCCTGAAACCAGCCCAAAAGAGCCCAGCAGGTGGCCTCTTCCTCAGAGATCTCACCCCGTTTCCATCTGGCTTCATAGAAACAAACGAAGAGGGCTGGAAAATAACGCAGAATTACACGGGTTTCCATGAGAGCCTCTTCTCTCTTCTGTTCAGACCGTGTTTCTGCTTTTGGAAGATGTTCTTCCTCCTTCTGTTATGGGTCCACCTTTGTGGCAGATGACTCCTGGGATTCATTTATTTATGTTTGCAGTCAAAGAAAAAAAATTAAGCCATGAACACCACCGCCACCCACGCACACACGCACGCACACGCACACACCGGTGCTTATCAACCAAGAAATAATATTTGTAAGCTCTGATTCTGGCTTGAAGTGTCTGGCGGGCGGGGAGGGAATAACTTAGGCCTACAGTTCTGTGTCTTTGTTATTTATTTAAAATATATTTTCACCCTGCCTCTCTCCTTAAAAACGGACACCCCCGGGGGGTGCCGTCCTCATTGAAAAGACAATATTTAAAAGCAGTAAGTATACAGATAGGAAAAGGGAGTAAACAAAGGAGCCTTTGGTGGCTCACATCTTCACCCAAGGCTGGGAGATGCGTGGGTGTTTTCAAAGAGATGAAAGAGGGTTAGAGATGGCCATCTTTCAAGGATGCTTTCGCTATGGATTCCTGGCTTTGTGAAGTTTTGGACTTGAAACGCCTTGGAGACGTTTTCCACCTCTGCAATTTTATGAGAGATGATGTTCTTAGATAAGGAAACTGAGCTTTCGGTGAACACAATATCCCGTGTCTTGTTTATGTACGTATGGCCTTAAGGGTCTGTAAGGATTGCAGGACTATCGGTCTTGAAATGTCCAGCATGGAAGCAAGCAAAAAGCAAAATTAAACCCACTTCCTACCTTCCAAATGGTCTGTCGCTAGAAGAAAGGGCAGCTCTCTTTCAGCCTTTCAGCAAAGCCCTGGGCAGGCCTGTTGCTGTTCCTTCTGTCTCAAACTGCTTCCGTTCCTTTCTCCGTAGATCTCTTTCACTGGTCCTGCCTCAATGAGACGGCTAGCCAGTTGCCAAAGAACACGGCCCCGGCTGGCTACCAGTGTCCCAGTTGCCAAGGGCCCGTCTTCCCACCAGCCAACCTTGTCAGCCCAGTGGCATCGGTGCTACGGGGGAAACTGTCGACAGTGAACTGGGCACGGGCCGGACTGGGACTGCCACTGGTAAGAGGTGGCTCTGTGGTGGGTTTCTGTGCTTGATCCGGGGCTGGGCTGATGAAGTTTAAAAAAAAAACCCTCTCTTTTTCAGAAGCAGCCTTACTTCAATTTTAATTTACTCTAATGCAATCTAATTCTTAGATTTTTGGGTAATGGCTTAAGAAACCTTGGCTAATATTTAATCCATTGAGGTGGATGTCCAGCATGTGTATATATTTTATCTCAACTTTTTTTGTTTCCCACCGCTCTGGATTTTGTAATTTTGTATTCCTAGTCATGAACCTCGGTCTGGTGTTTGCTTTCTGTCCACTCAGATCGATGAAATAGAGGCAGTCCAGGAGACAGATTCTCTCGACGCCACAGACTACACAGACTGGTCCAGCTTCAGTGGTGAGTCTTGCCCAAGCCACAAGGGGCCTCACCGTTCCGCTCACTACCATGCATTTCCCAGCCACCATCGTCATTCTGACCTTCAGAGGCTAAGAGGGGGATATTTAATCCTCAGAATTTGCCATTAAAATAGAATTCGGCATAATCCACATTTTTTTTCCAGCATCCTTGGGTTTTTTTAAAATTGATCTCCTGTGGATGGGGGGGGGGCATCTTACTGCATTGCCTTTTGGGGTTGCCCTGGTGATTCGTGTTCTCTAGTGTGCAATCCACGGACCACTATAATGTGCAAACCGTAGAAGGCGGAGTACGGGCACCCCATTAAAAAAAGAAGAGTAGTAAAGAGTTAGAACACTGAAACGAACAAAATCAGCATGAAAACAAACACTACTAAGATTCCTAGGTGTGTTGCTGGAGTTAGAGTGTCCCGTTAGGACTCACGAGACCTGGGTTCAAATCTCCACTCAGCTGTGGAAACCCATCGGGGAGGGTCGCCATCATGGTCAACCCCTCCGGGAACGTTTCACGTACTTTGAAAACTACGTTAGGGTCACTGTGTGTTGGAAGCAGTTTTGCACCCTATATCAGGGACCTCAAGAGCCACAAGTGGCAGAAGGGGTTTTTAAAGTGGGTGGGGGAACAGGAAGATTTTGATAGAGAGTCAGGAAGATCACCTACCCCCCCTTCTCCCTACACAGGGCTCCAGACGGAAGAGGCGGCCCCCCAGCCAAGCTCCTACGGCCCCAGCTCTGCCTTCGCCTCTCCTCAGTCACCTGAGCAAAGGCTGAACAACGGCGGTGTGCAGGAACACCACACGGTGATCGCCATGAATGCCTTGGCCAGCGGTCCTGTCACCATCAACGCAGGTAGGGGGGTCCGTGAGCAGCCATTTTCTACAGGCGAAGCCGGCAGGCCCTGGGGAGCTTTCTACGGGGGGGGGCTGCCTTTGAAGGCTGTTCAAATGTCGCAGGTCCAGAATGCTCTGCTGCCGTGTTGGTCTCTGGAGCGTCTCTTTATATGACCCATGTAACCCCTTATCCTAGCTTATCTGCCTTGACTGCCTATTTGCTTCCGGGCCACATTCAAGGTGCTTCTGTTAACTTTTATAAAGCCCTTAAGGGTTTAGGACCCTGTTACCTGGCTGAGCACCTCTCCCTTGGAAATTGGACCCTCAAAACGAGGCCTTTTCTGTGATGGCCGCTTTCCTTTGGAACTCCCTGCCACCAGAGGTGCCACTGGCCCCATCCCTTCTGGGTTTTAGGACACCACTGGAGACTTAGCTGTTTTCCCACGCCTCTAATCAAGTCATTTTATCTATCCCTTCCACCCCACAGCCTGCCATTAATCTTTTTTTTCCCTTTTGTGGTTCCTGTGGTCGTGTCTGGAACCCCCTTTTCCCCCTCACTGGGATTATCCTTACTGATTTATGCCTGCGTTGTCCTCCTGTTCGCCACCCAGATTAAGTAGTCTAGCGACCCAGTTGGGCAGGATAGAAATATAAATAAATAATATTTCTTTTTTTAATCCTTATTTGTGCTCTTGTCCATTCCTTTGGCCGCAGGCTCCTCACCGCAGAAAGTTTATGACACCCGGGAAGGCAGAGTCGGATGAGCTTCAGAGGCCCGTATCGACTTTGACGAGGACAAGTACCGCCGGCGGCCCGTGCTCGGCTGGCTGGCCCAAATCCTCAAGTAAGTTCGGGAACAGCACAGTGGAAAGCAGGGAGGCTGAGAGACACGCTACGGGGGGGTCTCCCTCCCTTGCTTCACGCTGGCTTTATTCCACGTAGGACCTGGTTTTCTCAACGGGACTGGAAGATGGTGGTTTGGATGTGAAGGGGCTGGTGAGTGGAGCAGCCGCCAGGGAACATATCATGCCGATTCTGTATCAGCTGCATTGGCTACCAGTTGCTGCCCGGGCCCAATTCAAAGTGCTTGTTTTGACCTATAAAGCCCTAAACGGCTTGGGCCCTGGATACCTGAAGGACCGCCTCCTTCCATAGGAACCTACCCGGCAGTTAAGATCTAGCCAGGGGGCCCTTTTGAAAGAGCCGTCCCTCAAGGAGGTAAGAGGGACGCCTTGCAGACAAAGGGCCTTTTCGGCAGCTGCCCCCAGACTATGGAATGCCCTCCCGACTGAGATTCATCGGGCTCCGACGCTGATGACATTTCGGCGCCAGGTCAAAACCTTCCTGTTCCAGAAGGCTTTTAATCGAAATAATATCAGCTGTGGGTCCTGATGATGGCAATTCTAATTGTATTTTAATTGTATTTTTTAATCATAATATCTTTTATTGTATTGAATTTTAATTGTTGTGAGCCGCCCAGAGACCTCTGGGTAGAGTGGGCGGCATAGAACTTAAATAACTAAATAAACAAACAAACAAATAAACAAATAAATAAATATATACAATGTGGTATTCTTCTTGTCTTCATCTACTTTGGTTTTGCCTCTTTTCTCCTCATTTCCATTTCTTCCCTAGAATTAACATTCATTTTTTTGTTGTGCTTTCATAAAATTTTGTATTCTTGTATTCATCTTGTTTGGTTTTTTTCTGTTTTCTCCTCGTTTCCACTTCGTCCCTAGAATTAACTATTTTTGTTGTGGTTGTTGTGGGTTTTCCGGGCTTCTTGGCCGTGTTCTGAAGGTGGTTCTTCCTAACCTTCCGCCAGTCTCTGTGGCCGGCATCTTCAGGGGACAGCAAACTGTGCTCTGGGTAGGCTGGGAGTGGAGTCTTTATGGCTGTGAGAAGGCTAGTTTGTGAGATAGGCTATTGTCCTGATCAGGAGATGGGTGATTAGTGTGTTTTGTTCTGGGTGTATTGTTGTGATAAGGAGGGGAGAATATCTGTCCCTGTGGTTGATGGGTGTCATTAGCTGGTCTTTTGTGTGTAGTAATCCCCTGACCTTGTGGCTGGGTGGAGTTCCTTGACGTTTTGCACTCTGTTTTTTACAGCTGGGAGCAAAACTTTGTTGAGTTTTAAACTTCTTTTTTATTGAAGTTCTGCTGGTGCTTGTGGATTTCAATGGCATCCCTGCGCAGCCTGACGTAATGATTGCTGGTGTTGTCCAGTATTTCAGCATTTTGAAATAGAATTTCATGTCCAGTTTGTTTTAGGGCATGTTCAGCTACTGCCGATTTTTCTGGTTGTTTTAGTCTGCAGTGTCTCTCATGTTCTTTGATTTTGGTGTGGATGCTTCGTTTTGTGGTTCCGATATATACCTGGCCACAACTGCAAGGTATCCGGTATACTCCTGCAGTGGTGAGGGGGTCCCTTCTGTCCTTTGCTGACTGTAACATTTGCTGTATTTTTGTGGTGGGCTTGAATACTGTTTGTAGGTTGTGTTTTTCCAGAAGTTTCCCCATGCGGTCTGTGACCCCTTTGATATATGGCAGAAATACTTTGTTTGTGGGTGGCTGTTTTTCCTCTTCAGTTTGGTGTTGTTTTCTTGGTTTGATGGCTCTTGTGATTTCATTTTTGGAGTAGCCATTTGCCTGTAGGGCCCAATTCAGGTGGTTGAGTTCAGCGTTGAGAAACTGAGCTTCACAGTTCCGATTTGCACAGTCTACCAGTGTTTTGATTATGCCTCTTTTCTGCCGAGGGTGGTGGTTGGAGTTTTTTTTTGTAGGTACCTGTCTGTGTGGGTGGGTTTTCTGTAGACCTCGTGTCCCAGTCGGAGGTCAGTTTGGGTAGGACCATGACATCTAGGAACGGGAGTTGGCCCTCTATTTCTTTTTCCATGGTGAATTGTATATTTGGGTGAATGCTGTTGAGATGGTTGAGAAATTCTTCCAATTTTTCTTCACTGTGACTCCAGATTGTAAAGGTGTCATCCACATATCGGAACCAGATTGTGGGTGCGAGGGGTGCAGAAGCCCCTCTCTTACAATAAGATGGAAAAAGAAATGATGAACCACACAGCCAGACAAAAACAGAAATTCAACAAGTGCCAAACAAGCCAACAGGAACCTACACTAGACACCACGCGCATCATCATCAACCTATCGGGACGCCAACTCTCCCCAGAAGAAACCTAAGTCTTAAGCAAAGGAAGAAATTTTACAGTAACACTCAGCAAAATTCCTGTGGAAGATATAATTGCCAACGTGGAATCAGCATTATATCATCTTCCAGAAGAAAGAGCAGAGGAAATAAGAGGGGAAGTGACTAGGATCCTACGGAAAGCAAAACACCCCAAAAGCAACATAACAAGAAAGGAGAGAAATGCCGTCAAGTCCCTGAACTCAGACCCGAACATCATCATCCTGCCAGTAGACAAAGGCAACGCTACAGTAATCATGGAAACAGAAGAATACAGGGACAAAATCATTGAACTTCTAGACCCCATCACCTACAGAAAACTGAAACGGGACCCAACTAACAAAATCACAAAACAAACAAACATGCTGATCAGGAGTTCCTCCCTGCACCCCAATGTCCTCCAACGAATTTGCAAGACAGAAGCTCTCCCACCAAGACTATACGGACTCCCCAAAATCCACAAGGACTCAATCCCACTCAGGCCCATTTTAAGTGCCTTCGGCTCCCCAACATATGAATTAGCCAAACACCTAGCAACCCTTCTACAGACCCACGTTGGACAAACCTCACCCTACATCAAAGACTCAGGACATTTCATAAGCAAGATCAGCACCCTAAAACTCAACGCTGGGGACAGACTGGTCAGTTTTGATGTAGCATCCCTGTTCACTCATCCAGCAGATATTCCCAGAAGACATCAAGGCCCTCTTCCAGCA
This sequence comes from Pogona vitticeps, assembly GCF_051106095.1. NCBI lineage: Eukaryota > Metazoa > Chordata > Lepidosauria > Squamata > Agamidae > Pogona > Pogona vitticeps. Next base: position 11,863,017 of record NC_135797.1, read on the forward strand.
CTGCCTTACAACCAGCTATTTCCAGTGGGATAATGAATTCTACGAACAGACACATGGAGTGGCCATGGGCAGCCCCCTCAGCCCGGTTATAGCAAATTTCTACATGGAGCATTTTGAAAAACTTGCCCTGGCTTCGGCACCCCTCGCACCCACAATCTGGTTCCGATATGTGGATGACACCTTTCCAATCTGGAGTCACGGTGAAGAAAAATTGGAAGAATTTCTCAACCATCTCAACAGCATCCACCGAAATACACAATTCACCATGGAAAAAGAAATAGAGGGCCAACTCCCGTTCCCAGATGTCATGGTCCTACCCAAACTGACCTCCGACTGGGACACGAGGTCTACAGAAAACCCACCCACACAGACAGGTACCTACAAAAAAAAACTCCAACCACCACCCACGGCAGAAAAGAGGCATAATCAAAACACTGGTAGACTGTGCAAATCGGAACTGTGAAGCTCAGTTTCTCAACGCTGAACTCAACCACCTGAATTGGGCCCTACAGGCAAATGGCTACTCCAAAAATGAAATCACAAGAGCCATCAAACCACGAAAACAACACCAAACTGAAGAAGAAAAACAGCCACCCACAAACAAAGTATTTCTGCCATACATCAAAGGGGTCACAGACCACATGGGGAAACTTCTGGAAAAACACAACCTATGAACAGTATTCAAGCCCACCACAAAAATACAACAAATGTTACAGTCAGCAAAGGACAGAAGGGACCCCCCTCACCACTGCAGGAGTATACCGGATACCTTGCAGTTGTGGCCAGGTATATATCGGAACCACAAAACGAAGCATCCACACCGGAATCAAAGAACACGAGAGACACTGTAGACTAAAACAACCAGAAAAATCTGCAGTAGCTGAACATGCCCTAAAACAAACTGGACATGAAATTCTGTTTCAAAATGCTGAAATACTGGACAACACCAGCAATCATTACGTCAGGCTGCGCAGGGATACCATTGAAATCCACAAGCACCAGCAGAACTTCAGTAAAAAAGAAGTTTAAAACTCAACAAAGTTTTGCTCCCAGCTGTAAAAAACAGAGTGCAAAACGTCAAGGAACTCCACCCAGCCACAAGGTCAGGGGATTACTACACACAAAAGACCAGCTAATGACACCCATCAACCACAGGGACAGATATTCTCCCCTCCTTATCACAACAATACACCCACAACAAAACGCACTAATCACCCATCTCCTGATTAGGACAATAGCCTATCTCACAAACTAGCCTTCTCACAGCCATAAAGACTCCACTCCCAGCCTACCCAGAGCACAGTTTGCTGTCCCCTGAAGATGCCGGCCACAGAGACTGGCGAAAGGTTAGGAAGAACCACCTTCAGAACACGGCCAAGAAGACCGGAAAACCCACAACAACCATTAGGTCCCGGCCATGAAAGCCTTCGCGAATACAAAATTTTGTTGTGCTTTCATAAAATTTTGTGTTCTTCTTGCATTCATCTTGTTTGCTCTCTTTTCTCCTCGTTTCCTCTTCCTCGCTAAAATTCACATTTATTCTTGTCGTGTTTTCATAAGATGTTGTATTCTTCTTGTATTGATCTTGTTTGGTTTTGTCTGTTTTCTTCAGTGCCATTTTTCAAAAATAAAAATAAAAAACAGGTTATCTGGGTTACCCAGAAATCAATAAATGGGTCTGAGGTGGACCAACCTACAGAATTCATCGCCATGTGATCGTCTCTTTGTTAGGCGAGGATCTCACAGGAGGCGATGCATTGGACCCTGAACCCCTGACCCGGTCCCCCCTTTTTTCTTCTCATTGCAGGGCTCTGTCCTCCAGTTCCTCCAGTCCCGCGTGCCAGGTCGTGGATCTTGTCCTATGGCTGGTGAATGCCTGGCTGTGTTGTTCGTTTTCAGGAGGTGGGCCGTTTGTTCTGAATGGAATTTAGTTTCGCCGCCAAAACAGAAGCCTCTTTCGCCAGGTGCGACCTTTCGGAGCGGTGCTGGTGGTGGCCTGTAGAAGATCATCCTTCTTCTTCAGGATCGTGGCTTCCAGAGCCCCCGTGGCGGCGGCTGCCCTCGGCAGGTTTGGGCCGGCCCTCTCCCGCAACGCCTCCAGCCCAGTCAGAAGAAGATGCAGCGTCTCATCTTCTATCCCTGTCACTGGGATGCTCTGTAAAAGGGCCCCTGAAATTTCCAGAGCTTTCATCCGGACCTCGTCCTGGCCGCTCGAGAAATAGGTTGCTGTTTTTCTCAGGAGGTCCACGCTCCGTTTGGGGCTTTCTTTGACCAGGTGCTGGCAGAGGTCTACAGTAATTTTTGTGGAGCTGATGTTGGTCGTCTTACACAGATGCCGAAGCCGTTTTTCTGCCACAAAATCCAGGGCGTGGGAAAAAGCAACTCTGCACGCCTCCGAGACTTTGCGGTTGCAGTCGCTCTGATGGACGAGCAGGGGCGCCAGATTTTGCTTCACCTGCTCCGCAAAAAACGCCGGGCACTGCCCTTTGGCGCAGGTGGCCAAGACCGCAAAGAGGTGGAAGGCCGCCCCGCGAATGTGGTCATCCTCGTCAGACAGGAACACTGTGACGTTCCTGCAGATGTCCTTGAAGACGGAGGCCACTTTGCCCCACCTGAGGTGCTGGAGAACGAGGGCCAAGGTGTCCAACACTTCAGCCACCACCGGGGCGTCGTGTAGGTGACCGCAAAGGACTTGAAGGATCACCTTCTTTTGTCCTCTCACCTCAACCGGTGCCCAAAAGAGAAGCCGGCCCAAGCTTCTCAGAGCCATGAGGCGGATGTCCGGCTGCTGGTCTTCGGCTCGTTCCTTCAGGACCGGAAGGAAGGCTCTCAGCTGGATCCTTTCTTTGCTGCAGAGCGGAATCACCTCGGTCAAGATTGTGGTTCCCAGGAGCCGGAGGTTTGAGGATCCCGACTTCATCCAGGGAAGGACCCTCTGGATGAGCACGCCCTCGAGCATGCCAGTCTGCAGCAGGCACCCGGTCAACATACGGAGGCCCTCCGGGTAAGTCGCAGGATCCCCAAATGAACACCAGGACTTCACTTGCTCCGGGAGAGAGTACAGGAGCTGGGGAAACGCGTTCCACACCATCACCTCCATGTGCAGCCCCAAGAGCACTTCGTACATGGCACAGGTGGCCTTGAGGTGTTTTACTGCCACCTCCTCCTCCTCCAGCTCTTCACGGCCAGAGCTGGAAATGGTCCCCAGGATGGACGGCCGGGTCATGAAGGACAGCAGCTTCGGGAGGATCAGCAAGGCTAGGGATGGGTCCTCACCTAAGTGCCTCCAGATCCTGCTGGTCCCACTGGCCAGCGGAAGGGGTTGGCGGAGGAGGTGACTCACGACGGTGTCCAGGTGCTGGTGGGCCAGGGTGAAGACCGCCTCCATCAGGACCTCCTCCAAGCCATACTGCGTGGTGGCCGGCAGGTGGCTGGAGAAAAGGTCCAAGAGTCCTGGGATCTGGCTCTTTATCGTATCCCCACGGTTTTGGACGAGGGCAAGCAGCCAGCAACCCCCAGCCGTGGGACAGATGGGGATCCTGGAGGCGAGGGCTTCCAGGAGGGCTTCCGCGAAGTCCAGCACCTGATCTTCAGGGAGGTGGGTGCTCACCACCTTAGCCAGCGTGGCCGAGGCCTCAGTCAGATCAGGGGGGACTTCCGCTTGCAGATCACAGAGGGCGGAATCCAATTCTTTCTCTTCCTCCTCTGTGATTCTTGACCGGCCTTGAATGCGCACCAAGTGGCTGATGCCCTTGGCCGCCCATCGCCGGCACTCGATGGAGCTCTCCCAGGTATAGGGGGCTAGGAAGACCACCCGGCCACCATAGGCTTTCAGATTTTCTCCCACCGGAAGACCTGCAGTGACCTGGAAGGCAGCTAGCACCTGGCAACTGGCCTGCAGGGCCCTCTCTCGGATCCACTCGGATCGCGTCAGCCAGGGCTCCATCACCTGGATCATTTCCTCAGTCCTCTCTGAGCTTGGATCTTCCTTTACGAGGACCTGGATGAGCTTCCCCATAGCTTCCATCGACCTGGTGTACTTGATCTCTACGTCGGAAGCCTCCTGCTCCGTCCTGGCCCTCTTTTTCAGGCGCTCCAGGGGAGGGAGGGGAAACAGGCACCTGGTGACGAGAGCCAGCAGACCCCGGAGGTCTTCAGCCGACAGGCACGGCTTGAGTTGGCTGACAGAGACTACGGCCGTGATGGCTCTCGGGCAAAGGGATGTCTCAAAGAAGCGTTTCCTTCCAAGAAAGCCCAACAAAGTGTCCAGGATCTCTTCTTTGCAGGCCAGCCGGAAGCTGGCATTCTGGGCTTCGTGGACGGCATTGCAAATGTCCGTCACGCTTTTGCAGAATGTCAGTTCCGTGTGGGTGCCCTTGTTCTCAGCGGTGACACCCAGGAGTTGGCAGCTGGCCCTGTAATGGCCGAGGGCTCGCCTCAGGATGCCCGTCCCCGCCTCCAGCGACAAGGACTCTTTCGGGGCCTGGAGGGCGATCTGGCCGTAGATGAAAACCAGGGCTTGGTGGAGCTGGCCTTGCCCGCTATTCTGGGCAGCCATCCCAGCTGTGCAGTCCTCTAATGTGGCCAGAGTGAGGCCCAAATGCCCCGCAGCAGAGAAAGAAAGGATCTTGGCTACTTTCTCTACTTGTGCTGCTTCCCGGAAATCAGATTTTTCCACCAGCTCCTTCAGCCTGCCCTGAACGAACGCCCGGTCCTCGCAACAGGCCAGCGACACTCCCAGCGCTTTATAGAGGAAGCTCTTTTCCCGGGACCCATCGGTGTAACTGGGCCTCTGCTCTTCCAGGTTGATGACGACATTTTGGGTCCACACATCATCCTCTATGCATTTCAGGGTTTTCCTCAGCAACTGCAGAAGCTTCTGCTCCCATTCTGGCTGGCTCGCTCTCGGGCCTCCTGCCTGGCAAAATCCCCAGATTTCCGGGATCTCCTCTGCCCAAAGCTGGACGAAGGCCTCGTGGACGTCAGCCCGTAAGGCGTGCAGAAGTTGGAGGGCCCAGAACCCTCTCCGGCTACGAGGGGCAGCCGAGACCAGAAGCCGCACAAGGAGCTGCTGAGGACTTGGAAGTGTTACTCCTCCTTGGCAAGACCCAAGGTGCAGCCTGGATCCTTCCGGCCGAAGGGCGGCCAACTCCTTCAGGCGCCTGCAGAGTGGCGTCAGAGCAGGAGCGTATCCCTCTGCCACCACAAGGGACAAGAGCTTCGGCCACGGAACTTTATTCATTCCTGGGGCCGAAGCGTTGAGGTGCTCAAGCACATTCGTGGCTGGTCCTTGGCAAAGGACCTCCTCTTCTTTTTCAGCCAGGACTCCGACAGAGTCTTGGCTGTCTATGAGCATTGCTTCCATCATGAAGAGACTGATCAGCTAACCAGTGCTCTCTCTAACTGGAAACCGTAAAGTGATGGGGCAAAGGGTGTGTGAGGAGGGGAAGGCTGGTTTTACTATTGTGACAGGAGATGATGACTCATTGACCAGGGAGGCTGCTGGCCTGGGGGCTCCTTTTATGGTAAAAAAGTGCCACCCCTTGATCTCTTTACCAATGATATCTCCTAGGAAAGACTGAGGTCCATTCAAGAATTAAGTTTGAAATAAAAACAGGTTTATTGGTTTTTATGTTTTTTCAGGAATGGTTCTCACGCACATTCTTAAAGTTACAGAAAGCTTCAGAATTTTCCCTTTAACCCCTTCTATCTTAACTAATAGACCTTTGGTCTAGATGGGTGGGATAGAATTTTAATTAATAAACAAACAAGCAAATAAACAAGCATCTCTCATTTGGTTGCAGCTTTTATATATGTAATCTCTTCTATCTTAACTAATACCGATCACGCTCTGACGCTTCACTCCCTGCACACTCTTTCTGCCTCAAAACTTAAACGATCCTCCTTCCTCTTCCAAACTTTTATTCCCTCCACACTGATTTATAACAGAAAAAAAAATCCACAGTGGGTTCTCTCACGTACCGGACTGCCCAGCGTTTTGGTCGCTGTCGAGCGTGTCTTGGTTTCTGTTAAGGACTGCGCTGGAGAGACCATTTTCCTCTCAGACCTGCGTTTCACGAGCGGGGAGACGGCACCTGGAAGGGATGGGGGAGAACGGGATGTGAAAAACTGAGGTTTATGAGAGGGAATCCTGGAATTAAGCATTTTTTTTTTTAAAGGTGCTTTGGGTCCTTTTTTAAGGAGAAAGCCAGGGTCAAGCCTATTTTAAATAAATAAATAAAGTCACACTTAGTCAGAAAACCAAACAGCTTCCATCGGAATTCACAGCCATCTTGTAATACAGCACAAGGCAAAACCAGCTTCTCAGTTTCATTAGCCATTTCACTTGCCAAATGAAAAAAAAACCAACCTTCCCAGTGGAAATTGAACCCTGAACTCAACTGTCAAAGCCAAATCTGCCAGTCAGGAAAACCAATCACATTTGGCCACAGATGGTAAACTAAAGATTAAAGATACGCCCTTGTTGTTCTGTGCCGTCATGTTGCCTCTGATTCACGGCAGCCCTATGGATGAGCGGCCCCCAAAAGTCCCGGATCAGCTCTTGCAAACCCAAGCCTGTGGCTTCTTTTAGGGAGTCCGTCCATCTCTCATGGGGGTCTTCCTCTTTTCCTGCTGCTGCCTTCCGCCTTTCCCCGCAGGATGGTCTTTTCCAGAGAACCCTGTCTTCTCATGATCCACCCAAAGTAAGACAGCCTCAGTGTCATCACCTTCACCTCTGGAGATTGTTCAGGCATGATTTGATCTAAGACCTGCTTGTTGGGTCTTTCTGGCCGTCCAGCTCCACCTTTCAAATCTGGGTTTCCACTCATTGCATCTCGAACGCATGAACGTCTCCCGGCCGGGCCGCCGCCTCTTCTTGTGATTTTATCACCTTTTTGGGGATCTTGCCGTGGACCCGACGATGCCTTCTTTGCATTTCCCTTGGCATTTCTGTTGTGGTAAGAGGCATGATCCTGTTCTTGCCAGGTGGGATTTTTTCAAAAAAATGTAATTTAATAAGCACAAGGAGAGGCTCAGTAAGTAAAATAAAATCAATGTAAACATTCGCTATATAAGTAAACAGGTAAGCAAATAAATAAGCCAATAATGCAATAAATAAGTGAATAAATATTTGAAACTGCCAGTCAGGAAACCCATTGGCCTCTTCCCTGAGGTACCTGCTCACCCCCCCTTTTTTCCTCCCCATAATTGCACCCTTTCAACCCCCCCTCCAATCTGGCCACCCTCCAAAGGGCCCCCCTTGGGGACCTCTGAGCAAGAGTGGGTGGGTGGGTAGGAGACACGTGAACCCCTCCGTGCTATCGTGCCGAGTTTACACGTGTCTTCCCCTTTCCCTTCCCCGGATCGGCATTTCCCCCCCCCCCGGCCCGCCTCCTCCTAAGGGACACAACAGCCCTGCCAGGTCGGCCAGGCACAAAGCGAGAGGGAGGGAGGGAGGTGGGAGATGCCGGGGGGTGTGTGTTAATCCCTCGGGTCCTGGGTTCGAATCCCCTGCCCACCCCTCGGCCCTTCCAGCCCCTCACCTCCTGCCGGGGCCTCCCCAGCGGAGCGCGCCCGTCTCGAAATCACCCGCCAGCGCCTCAGCGGAAGTGACGTCCCCCAGGAAGCCGGAAGTGTGCACGGGCAGAGCGGGGCGCCATCTTGCCAGAGGCAGCCTCGGGCTCCGCGTGGAGAGGAAGGAATTCTCGCGAGACGAGGCCTCGCGGCGGCGGGCGGGCAGTCAGTGACGTCACCCGGGCGCGACGTTCCCGGAAGAGACGTGGCCAACGGGGTCCAACGGGCGTCTCGAGACCCTCCCTCAGTGAGGGGAACAAGACGACGTCCTGGGAAGGGGCGGTGGGGGCGGCCTCGGAGGCCTGGGTCCTCTCTCTTCCGCGGGGGAGGGAGCGAAGGCTCGGACGACACCTGGGTCCTTTCCCCCCCCCCATCAAGGCTTATATGTGAGAAGGGATCGTAGCTCGGACGACGCCTGGGTCCCTTTCCGGGAGGGGGGAGGGGAGGGGGAGTGAGTGGGACGTTCGACCTCTAGGACGCCTGGGTTCCTTTTTCCTCAGGATATGTTGTGTTTTTGTGTGTGTGTGTGTGTGTGTGTGTGTGTCTGTGAGTGAGTGAAAGAAAGTGTCCTCCCTGGGACGCCTGGGTTCTTTTCTCGAGGAGGGTGTGCCTGAAGGGGTGGGAGTGGAAGCAGCGCCACTAGGACGCCTGGCTTCCCTTCCTCGGGGGCGGGGGGGGGGGTTGGAGACCCTCACAGGTTGAAGAGGCAGAAGGCCTTATCAGGTGGGGCCACATCCTGATGAGACTGAGAACTGGGGCGGGGGGTGGTTGTGTGTGTGTGTGAGGTCGTTGTTCAGATGCCTGGGTTCCTTTCCTAAAGGAGAGTTTGTGTGGAGGGATCATCGCTTGGGTGGCTCCGCATTTTAAGCATCCGGCGGCAGAGCAAGAGGTTGGGAGTTTTAACCCCCTGCTTTGTGGGGTCCTGGGAGAAAAAGGCAGCCTGGGTCGCCTTGGGCAAGCGGCACAGATCCAGAGGGAAAAAAGAAGAAGGGTAAAGCGATTCTGTACATTCTCTCCCTAAGAAACTGCCTGGCGAGTCAGAATGGATGTGATCGCACATCAATTATTGCCAAGAACAACCAGGCTGGATAGCTCAGTGGTTTAAGTCTCTGGCTGCAGAGCCACAGGTTGCTGGTTTAATTTCCACACCACCACCCTGTGCCTTCTGCAAGGAGAACCAGCCTGGGTGGCCTTGGGCCAGCAGCTCAGTCCCAGAGCAGCCCCCGACAAAGGGAAGGGTCAACCACTGCTGTGCCTTCTCTACCTGGAAAACTCGGGGGGGGGGGGGGAAGGTCACCCAAAGTTGGAATTGACTTGACAGCACATAGTGAGGATTGCTTGGGACACCCTTTCCTGATGGGGGCTAGAAATAGTCCCACTGTGGTATCTCGGTTCCACTCCTGTGCAGATGGGAGTGCTGTCATTGGGATACCTTTTTGTCAGTTCGGGGTGAAAGACAAACTAGGCGATGTATTTGTTTTTAGTTGTCTCGTTTAGAGGCCACCTTTCTCATGATAAAGGGACTCAAGGTTGCTCAAAGTGTTAAAAAAATGGAATTAAAAACACGGGCCAATGTAAGGATCCTTCAGGAGGGGAGTGAAATCGTTAAAGCTGAAGCGTAAGAGTGTCGTTCTTTGTTTTTCAGAGTGTGGTGCTGTTGTTACAACTCCTGGGCCCTTAAGGTTAAGGCTGAAGTCCGGTACGCGGCGACAAAACCGCAAACACTTCTGAAGTCTCCCAGGGTACGTTCTTCCTGTACAAGGAATTGTGTGGAAGAGTCTGTCTGGAAATATAGATCAGAACGGCTGGTGTGATTAGAACGCATGTGATCTTTGAACAGAAGAGAGATACCTTCTTTTTAAAAAAAAAAGAAGCACATTTGAAGGAGGCCACAGACTGGAAACAAATCTCCACCTACTATTTTATAAGGTCTGTTGCACTGGCCTGATTGTACCCACATTTCTTTCATACTGGGTTTACGGCAGGGGCCATTAAGAGGTTACTTCTGAGTTACTAGGATCACCAGCTGCTGATCCTACATAAATCCACATCAAATCGCAGCCTGGGTTTCTTTCTGACACCGCTCTTTTAGAGTTGTTTTCAAACTCTTGACTGAGAGAACACGGAAACGACAGCAACGACGTGGTGTGGTTACAATTCCGCTGTTGTGATACAGAATAGAACATCACAGCAAAGATTTAACATGGGAGGCTGGTGGGAAATAAGCCTTGCCATTCTTATTAATAAAAAAAGAGGAAATTATGTGTTGAAAAACAATCCACTTTGAGAGTGTGGTTGGTGCAGTAATTTGAGTGGGCGTGTTGATTTTTCCAGTAAGGCAATATGCCACATTCTGCTTCTCCCAGCGTGTGAAGATGAATGACAGGTACCTCCCCTTTAAGTTGAAAGAAGGAAAGTGAATGTTGGATGCTAAGAAAAAAAATACAGTAGTTGTAACAAAATTTGTTGCGACGTACATGTGGGATCTGGAATAAACGAAGCAACTTTTGGGTTTTTTTGGGGGGTCTAGGAACTTGACCAGGAGTTGGGGTTAGAGAGAAGATATGCCCCTCTGGATGTTGTTGAATTACATATCCCATAAGGCTTAACTTTGAGGCATGAGGAGGGACACAGCCCAAGTTGCTCCGGGAGAGAGTGCAGGAGCTGATCAGTCTCCTGATGATGGAAGCAATGCTCGTAGATGGCCAAGACTCTGTTGGAGTCCTGGCTGAAAAAGAAGAGGAGGTCCTTTCCCAAGGACCAGCCATGAATGTGCTTGAGCACCTCAACGCTTCGGCCCCAGGAAGGAATAAAGTTCCGTGGCCGAAGCTCTTGTCCCTTGTGGTGGCAGAGGGATACGCTCCTGCTCTGACGCCACTCTGCAGGCGCCTGAAGGAGTTGGCCGCCCTTCGGCCAGAAGGATCCAGGCTGCACCTTGGGTCTTGCCAAGGAGGAGTAACACTTCCAAGTCCACAGCAGCTCCTTGCGCGGCTTCTGGTCTCGGCTGCCCCTCGTAGCCGGAGAGGGTTCTGGGCCCTCCAACTTCTGCACGCCCTGCGGGCTGACGTCCACGAAGCCGTCGTCCAGCTTTGGGCAGAGCAGATCCTGAAGATCTGGGGATTTTGCCAGGCAGAAGGCCCGAGAGCGAGCCAGCCAGAATGGGAGCAGAAGCTTCTGCAGTTGCTGAACAAAACCCTGAAAAGGATAGAGGATGATGGGTGGACCCAAGATGTCATCATCAACCTGGAAGAGCAGAGGCCCAGTTACACCGATGGGTCCCGGGAAAAGAGCTTCCTCTATAAAGCGCTGGGAGTGTCGCTGGCCTGTTGCGAGGACCGGGCGTTCGTTCAGGGCAGGCTGAAGGAGCTGGTGGAAAAATCTGATTTCCGGGAAGCAGCACAGATAGAGAAAGTGGCCAAGATCCTTTCTTTCTCTGCTGCGGGGCATTTGGGCCTCACTCTGGCCACATTACAGGACTGCACAGCTGGGATGGGTGCCCTCCTCCCCGCCAGAAGGATGACCAGAACAGCGGGCGACGCCAGCTCCACCAAGCCCTGGTTTTCATCTACGGCCAGGTCGCCCTCCAGGCCCCGAAAGAGTCCTTGTCGCTGGAGGCGGGGACGGGCATCCTGAGGCGAGCCCTCGGCCATTACAGGGCCAGCTGCCAACTCCTGGGTGTCACCGCTGAGAACAAGGGCACCCACGCGGAACTGACATTCTGCAAAAGCGTGACGGACATTTGCAACGCCGTCCCAGCCCGCCTGTGACGTCACAGTTCTGCCCGGCCAGCTGGCGGGCAGCTCCGCAAAAAAAGAGAGAGGCAGGGATTCGGGGCGGGTCGTGCAACGAAGCCACGCCCACCCCAGGCCGACGGCGTGAAAGGGGAGGAGCGAAGCGCAGGGCGAGGGTGGCGGGACCGGGGGAAGCGCCGCAGAGGGGTCGGTCCCGGCGCCGGACAAGGGGAAGGGAAACTCGCCCTGAATCCCCCGCAGGGCTCGTGGGAAGATAACGCGGGGTTGAGAAAATGACTGGTCTGAAGAAAAGAACCAGAAAAGAACGCTAAATTGTGAATTTCGTTGTATGGTATACTGTGTATATACTTACAATGACAATAAATTATATTATTATTATAAAGCCCCGGCAGAACCTTTTCTTGGGAGTAAGCCCCATGGAGTCGGTGGGGCTTCCTTCGGGGTAAAAACACTCCAAGCGGGAGGGTTGACTTCCCTTCTCAGGAACGACCACCCCATATAAAACCGACCTTCCACAAGCATGTGCTTTGGATTACAAACCCCATCTAATCCACTGTGAGAGCTGATGGGTGATGTAGTCCCTGCGACCTCGGAGCTTGGCCCGCCGGACCCCCTTCTCAGCCCGACCGGAGAGGCCCGTATGGACGAGGAGGTCCTGTCCCTAGCGGGGGTGGGGGAGGGGAAGTAGCCTTAACCCTTCCAGATAGTTTGGACTACAACATCCATAAACCTTGCTCCTCAGTTGCGCTGTTCAGAGCCTTGTGGGAGTTAAAGCATGAAAGGGGGGGGGCTCCAGGTGTTCAGACGTCTCTGATTTACCTGGGAGTCAATAGCACTCAGATTAAGGATGCTTACTTCAGAGTAGGCAGCCAGCAACCAACCACAGTTCCAAGGCTCCCCCAAGCAGATGGGATTTGCCATCCAAACACCACACGTCTGTATCCACCTACGTGAGAGAGCTCACGTAGGTACGGATGCGAGTCCAGGATGGGAGGGGGGGGAACATTCTGCCTGCCCAGTGTTTTGGACTCCAGGTCCCATCTTCCTTACTACTGGGTCACCTGGGTTCCCTTCCGTGGGGACTTCTGATCCACCCTGCATTTCTATTCGTGACAGAGCCGGGGCTAAGAAAGGTGACGCTGAGCATGGACAGAGTGCTTTCCCCAACAACAGAGATGAATGGGATGGGGGAAAGGCACTGGGAGAGAACTTGAACCCAGAACTTGACGCATATAGTATGGGTAGGTAAGGAAGGGACTGGGTTGTAGAAGTGGTGGAGGGAAATTTGGAGAGGAGGAATATGGGGGGGGGCACTGCTTCACTGAGAGGGGTCCGGATAGGGGCCACATTGACTCACCTGTTTTCCCCCCCTGCCCATCCCCCCCCCCAGTCCCTAAGTGGGTGATCTGTGGGGAGCCAAGGAAGGAGGGAAGGAACGGGCGGCCAGCCATCCTGACACCAAAATTTGGGTGATTCATGGATCCAGAACGGAGCTGGCCCGGGACGGATGATGAGCCAGGACGAGAAGGTGAGTCATAAACAGCCGCCTTGGGGGTTAAGTATGGGGCGGAGGGGGGGAGAGAGAAAAATGGGGGCATTTCGAAGGGCACGGCCCCCATTCAGCCGGAGGGCAACTTCCCTGGCCGAAAGGGGCTGATTCCTCCTATTATTTACTTACTAGCCCCTTTCCATTTGTGACCTCCATGTGGTCTGTGTGACCTTTTTCTCCTCTCGCCTTCCACCCACACAACGGTCTTGCAAGGCAGGCAGCACGGAGGAAGAGTGTGGCCGGCCCCAGGGGACCGGGGAGCGCTCCATCTGGCACTCTTAAGGGCTACACACATAAACAATACCCTGGAACTTCCCCCTGTCCTCTTTGCGTCGCCATCCCGCCTATTAGAAATCCTGCCAGGAAAAAAACAACAACAACTACAAGTTCATACAACAACCCAGTAAGGTAGACCAATCGAGGGAGGGAAAGAAGGAGAATGAGCCAAGAAGTTTGGTTTGACTGCTACTGGAACGGGATCCGATTCTTTCTTTGCTTCCAAAACATTCGTACTGCGTCCAAGTATTTTCGTAAACCGTGGGATGGGTCAGTTTCCCCTTGGCCTCTGGTGCAGGAGAGACCGACAGAGATTTCTTCTATGGGCCTTCTGGAGAATCTACATCACCCGTCATTCCCAGGATGCTGGGAGTTGTAGTCCGAAAGCAAATTTTTGCACTCCTTTAGCTTGCTCCACTATGCATCCCCCCTCCCCTCCCATAAGTAGCCCATTGACCAGCAGTATTTGCCTTCCTTGCGATGCCAGGTTAAAACACAACTGTGCACCCAGGGCTTATGATCCTGATTTTGCTTTACTAAGTCGGGGAGTTGTATCCATTTTGTTGGATGTCAAACAGGCTAAACGCTATTTTTATTCATCATAGCCTGTCCCAAAATCTCTAGATCTAGGGCAGGGGAGAGAGAGGTGATTGTAAATAATGAGCACATAAGCCTTGTTCTCCATGGGGGGGGGAAATCAGATTTCACCGAGTGCCGGATTTTTAAAGGCGCTCTTCCCCTTTTTCAGCTGCCCTTTCTCCGACTCCTTGCCCCAAATCTCTTTTTTTTTTCTCCCAATTTCCTTGGAGTGTGGCATGAGAAAGAAATATGTGTGTGTCAGGGAGGCCTTGGCCACGATCCAGAGGACATCCTTTAAACGTGAGTGAGTCGCCTCTTGGAGGAAGAGGAAGGGTGAATCATCTGAGAAGCATAAGAGAAACTTCACACCGCCTGCCAGCTCTTTGCTGGCCGGGGTCCCTCGGCTGCTCTCATTTTGAGGCTTGGCCAAAACCTTCTTGCTTGTCTGTCTGGGTTCCACGTGCGAGGCCTGTCGCCTTGCCTTCTGCTAGCCACGGCACCGGTATGGCTGCCGGCCGGCCAACAAAGGGGGAAAAGGGCCAGGTCATGCAGCTTTGCTTTCTCTTCTTAATACAGTGGTGCCTCGCTAGACGATGATAATCCATTCCACTGAAATTGCTGTTTAGCAAAATCATCGTCTAGCGAAAAGCATTTCCCCATTGGAATGCATTGAACCCTGTTTAATGTGTTCCAATGGGGAAGAATCGTCGTTGTCTAGCGGAGATCGGCCATAGGAAAGCCGCTTTGCGAACCGCCGATCAGCTGTTTAAATCGCTGTCTTGCGAAGCTTAGGTCCCGAAAACACCTGTTTTGCAAGTGGGGAGGGAGCTGTCAAAATCGTCGTCTAGCGAAAATCGGTTTGTGAAGCAGGGACCAAACATTGTCTGGCGAAATTCTCCCATAGGAATCACTGTTTTGCGAATCGCTATAGCGATCGCAAAAAGTCAATGTCTAGCGAAAAAAATGATCATGCGGGGTAATTGTCTAGCGAGGCACCACTGTAATGTCTTTCTGATTTGCTGTCTGCCTGTTTCGTGGGAATAACAGAAGGCGTCCTTAGAGCCTTTCTCAAGGAAAGTTTAAAAATATCCCACTATTCGCACATGTATTCGGGGTCCCCTTCCCAAAGGATTGGTGGAGAATATAGGATGACCACAGCTTTTAAAAAAAAGATATTGTATGCCTGGCGATGGAAGCCAGAGGATCAAGGTGCTAGAGAGCAAATCCTCTATAAAGGTACTCAACATCAGGGGCTTTTTAGCTTTTAAAAAAAAATATGAGCAAGGGCTGGGCAAAAATTGTAGTGTCGTACAGTGTGAAGAAGGCAAGGGTCTTCTCTCTAGAATGGGGGGATTGTTGAACATCTGAACCGTGTGAGGGATTCAGCACGACTTATAAAAAGAACACTGTTTGTGCGTCGACGGCGGAACTCCCTGCCACCAGATATACCAACGCCTGCCAGCTAAAATACAGAAACATGTAGAGTTAGGGTCTTGAAACTATCTCAGCTTCGTATCCAGTATCAGAGGCAGCAGAGTTCCCAGGGGGGATCCAAGCAGGATCCTATCCTGCTGATGGGCTTCGTGGTGGCCACCCAAGGAACATCATCTTTTGGGGGGGGGTAGACAAGTGTATGAAAACAGATGTTGAAGCATCCGTTTCTGATCGTTCTGCCGCTAGAACTGGAATAGGAATAGGAAATCTGATTTGTTCTGTGGAGCGCTGTTCCACCACACCTGCCCAGGTGTGCCCAAGCCGTTCCAGATAATCCCTGAACCCGAACCCACAGCCTACCTTTTCTGCCCAAGGTTCGTAGGCGTTTGGGGACAAGCCTGAAAGGGCGGGAAGGCTGACTCTTCCCCCCCCCCCCACTTTGCCTTTTCCTCCAAGGTGAGTCACCGAAGTTCTCTCTGGGTGGCTCACATCCTGTCCGGATCTCAGGCGAAGAAGTTTTTTTTTTTTTAAGTTGTTGCTGCTGCTGTTGTTAACCTCTTGGAGATCCAAAAGCAAGGGGAGGATTTCCCTCTGTCTTGGGTTTAGAAACTTCAAGTAGTGGAAGAGTTGTATTCCCAGGCTCGGAAGACTAGCCTTTCTATGCGGGAGAAAGTCGTGCCTTATAATTGTTAGTATTTGACGTGGGTTCAAAGATATTTTTTCTGTGTTTTCCCCCTTTTTTAAATGTTCTGCCTTGGTTTGCCCGGTTGACGCAATGGGATTAAGCACCCTCTGCCTCACAAACCCAACGGCAACTTTCAGAGGGTTCCACTGGGAATCGAGTGGCCATAAACAACTCGATTTCTGAAATCGAGGAGCTTTACGCTTCGGAGAGCTGGGGGAATGGAAGCTCAGTGGCCCGGTCTACATCACAGCGCTGTTGTGAAGTGAAAAGGAGGGAGGAGAAGAAGGTGTGTATGCCCCTTTAGAGGAAAGGAAGGTTATAGTTGTCATCAATCAATCAATGATAACTGAGCTAGCACATAGATTGAGATGTTTCCCGCTGTGAGGATGGGAACCCCACAACCTTCTAGGTACTCGTTATGCGCCATTAAGTCATAACCAACTTAATAGGGTTTTAAGGTAAGGAGTGGTTTTACCCAGGCCTCCTGAGTCCTAGTCCATCACTCCATCCTGTCCTGTAGATCAGTGGTCCCCAACCTTGGGCCTCCAGATGTTCTTAGACTACAACTCCCAGAAGCCTTCACCACCACCTCTGCTGGCCAGGATTTCTGGGAGTTGAAGTCCAAGAACATCTGGAGGCCCAAGATTGGGGACCACTGCTCTAGATACCTCTAGGTACTACTGGACTACAATTTCCATTGACCCCAACCACATTAGCAGGGGATAATGGGAGTTGGAGTCCAACCACATATCCAAGCGGTTCCTTTGCGCACACTTCTGTTTCACAGAAAGTGCCTTCCGGCTTTCCAGCGCTGGCTTCCTATGCGCCGACGTTTCCCTTTAAGTTTCATTTTTGATCATTTGAGAATTGGGCCAGAATTGAGAGAGAAAGTGGCAGATTGTTTTTTTCCTTCCAGGTCCAAAGGTTTAAGCTCTTCTTGACTCTTTCTTAAAAGTCTGATTTCTAATCTCTGTCTCTCTCTTTTTTTAACCATTTAAGTGCTGAATTGGGGTTGTATCCTCTATTCGTTTAGCAGCTCCCCATTTTTAATGTTCCTAGGGCAAGCAGGCCTCTGTTCTTGCAAGGAACAGGGGTACCTATTGAAGTTGGCGGGACGTCAATTTTTCCCCCTCTGTTTGTTCTTATAGAATCAAGAGAATGGGAACATGTCTTCACCACTCGGATGGCAATAACGTGAGGTTTAAAAAAATTCAGATACAGTAAAAGGAACAGGCCCTCCCCTCTTTGAGTAATGTAAGAGGGGGGAGATATCTTTTATTGGCAATACAAAGAACCAAAAATTGCAAGGGGTTTTTTTTTTTTTTTGAGAAAACCCTTCTTCCTTGGGCTCCAGAGTGGGTCTCACCCATTCACTGTCCCTAGGACAAAAAAGATGAGCAGGATAGGGCCTTATCAGACTCCATGGGGCTTGCCCCCCCAACTAACACTGACCAGCACAGCTACAGGACAGCTACAGCCCTCCAGTTGCTGGTGGGCTTCAACTCCCATCAGCCCCAGCCAACGTGGCGATGTTTGGGGAGGATGGGAACTGTAGTCCCAGAAACCAAAGTTGGCGACAGAGACTGGGAGGTCCTTGACGTGTCACACTGGCAGAATAAGGTGGAATTGTGTTCCTTGCTTCAGGCACTGGCTGGGGATCTAGAAGTTCAACAGGTTCAGTAGCTGGGGGATGACGCCCCCCCACCGACCCACTCCCCACCTTCCCGGGCCCATGATCCCCTGTTTGTTCGGTGACCCCCCACGAGGTGGGGGGGAGGATGGACTTCGCTTGGAGCGAACCTGGGCGAAATCGGAGTCAACTCGAATCTTGGTTGCAAGAAGGGGAATCCCGTCTTGTGAATCCTCGCCTGCGTGCGAGTCCCACATTTTTCAGCTCTAGGGAGAAAGTGGGGGTCACGCCTTCCTCCCCGCCCCAGAAGCCAGAATGCGTAAGAGCGCTTCTCTCTTCTAGGGTTGAAGACCTGGCTCGCTTCCCAGTGGGGGGAAAAATCGGGGATTTCCCGGCGAAGCGGCCCACGGGAGGTTGAGTCACCCCCCGTGAAAAAATACCCAGAGGCCCGGCAGGATCAGGCCCGGCAGGGTGAGCGCGTGCCGAGGAGGAACGGGTGGCCGGGAGAGGATCGCGCGATTTCTTTCCTGCTTTATTTTTATTTTTATTTTATTTTTTTGCAAGGAAACGCTTGGTCAGAAGTTTGCCAGGACCGAAAATGTCCTGGGGCGAAATCTCGGACCGAGAATTGCCCTCCCCCCCCCAAAAAAAATCCAGATTTAGCCTTGGAGATGATCCTTGAAGAAAACGGTGCCTTTGAGCATGTACAGAGTGCCAGGCCCTTTTCTAGCGGGGTTCAAAACGGGAGACTACCGAGGCAGCTAGGGGGGAAAAGAAAGAAAATCCGAGCCACGGGAGATAATTATTTTAAAAAGAAATCCGGCATCCGAAAAGGCCGCTCGGAGGGAATCCTTTCTTAAGCGCGCCGGACAGGAAGAAATCAGGCCATTTAAGGGCATCTACGTCACGCCCTGACTCACACCCTTCGGACCATACCAAGTGCGGCACGGCCGCGGGGGGGCTCCTTTGGAACTTTTCGTTGCCCAATTAAGAGCTCTTCTCTTTGAAACAGGAGGGGTTTCATCCTGCACTGTTTTGAGGCGTTGAGCCCCCAGGCCCTGATCGCTGGGGGAGGGAGTTACCATTTTCCTACGAGGAGAGCTTTCAGATCCCTTTCCCCCCCCTCTTTTTAGAGTCCAGATAGAGTGGCCCAGGAGATTCCCATTCATAAATTTCAAAAAAAAAATTCCATTGAAAGCGTTCATTCAGAAACCTGGGAGAGCCATTCGCGGGGCTGAGCCCAGGCAGAGATGTTCAAGGATTTCGGCCGGGGAAGGCCACGCGCTCCCGGGCTGCCTCGACCCCGTTTACAGGATCCGGCCTCCCCTTTGCGCCCGGGACCGCAGCAACAACCGCAGCAGCAGGTAAGCCGCCTCTTGGTTTCTCCCGCACTTTGTACATGCGCCACGGACTCTTCTCCTTTTTTAACGGGTCGCCTCTCCGGACGGATCAGAGGAGCGACAACGCACGGATGCTTGCCCCCCCCCCCCAGACACACACACACGTGTCTGCCGATGGGCAGAAGAAGCGAAATTCTGGCTAATTTTTTTCCCATTTTTTTTTTACTTTTCTGGGCTTTTGTTCTAGACTCGAGTCTCTTTCGGGAGGAAAGTTTTGACAACCGGGAGGACATATTTTTATCCCTCCCTCCATCATCACTTTTCCTTCCTTCCTTCCTTCCTTCCTTCCTTCCTTCCTTCCTTCCTTCCTTCCTTCCTATCTATCTATCTATCTATCTATCTATCTATCTATCTATCTATCTATCTATCTATCTATCTATCTATCTATCTATCTATCTATCTATCTATCTATCTATCTATCTATCTATCTATCTATCTATCTATCTATCTATCTATCTATCTATCTATCTATCTATCTATCTATCTACCTACCTACCTACCTACCTACCCACCTACCCACCTACCCACCTATTCTATTTATATCCCGCCTATCTGGTCAATATGACCACTCTAGGCGATATAGGTCAGAAACTATTAGAGACAACATTGTTCCTCTTAAAGAGAGTCTTGGGTTCAAATTTTACCTGGCTTCAGGCTCAAAGAACCCTTTTCCTTACCTAGGGCAGATTAGTGGCTGTGCTAAGTTCAGTGGTATTTGAATTCCTTTCCACTGGTGTGATTAATAGGGCCTGTTTTGGTCTCAAAAAGGTAGTGAAAAAACCTCCCCTTTTTTGCCTGTGGAACTTTTCTTACTCATCGGTGCCGTTTGTTGTTCGGTTTTTCTCCGGTTATGAAGCCAGAAAGGCTGTTAAGGCAGTTTAAATTCTCTTTAAAAAAAACTTTATCTGTCATCTAAAGAGACAGGTCACAAAAGGCAGAATGGATTCCAAGGGAAGCAGGGAAAAAGCAGATTTAGGTATCAGTTTTGACTTTTTTGACCTGAAAGTTGCCTGTGAGTGAGAGATACGCGTGAGTAAACTGCCACGCGTGTCCTGGGTTTGGTCTGGATCCCTTACGGTGCCCTTGGGCGAGACTTACTACCTTCCACTGTGGGGTGTGTGTGTGTTTCAGAACATAAAAGTCCAGCTTCTGGGTAGACGAAGAGGGCATGCAACCCTGCAGGAGAGAGGATGATTCTAAACAACATGTCTACACTTCACACTTATAACACTTTTGATTCCACTTGAACCGCCTCGGTGCTTTGCCCTAAAGAATGCAATAGCCGTTTGGTGGCCTAGGTTAGCGTTCTATTCCCCTGAAGAAATGGGATGTGTGGATCTGGAGGATTTGGCCCGGGTTTTCTGTGGAGTGATGATCCATTTAGCCTGGATGCAGGTTGCACAAGGGCCGAACAGCCCCCAACTCTGCGGGTACAGTTCGGTTCTCCTCTTAGAGGTCCAGGAGCAGAGGTGGGGAGAGAAGTTTGGGGAGTGGAGAAGAGAGAAAAGCCAGATCTTGGAAAATGTACTTCTAAAAAACCCCAAATCTCATAGTAGTAGGGTTTCCACGCAATTTGTCCTTTTGCCCAGATCTGTTATAAAAACAGGATGAGGAGGGCGTCATAATAATGATTGCTCCCCATAATAATTATTGGCAGCCATGTGGGCGTTTGTGTTTAGGGACTACAGTCCCCAGCATTCCTGAACCTACAAATCTGCTCCCCTCTAATTATTGGGGTCTTTGATGCGGAGAAGAAAAACATCAGCACATTAGACGCAATTTCTCTCTCTCACACACACACAGCTTTTAGATTCCATAGGGATTTTTAGGCCAGGGGAAATGAGGGTTGTCGTGGCTTGATAGCTGGTGGAAGGGGGTTGGACGCCATGCCCATTCTCCACTCAGATCCTGTGGCCATCGGAGAGCACAGGGTGGGGTGCTAGACCTCATGGAGGTTGCAGTCTAACCCATCTAGAGCCACACTGCCCCTAAACATGGAGGTTCAACTCTAACAGAGGATGACACACCTCTTTGAATATGTTCTAGTCCCAGTAACTCCTCGTGGCAATGAATTCCATATGTTGATTTTTTGTTTTGTTTTTTGGAAAAGATTCCGGAAGAAGAAGGGTTCCTGCTGTGAGTCATGGCTAAGCAAGTAGGGGATTTCTGTCTCATAGCTGGGACCGTAACAGGTTGGCACAAAATGGAGGAGATGTGCCCCCCGCTTTTTAAAATCAGTTTCAAATAAAGTGTATCCATTCAGATTTCCTGCTTCTGCCCCAAATCCAAATTCATTGTTCTTCCCAGCCTTATCTAAAGGACATGGGCTGAAAACAAACCACATATATTCAGAGAGAGGGAAATATATGCACCACCCCATCCTTCCCTCCCTCCCTCCATCATCACTTTTCCTTCCTTCCTTCCTTCCTTCCTTCCTTCCTTCCTTCCTTCCTTCCTTCCTTCCTTCCTTCCTTCCTTCCTTCCTTCCTTCCTTCCTTCCTATCTATCTATCTATCTATCTATCTATCTATCTATCTATCTATCTATCTATCTATCTATCTATCTATCTATCTATCTATCTATCTATCTATCTGTCTATCTGTCTATCTGTCTATCTGTCTATCTGTCTATCTGTCTATCTGTCTATCCGTCTATCCGTCTATCCGTCTATCCGTCTATCCGTCTATCCGTCTATCCGTCTATCCGTCCATCCATCCATCCATCCATCCATCCATCCATCCATCCATCCATCCATCCATCTAATCTTTATATTTATATTTATATTTATATTTATATTTATATTTATATACCGCCCCATGAGCATTACCACTCTCTGAGTGGCTTACAATATGTGATGAAATCATAACAACCCAATGGAACAAGAACAATAAATAAATACAGCTAAAACTTATGTTCTTAGACTACATAGCCCCAAACCCCCTGAACCAGCATGGCTAAGATCCCAGAAAATAAATTTTTTTTGAAGCTCTGCAAAGATTCTGCTAAAGAAAGAGGAGGGGAGGAAACAGTTTTTTAAAAAAAAGAAGAAAAGAGAGATTCTGGGGTATTTGGAAATGGTGGATGTTGTGATGTGCCTTCAAGGTGGAACCCACTTAGATTGGCCTTAATGAGATACTATACATAAAGGAGTTCAAAGCTGGCTGGATAGCTTGGTGGTTTAAGTCTCGAGAGGCAGAAGTTGGGGGTTCGATTCCCCCACGGTGCCTACGGAAAGCAGAGCCAGCCTGGATAGCTTTGGGCAAGCTGCACAGTCCCAGGATGTTCCCCCCCCCCAAAAAAAAGAGGAATGGGAAACCACTTCTATGTCTTCCATACCTGAAAAACCCTGGAAAGGATCATCATGAATTGATCTGACAGCACACAAGTATTATTATATCATATATTATATACCACTTCCACCTCTCCAAGTGAGCATCCATGGCTGGGTGGGTGAGATTCAAACCCGGGTCTCTCTGAATCGTAGTTGATCCCTTTCTCCACTGTCTTGCGCTGGGTATTCCGGGGAATAATTCCTGTATCGGAAAGGTCTTGGGAATGTGTACATTGGCGTGGAGAGGGTTGTACGTACCTCCTCTCTGCCACCCTGGCCTTTTTGCCCGGGCAGGATGGGAGAGGCCGGGCTTTTTTTTTTAAATGCTGTGTCATCTTGTGCTGTTTCATTGCAAGGTGACTCATCAAGAACACGCCGTCCGATCAAGTCACCCTCTCCGCAGACAGAAGGGGCCCCTCCCTCGCCCTCTCCCGGTCCTCCTTCCTCGGATCCAGTTTCGAGGGCACTGGGGAGGTTTTGATTTCGCAGCCAGTTCCCTCCTGGCGGCTTGCGAAATATACCTGGGAAAAGGGCCACCTCCCAGGGGAAAAAACCCGCCCTCGATGTGCTTTGCAAGCAGGCAGCGGCGTGGGCATGGGCTGGCCATGGGGAGGCGTGAGAGGCTTTGGATATCCAGCAAAGAGCATCGAATGTGGCATGCTCACGGGTGCGCCGAACAGCCCTGCAAGGCGGGCCTTCAGGCAGAGGAGTTAGAGGGTCTTGGGGTTTGGGAAAGGCTAGCTCTAAGGCTCTGTTGAACCATGGATCGGAGAGCCTGAGGATGATGGGGATGGCAGCCAGGCCGATGAGCAACAGGGCCGTGGCTGATATGAGATTTGACCTCTTCCCAGCTTCCCTGTGAAATTGCATGCATTTATGCCATCAATTTTATTTTATTGCTGAATATTTGATCGTTGTCAAAGCAGTGTTTATGCTGGTCATCTGCTCACTTCATCCTCCCGGCGATCCTGTGATAGGGGACAGTCAGAGAGAGAGAGAGAGAAAGAGAAACTGGACCAAAGAGAATCATTGTTCCATAGGAGGGTCAAGCAACCATGTTTCAAGTCCCTGGTGAGTCAGGAAAGGACTCGGCCTGGTTGATCCCACAGGTTTGTTGGCAGGAAGCAAAAGGCCATGCAGAGCCCCTTGAACTTACTGAAGGAAAGATGTATATACAGTGGTGCCTCGCTAGATGATGATAATCCATTCCACTTAAATCGCTCTTTAGCAAAATCATCGTCTAGCAAAAAACATTTTCCCCATTGGAATGCATTGAAACCTGTTTAATGCGTTCCAATGGGGAAGAATTGTCGTTGTCTAGCGAAGATCGGCCATAGGAAAGCCGCTTTGCAAACCGCCGATCAGCTGTTTAAATAGCTGTCTTGTGAAGCCTAGGTCCCGAAAACACCCATTTTGCGAGCACGGAGGGAGCTGTCAAAATCATCATGTAGCGAAAATCGGTTTGCGAAGCAGGGACCAAACATTGTCCAGCGAAATTCCCCCATAGGAATCACTCTTTTGCGAATCGCTATAGCGATTGCAAAAAGTCAGTGTCTAGCGAAAAAACTGTCATGCGGGGTAACTGTCTAGCGAGGCGCCACTGTATACAAATAAAGTGACCCTTTGAGTTTCATAATCAGTTGGGACTAGAACCTTGATTTTCCCAATCCCAACTGAGGACTCTTAAGCGCTGTTACTGCACAGATTCTCTCGAGTCGCTCCAAATGGCACCACAAACCGAAGAGAACCTCCCCAAGCCCCAGATTTTTTTTAAAGTCACAAAAAAGAAGGGAAAAGAAATAGAAAAAAATTATGGGGGGAAAAGGGTATTTTTTCCTCTTACCCCAATCAAGATGCCGGCTTACAGAGGCTTCTCCCGCTTTCTGTCAAATGAAAAAAAAAACTTTCTAGACGAGGGGAGAACCAACCCTCCCTTTGATCATCTTCAATTCATGGCTGTCCAGATCTTGTCAGCGGCCCATCATCATTGGGTACCCCCACTGGAGACCCTCTGATTGCCTGGAGGGGGCCAACCTGTGGCCCACGGCCAAGCCCGCCCTTCTACGCTCTGAAAGCCCGCCTTGCCGGTACGTCGTCAGCCTCTGGTCCTCAGGTAGACTGCCCTCAAGCATGGAGGCTCGTTCGAGGCACGGTGGCTCACAACTGTTGACAGACACATCCTGTATGAATCACCCGGGTATGAACGTAATAGCACGGCTTACTGATTCAGAATGGGGGGGGGGAGAGGGATAAGCTAGTGAAATTTTGGCCACAGAGAGGTTTGGAGCTTTGACCCGAGAGCCGGGGATTATGGAAGCTGTAGTCCCAAACATCTGGAGGGCCAAAAAAAACCGTCATCTAGAGACCTCTGCCATGTCTATTTTCCAGGGCGCCTTCTGTTTCTGGAAAAAACCCCCCCATGACTCACACCCTTCAGAGTGTGGGGCATTTAAACCACACAATCTTAGTTTTTTCTGGATTTCTTCTCATCTGCATGGCATCTTCTAAACTGCCCACCCCGTAGAGTAAATGCCTGTTTTACACCTTTTCCCCTGTCTCCTCTCTTAAAATGGTAAAACTGCAATTTTTAGTGGGGAGATTTCGATGGCCGACACCCCCTCGGGGGGGTGCCGTATCAGGCAGCTTTCTCTTTACACTCCCCCACCCACCCAAATTTTCTTTAATTTTGACTTTTTAGTCAAATCCGCATGGATTTTCGGACGATTTGTTTTGCGTAACGCAAACAGTCCCCTCTCCTCCTTTATGGACCAAAACAGTCTCCTTTTTCTTTCTTTCTTTCTTTCTTTCTTTCTTTCTTTCTTTCTTTCTTTCTTTCTTTCTTTCTTTCTTTCTTTCTTTCTTTCTTTCTTTCTTTCTTTCTTATAAAAATATTCCCCACCCTTGACCTCCGATGGTGTACGAGGACCTCATGGCCTTTATCTCCTCCCATCAGCAGTGTGGTGGTTGCGTATGGGGAGGTGTACATATAATTTTTAAAAAATTAGATATAACTCTGATGATTGCACCTTTACACACACACACGGTCGGTGATGGTATGGATTTAGGGACTCGGCTCCGATCCTTCTCGCCCTGGCAGAGAACCCAGGCGTCCTGGGTCCATTTCTAGGCGTTCCCAAGGCCCCTCCCTCACCTGGCCGCAGGTAGGATGTGTCAGCCCGCTGGGGAGGGCGATCCCACGTTGCTCCGGCGGCCTCGCCCAGCGTGAGGAGGGTGAAATGACGGCAGCACTCCACGCAAAGGGCCAGGGTGTGACTCCCCGCGGGCGTGCCACGATGCCCGGGGAGAGGAGGGCAGGGGCCAACAGGGCCAAAGTAGGTCATTAGGTGTGGAAAGGGCAGCGGGTGCGAATCATTCAGAGGGCAAGGCATTACCTTTGATCCAATTACATATCTCGGGGTTTAAGAGTATCAGACCATCTGCCCAGTTCAATTCCCCCATAACCCAGGAGTCGGGAAATCGTGGTTCCCCAGAAGCTGGTGGACTCCGGTCCCCACCAGCCTTTGTCATCTGGCCCAAGCATGATGGGAGATGGAGTCGCAGAGTCCCTCCGGCTCATCCTGAACTTTGGGAAACTTGAGTTTCTCATTGCGGCAGCTTCGTCTTCAGGCGCGACAGTGCCTCTGAGCATGTGGAAAGTCTTCCCCATCTTGGCCGTACCTGGCCGAGGACACCTGATGGTGTTATTGCTTTGGGGGTTGTTCTCGATTTTAGTGTTGCTTTTGGTTTACCATTTCCCACAGCGGCATTTGTTTGATCCTGTTTTTTAGTATTTGTATATTTATTTGTTTTTAGCTTTAAATATTGCCTTTCTCTCTCTCCTTGGGCAGCTCAAATCCCTCTCAAGGATATTTGTACTGAAAGACTTTCCCTATAGATCGGCCCCTGGCGGGTCAGGTCATCCCAACCCAGCCACCTCTCCACGAGCCCCCCACGGCTCTATCTTATCTTGACAGCTGCTGCATCTCCTTTATTATTATTATTATTATTATTATTATTATTATTATTATTATTATTATTATTATTATTATTATTATTATTATTATTATTATTATTATTATTATTATTATTATTATCATTATTATCATTATTATTATTATTATTATTATTATTATTATTATTGTTGTTGTTGTTGTTGTTGTTGTTGTTGTGTTGTTGTTGTTGTTGTTGTTGTTGTTATTATTATTATTATTATTATTATTATTATTATTATTATTATTATTATTATTATTATTATTATTATTATTATTATTGTTATTATTATTATTATTATTATTAATTGCATTCACATCGCACGGAAGAACCGAAAGAAAAGAGAGACGAAAAACTCAGGTCCACTGTAAAGGCTGCTCTCTTTTAATGCCAGTATATTCTCGAAGGTTTTCACGGCTCAGATCCGATGGTAGTTGTGGGTTTTCCGGGCTCTTTGGCCACGTTCTAGAGGTTTTTCTTCCTAATGTTTCGCCCGTCTCTGTGGCCGGCCTCTTTCAAAGGACTGGAGTCAGGACTCTGTGTTCTGGCTTATAATGCCAGCTTTCCACTTCCTCAGACTGGAGGGCGGTTACGTTTCTCCGTGGCCCCGTGACCAGGTGAGGATCCGGATCATGGAGAAAGTGACCATTAAGGAACAAGACGATCAGGCGGTGAATAATGTCAGTTATCAATCTGCAAGGGAGGAATAGTGGTGTGGACACCACTGGCAAGCTGTGGGAATCACTGTGGGATTCCACACTTGGTAAGGACTTAGGAACCCTTGTCTGATACCAGGTACAGTGGTGCCTCGCTAGACGATGATAATCCGTTCCACTGAAATCGCTGTTTAGCGAAATTATCGTCTAGCAAAAAGTATTTCCCCATTGGAACGCATTGAAACCTGTTTAATGCGTTCCAATGGGGAAGAATCGTCGTTGTCTAGCGAAGATCGACCATAGGAAAGCCTCTTTGCGAACCGCCAATCAGCTGTTTAAATTGCTGTCTTGCAAAACTTAGGTCCCGAAAACACCTGTTTTGCGAGCGCAGAGGGAGCTGTCGAAATCGTTGTCTAGCGAAAATTCGTTTGCGAAGCAGGGACCAAACATTGACCAGCGAAATTCCCCCATAGGAATCACTGTTTTGCAAATCGCTGTAGCGATCGCAAAAAGCCAATGTCTAGCGAAAAAACTGTCATGTGAGGTAACAAGCTAGGCTGTTTTTTGTGGGGAGGCCCAGTGGGGGGAATCGAACTCCCAACCTCTGCAGTCCGATACCTAACTCACTGAGCTATCCAGCCAGCAAGCTGCCTCTGGTACTGAAGGTGATGTAGAGCCACCCTGTCGCGATTAAATGGCCCCGACTTCTCCGAATGTATACCGTCTCCACGGAGAGCAGCTCAAGTTGATCACCATCCTTACCGTGTCCAGTGGCAGTGAGTTGCACAGGCTCACCATTATTTATTTATTTGCCATGCGCTTGGGTGTATTTTCCTGACTGCAACCCTCTTTGTTTCTTCCTCCCAGAAATTCCAGCTTGATCCCGGGGCTGGGAGCAGCGGCGGCGTCGGTACCGGCGGCTTCGTCCCCAACCTCAACACCGTCACCAGCAGCCACAACCTTCAGTGGATGGTCCAGCCGACCATCATGGGCGCCTCTCCGGGGATCCCCCCCTACCCACGACCCTATCACTGTCCGCACTACAGCGCCGGAATGCGGCCGCGGGTCATCCGTACCGCTGGCCTGACCTTAACGCCGCGCAGGCGTCATTCGGAGCACGTGAGTGTCATGGCCAGGGGTGGTGGGGATGGATGATGATGGGCCATCAAGGACCGTGAAGGGGTCTTTGAAAATATAAATGATTTTAAAAACCCAGAAGGGACCCGTGGCCTCCTTAAAATCTTTATTACAGTCTGTTTTTTTAAATTTATTAATTTATCTATCTATTTATTTATTCATTCCAACAGAAGAGTTAAAAACATAGATATCTAGCACAATGCCCATTTAAACAGTAAGCATAAAATGTAAGAATCTCTAATTGTCAAACAATAAACAAAGATAATCTAAATGCAAAAAATAAGAAAAAAAAACCTAAAGTTCAACATAGAAGCAATCTTGTATATTGGAATAATTCTTCTGATGAGATCCTATTCACGACATCCCGCTTTTTATTCATTTTCTGTTCCTTTACTGCGGGACTTCTTTTTTTTTTAACTTTCCACCAATTATAACATAAATTCTTGCCCCTTTAGCCTCTTGGTTCAGCGATCCATTTCTGCGCTTCCTAATATTTTTTTTTAGTCTGGGTTTTTGGTGGACTACAGCAGACTTCGTCAAAGGAATGAACGGGCGCACTAATTTCTGGGATTGTGCACAGTAGCCATCGTTGTGTGTTGTGGTTGTGAACGGCAGGGTCAGGGAGATGTTAAATGCCCTGAGAAAGGACTTTAAAAGAATGAGATGTTTTATTTGGCCAAAGCTTTCACGGACATTTCAACGGGTGCAAAAAATCAGCAGTCCAAGAAAGTATAAGCCAAATTAAAACCAGTTGATCTTCACGTTTACCACCTACTCCACATGGTTACTTGGAGCACTTCATCATTCTCCTTGTTTTTAGACGGCAGAGACACAGTCTGGCAATGAGGCCGAGCTTGAAAACTTACCCTTTGGGTAGATCCTTCCAGACTTTCTGCTCTGCTCTTCTTCCGCCTTTGACAGCCAACGTCATGCCAGGGCGAAATGGCATAGCACAAATTTATGACGCTGCACGCTATGTAGGGACCTGAAATGCCGATTTCACACGTCCGATGCAACTGGTGGGAACGAGACTCGATTGCCACATTTCTCTACGAAGCAAAAATGGATGAAACCAAAGTTGTCTTACTCTGGGCCCGTAAGATTCTCTGGAAAGGCAGCGATGCTGAGGAAGATTAAAGGCAGCAGGAAACGAGGACGACCAAATATGGGATGGACGGACTCCTTAACGAAACCCCAGGCTTGAGTTTGCAAGAGCTCAGAAAGGCTGCTAAGGACAGGACATTTTGGAAATCATGGAGTGCATCATAGGTTGGAGGCAACTTGATGGCACGTAACTAGAAAAAAATGACATGATTTATAGCCCAGAAAGGCCAAAATAATAAATCTGATTACAGTGGTGCCTCACTTAACGAGCGCTTCATTTAACGACGAGTTCGCTTAGCGATGACTTTTTCGGAGCGATCTTGCGCTCCGTTTAACGATGTTCCCTATGGGCGATTTTCGCATAGCGATGACAGTTTGGGTCCCCCTGTTTCGCCTAACGATGGTTCTGACAGCCTCATGTTGGCTGTTTTTTATACATTTAAAAATGTTTAAAAATGTTTAGAATGCTTGAAATCATAAGTGCACTTAATAAACCCTTTGTTAAACTAATTTGACTTTGTTCCGACTCTTTTTCAATTTGTTGTAATTTTCCCCCCCCACTGAGATGCATTGAATAGGTTTCAAGGCATTTCAATTGGGGAACCATGTTTCGCTTAGTGATGTTTCCTATGGCAATTTTTGCTTAAGGACGGCAATCCGTTCCCATTGGAACGGATTATCTGGTTTTCAGTGCATTTGTATGAGAAACCATGTTTCGCTTAGTGATGTTTTCCCATAGCGATGATTTTTTTTGGAACCAATTAAAATCGTTAAGCAAGGCACCACTTGTATTATAATAAATCTGATTTAAGATGCACCAGGAACCTGTGGCCTAGATCCAGGGTGGCACAGGCACCCACATGATGGATATTTCTTCTGCCCCTCACCGGTCTGGATGCCGCAACGCTTCTCCAAGAGACCAAACGATAGAATCATTGTAATATAAATAGGGACTGCTTTTATTTTGGATTAATCAATGATCGGATAATCACCGATTCATCGGTGCTGATTAAACTAGAAGAGAAGGCGGGTGCTTTTAGAACTGCCATGGCCGGTTTCTAGAGATGCCGTACCCAAATCCTGCCGGCGTGTGGAACATTATGCCACTGGATTTCTGTGGCACTTGCGCCCTCTGGTGTCCTCCAGGAACACGGACAGCCTCCCGTTCTGGAGAACTGGGACTTCGCTCTCAGAACGGCCACAATCTCAGGCTTGTGTTAGGTTTCCAAAATAGGTAGAGGGGTTCAAGACCATCTGGAGGAAATTATTGCCATGATATTAAGGTTTTCTGCAGAAGACTGAAAGCACATATAGTCTGACGCGCTGTCTCCAAAATGGGTCTGCCTAGGTTCTTAAAAAAAGAATCTCCCATCCCAGGACAGGAACCAATCAGAGCCTGAGACAGCTTTTTTGGACTACAAGTCCCATGATCCTGGCCATGTTAGGAAGAAGGGATCCCCGCGTTCCGAGTGGCTGGAGAAGAAGAGTTGGAAGGTTTATTGTACTGTTTTTCTGAGCTGTGGTGATGGAAGACTAGAGTTGTCTTCTTACTATCTCATCGGTCCAGACAATTAGGAATGGAACCTCCAGATTTGGAAGCAGTCTATCTGCGGAACATGAACAAAAGGATGCGAGGACACTAATTTCCTGCCTACAGGCTTCCCATTGGGGAACTGGATGACCCTTAGTGATGGCTTTGAAGCACTCTGCACATGCTCAGATGCCTTTCCTTGTTTGCGTTCATTGGCAAGGGTGGAAATCAGGATATAAATGCAACTAATTCATATTAGCTGAGAATAATTCTACTGCCCATTTTTTACCATCTTGTCTCTCCGTCCGCAGCTGACGCCCGAAGAAGAGGAGCGGCGCCGTCTGCGGCGGGAGAGGAATAAACTGGCGGCGGCTAAATGCCGGAATCGGCGGAAAGAACTCACGGACACCTTGCAAGCGGTGAGTGCGCGTGTCCTGGAGGGACTGTTGTGGATGATGGGTTTAGAGAGAAGCAGAATCTGATCTGAGCGGGCCAGGCAAGTGATAACCTGGCGTTTATCATTGGACTGGCATTCCCAGAGAACGGCTGGACAGCTCAGGGGCCGAGGTCTCTGGCTGCAGAGCGAGAGGTTGCGAGTTCAATTCCCCCGGTAGGCTTCCATGACTCAGCGGTCCATAAGGGTCCGTTTCCAGCTCTGCAGTTCAAAGGTTATTATTTATCATCCTTCGCCATTGGCTGGGAATGATGGGGATTGTAGTCCAGCACCATCGGAGGGCCTAAAGCCACCCGCTGATAGAACAGGACTAGCCTTTGCTAGAGATGCCCATAAGCTTAAATAAGCGCCAGGATTGGGCCTTTCATAAAATGAATTTTATATATAATTTATACATTTGGATGATGATAATCCGTTCCACTGAAATCGCTCTTTAGCGAAATCATCGTCTAGTGAAAAGCATTTCCCCGTTGGAATGCATTGAAACCTGTTTAATGCGTTCCAATGGGGAAGAATCGTCGTTGTCTAGCGAAGATCGGCCATAGGAAAGCCGCTTTGCGAACCGCCAATCAGCTGTTTAAATCGCTGTCTTGTGAAGCTTAGGTCCCAAAAACACCTGTTTTGCGAGCGCAGAGGGAGCTGTCAAAATCGTCGCCTAGCGAAAATCGGTTTGCAAAGCAGGGACCAAACATTGTCCAGCGAAATTCCCCCATAGGAATCACTGTTTTGCGAATTGCTATAGTGATCGCAAAAAGCCAATGTCTAGCAAAAAAAAAACTGTCGTGCAGGGTAACTGTTTAGCGAGGCACCACTGTATATATTTGGCAGACCTTTCCTGAGCTATATATACTCTGCCCCAGCAAAATCCACGGAGAATTACGCAGCTTTAAAAGTTTTATTTATCAAAAGCTGTGGCAGACGGCGGCCCACATACATCTTCATGAGCCGCGTGCCTGTTTGATCATGGTGCCCCATTTTTATTCTTGGATTTATTTATTTTTGGTCACGGCATGGGGCTAAGGAATGGTAAGACGCTGCTCTCAAAAATGTTATTTTTAGAAGAACAGATGCTTTGGGTTGCTTTGTTTTCTTGTTCCACACGGGGCGTAATGGTTCCATTAACACATTCATGCTGGGCGTTATTTCCAAGGTCTGGTTTTAACTCTTGTCCTCTTGGATTGAAAAAAAACCAAACACACACACACACCTTGCAGTTGCACTAAGTGGCAAGTTGCTACATATTTTATTAAGCTGCTAGCACCTAAGAGGAAAATATATATATATATATTTGGCATAAAATGTTGTGCACTGCAGTTAATTAAGTGTTTACAATGCCAGAAAATTCATTGGCGGAGTTCACCCAGAGGTGCACCAGAACATTTCTGCAAGGCATCCATCCGTTCCGAGATTATTATTATTTTTAAATAGTAGTGAGAAGGAACAGTTTGAGATCGAGGGGGAAAATATACATAATCATCTTAGAACGGCAGAGTTGGAAGGGACCCTCTGGATCACGGAGTCCGGCCCCTGGCAAGGAGGCCCAGTGGGGGAATTCGAACTCTCAACCTCTGGCAGCAGAGATTTAAACCACAGAGCTATCTCTCCAGTGGTTCCCCTCTGTTGGAGGACAGATCTCTGTGTGGGCACCCGGGAAGCCCCATTTTAGCAGGAAAAGAGCCGGCCTAGGTATTGGGTGGGTGGAGGCCATCGCCTCAACGGGCCGATGTTGGGAAGCGTAGTGGAGAGATGCTCTCCGAGAAGGCGCATTATTGTCTTTTTAAAAATTCCTCCTTCAGGCAGCAGAAGGATGTAGGGTGGCCCTAGCTGCTTCGGATCTCGGCTTTCTGCTCCCCTCCTCTCCCCCTTTTCTCTTTTAACCCTGCTTCTCTCTTTACAGTGGTGCCTCGCTAGACAGTTACCCCGCATGACAGTTTTTTCGCTAGACATTGACTTTTTGCAATCGCTGTAGCGATTCGCAAAAGAGTGATTCCTATGGGGGAATTTCGCTGGACAATGTTTGGTCCCTGCTTCGCAAACCGATTTTCGCTAGACGAGGATTTTGACAGCTCCCTCCACGCTCGCAAAACGGGCGTTTTCGGGACCTAAGCTTCGCAAGACAGCGATTTAAACAGCTGATCGACGGTTCGCAAAGCGGCTTTCCTACGGCCGATCTTCGCTAGACAACAACGATTCTTCCCCATTGGAACGCATTATACAGGTTTCAATGCATTCCAATGGGGAAATGCTTTTCGCTAGACAATCATTTCGCTAAACAGCGATTTCAGTGGAACGGATTACCATCGTCTAGTGAATCATCACTGTATTTTATTTTATTTTATTTTATTGCCCTTTCCCATCAGGAAACTGACCAGCTGGAGGCCGAGCAGTCAGGGCTGCGAAAAGAAATCGAGGAGCTGCAGAAGCAAAAGGAACGCCTGGAGCTGGTTCTGGAAGCCCACCGGCCGGCCTGCAAGGCCCGCAAGGAGCCGGCGTCTCCTCCTCCTTCGGGAGTGGGAGAGGAAAGCGGCCGCCTCAGCAGGCAGGCTGCCTCCGCCAAGCCTCCGGCCAAGGAGGGATCCCCGCCGGGACCCAGCGCGGCCCGCCGGGCTGCCCCAGTGCCCCCCAGCATCACTCTGCCCCCCAGCAGCGTGCTGGAGCCGGAGGCTCTGCACACTCCCACCTTGATGCCGACACCGTCTCTCACCCCCTTCACGCCCAGTTTGGTCTTCACTTACCCCACCCCGGGAGAGGCCGAGGGCCCTTCAGGTTCGGTTTTCCCCCCAGAACCCTGTTCCTCCGCTCACCGACGTAGCAGCAGCAGTGGCGACCACTCCTCTGATTCGCTCAATTCCCCCAATTTGCTGGCGCTCTGAGATGCAAGATTCACGATCCTCCGTCCTGGAACGACCGTCTCAGAACAACGACGCTGGGCTCTAGCTGGCAGCCTCTTCCCTCTTCTTTCGATCTTGGGTTTCATTTGCCCCTCTTATCTCATGACCGCATGGTCATGGAGCAGGGGTGTCTGGAGAGGGGGGGCTTCCTATCCATCGTGGATCTTCTGGGTGATTGTAAAACCTGCAGCCCTCTCTCACGCCAAACACAAGAATCAGGTTACTAGTCCTGATGAGCGACCAGACAATTATTTTCCTCCATTTTTGACAAAAGAATGTCTTTGTTCCGGGACAACAGAAATTCTGACTATGATTAGTGCTTTGGCACAGTTTGCTTTTAAAGTTCCACCTCATTGGGGTTCATGGTTTTATTGCAATTATTCACTCTGCACCCTCGTTGTTTTCTCTGCAACCTTCAGTGGCTTAGCAGAGCCGTGGAACATATGGGGAAAGCACCAGGATGATTTTTTTTTAATTTGCAGAAGTGATATTTTTTCCCCGGTCCTCTCCAGGCTCAGCGGCCAAGTTTCTGAAAACTGGATAGATTTTTCCTCCCATTGAACATTACCTTGTTGCAAATTACATCTCTTGCAAAGTGAAACTAAGACCCATTAAGTTTGCAAAAGACCTGGACTTTGTCAGTAGAAACCTACTAGAATGGCTTGTTTGCATAGGGAAAAAACTGTGGTTTTTTTTGTACTCTCTTTGGGGACCTGGTTGTTCGAGATTTACTGCCAATGACACTGCAAACCACCATTAACCGATTCTCTCTCTCTTCCCCTGGGACCAGCATTTATGCTCAGAACAACCCACGGCCTCCTGTATGAGGCGAGGATACCCTTTTGCTTCTCCCAAAGGTGACACCGGTGGAATGTCGAGAAATATTTATCATGAATTTATTCTTTGTCCCGCTCCTGTGTCTCATTCATAGTAAAAATTCTTCGAAATCAGATGGGTACCGTCTCTTGAATTTTTAAAATGCTGCCCCCCCCGCTCCACCCCATCCAGCACCTCTTTAAGTTAGATCTTGGGTGCAAATTGTGTTGATTGTATTCTCCCGGAGAAATCTTCCTAATGGGAAATAAAGGGGAGTGTTTATGTCCGCGGCGGTATTTTGGAAATGAAAACCTTTTTTGCCGGTTTGCTTTGTAGAAAGGTGGTGGTAGGTGGAAGGAGGGGGGAAAGCAAAGTTTCTAGTCCTCATGGAATGTGGAGGGCAGGAAAGAAGCAACATGGGAACAAAAGGCTGATGGTTTGACCGAGGCTGAGAAATACAGGTGGAGGTGTGCCAGCAACGAGCTAAGGAAGGCTTTGGTTTGATTGAACCCAAGGTCTCTTCTGCAGTGGGTAATGGTGGCTGTCGCAAAGTATTTGGACTACAGCTCCCATAATCCTTCACAGATGGGTGTTGCTGCCTTGAGCCAATGGGAGTCAGCTGCTTCTCATCCTCCCTAGTCAGCAAAGCCAGTCTTGATGGCCACGGTAACCCACCCTGGACTACAGAGCCCACTCAATCCTTGCCCGTCTCTGGCGATCAGCTCAATATCATCCGGGAAAGACCTGAAGTGGGTCCCGCGGGCGGCAGGCTCCCCTTGCAATTGCTCCCGAGCACCTGGGATTCATAAGATAGCCTGTTCCTGAACCTGGAGGTTCGACAAAAGCCATCCTAGCCAGCCATAGCCATCATGAGAAATTTACAGTGTCAAGTCGTGTTCAAATGTCAAAATGGATAGATCACACCCCGTTTTCCACGACCGAAATGGAAAAAACGGTGGGCTTCTGAAGGAAAGATTTATCCCGTCTCTATTGTGGCAGTCTGCTTGACGAAAAGAAATAACTTAGGTCTTCTCTCCTACGAGTACAACTCTTTAGTCCTGGAGAGGGTCCCTTTCATTCTACTCCACATCAACATGGGGAATGAATGCGACTAATCTAGCGCTCTAGCGGGTCACTTGGATGGCTTCGGTTTTTGCTCTTACGGTGCCGAGACGGACCCTCTCCCTAAAAACTCCAGTCTCGTCACCTCTTTCACAACATCGATACCTTGTGACTAAGGCATGTAAGTGCGCGTCCCTAGAGTGAGCTGTCTCAGGATTGTCTTCGTGAGGAATAAGAGGGGTCTTGCCATTAATATTTTGTTTTCTCCATTTCTCGCTTAGAAATCTCAGATCCTTCAAAACAGATGATTAAACCAAGGGAAATCCATGAATTTTAATTTTGGGCGTTATAGCTGACGATGGCAGCTCACCGTTCCGTGCCCTGGAAAAAGAAAAAGGGGCACAAAATCTTATTTTTTTAAAATTCCCCTAACTTTTCTTGAGGATGGTGACAGCAACAACGTCTTGATTTTGGAGAGCCGGACATCCCTGAGGGACCACCGGAGACCTCTCTAGCAGGAAGTCCTGGATCCACCTTCCGTCCATTCCAGGTCTCTCCTGCCTTGGGATTTCGGTGGCCGGCTCTTCCAGCCCTAGATAAGCTCTTCTACGGGGCCTCCTCGAGAGGAGCTGGATTCAAGGGATCCGTAGGATCCCTTCCAGCTCTGCCGTTCTAAGGTTATTACAGATGGATCTCTCGCAAGCCGATCTCAGCCTGTTTGGCAGGGACTAGACTTACTTCCCCTTAAAAATAAAGGTTCTAGTCCTCAGGATGCTGAGAAATGGCTGGTTTTAAAGCAGAGCACCTTAGGCTACCGGTTTATTTGGCTGGTGCTTTTCCTAGTTCCTAAAACCTTTGCTTTGTCCCGTATTGTCTCTGAAGATTTTCTCCTCCTCGCCCATGTTAGCAACCCCGAAGATTAACGCCTCGGCCTTCC
This sequence comes from Pogona vitticeps, assembly GCF_051106095.1. NCBI lineage: Eukaryota > Metazoa > Chordata > Lepidosauria > Squamata > Agamidae > Pogona > Pogona vitticeps. Next base: position 11,899,806 of record NC_135797.1, read on the forward strand.
CTCCCTGTACGTGAGGGAGATCCATCTCCCCAGAAGGCAGGGCAGGGAGCCCTTCCGGCCATTGTTGACCGAGGGCTGTTTGTTATCAGAGATCTCCGGATCCAGACGCGCTTCCTGGCCCTGCAGACCTTCTGTCTCCAATCCGGCTGAACCTCAACAGACCTCCGGGCTCCCTTAAGTTTTGTTCCGTCTGAGCGAAAATGGGCAACCCAGACACCCCTCACCATCTCGGTGGGCTCCAACCTCGGGCCTCCCCACTGACGCCGAAGGATTAAGGGGCTCCAGGGGTTGGAGTAGATGACCTTTGGGAGCCCCTTCCAACGACACCGTCCTGTAACCCCGAATCCTGTTCACAAAAACCATGCACGTTGGGAATAATCCACTTTATTATCTGAATTGAAGGAGAGCAGCAATAAAGTGCAAGATAATGTAGAAGGCCCGAACCGCACGGATGCAGAGCGACTGGACTATGGAGGATTTTGGAGGCTAAATCTGCTCCCTTTTCTTCTCCGGGGGAGAAACTAGGACTCAGCAGGTTTGGGCTCAACCCCCCCTTCACTCATGAAGTTTAGGAGTGACCCTGGGTCTCTCCACACGGCCTACCTCACAGGTTTGTTGTGAACATAAAATCAGGAAGGATCACTGGAGGAGAAGCAGAGTATAGATATAAAACACAAATATTCTTCTCTTTTAAATCTTGCATTCCGCACTTTGAAGATTTGCTCTTTTTTGGGGGGAGAACTTCCACAATTCTCCAACTAGCACGACATGCGCCGAAGGATTCTGGGGGTTGTAGTCCACAAAACGGCTTCCCCTGATTGCACGGCTAATGAACCTAACAGGGCATTCTTTGGGGTGCACATGCATTAGCTTGGTTTTTTAAAAAATATAATAATACACAATTCCCATTACAGACCCTTGGTAAATGATATCGCTTTGGTTTGAAGAGAGGGAGAAAAAAAACTCTAGCTTAGTGGAAGGAATAATGCTTTATGGGAAAGCTTGGGCCCGCCCGCTGTTTTTGGACTCCAAACCCCAACTGCCCCAGCCAAGAGGGACAAAGGTTGGGGGATGATGGGAACTGCAATCCATCCATTGACTTTCCTTTTTGTGAAAAACTTTTGAATTTTTCTCTTTTGTTTGGTGGGCAAAAAGCGGTCTCTTCCTCCTTTTTTCTCGGGGAGGGGGTTGTGCCCAAACCTTGGGGGGGGGGCGAAGCCATGGGAGGTCACCACCACGAATCCATCGGGAAAAAAACCTTCCCACTACATACACTGCTGAGACCTCCCTTCCCTCTCCCACTCCAGTTGGCTGGCCTCCTCCAGACCCCAGTTATGATGATTTTGTGTTTTGCATTAAAAGGGAAAAAGGAACCACCAGCCCCTTTCTCTCTTTCCCTCCTCCTGACCGGCCAGCTGTGAAAAATTAAAAACACCACCTACTTCCCCAACTCTATGTTTTTAAAACATTTTTTCCCCTCTACATTCAAGCCTGCAGAAAAAAGGTATCCACCCCTCCCGGTTTCTTAAGACTCTGCCCTCCTTATCTACCCCAGATGATGTCTTTCCGCATCTGATTTGAGTTCAGAAATCCAGTATTCTGTTCCTGAGATCTACTCTGCCCAAACACTGGTTCCCCCCCCTTTTCTTGCCAAGGTTGGCCACAATTCCAGAACCGTTAAAAGCTCCCATGGGGCTTTTTTCTAAGCACATCCTGTTATACATGTTCGTAACAACGCCCTGTTTCTCGTGCATACCAAATATTTTCTTTTTTCCTCCCATTCTTCCAATTGCACAGCCCCAAACCTTTCTGTTGTGTCAAATTTGTGGGGGGGGGGGAGAGAGACGCTGCTGAACTACAACTCCCATCATGCTTCCTAGCTTAGCGTCCAAGCCTGGGTTGGACTAGAGGTGCAGACCAGCCTTTGATGAATGCTTTGGAACAAATCTGGCCCCCGAGGCATGTACAAAGTAGCTTTGGAGCGATGCGGCCCAACAGCAAATTTTGCATCGCAATTTCTCCGATTCTAATCTGGCATATGAATCAATTTCAGTGCCTTTGGTAGCATAGATCAATCTTCCACTCGCATTTTAAATTCTTTGCGTCAAATATACAAGAAATGGACCAAACAGCATTCTTAACCATCTGCGAGGGCAAAATTATACTGGAATAGCTCCTCCGTGTAATGATCATACTCCCCCACCCCATCAGACACTGAATCCAGGAGCCTGAAAAGGGCCACACACCACACACCCCAGTCTTGTAATACTGTACTACAGTGGTGCCTCGCTAGACGATGATAATCCGTTCCACTGAAATCGCTGTTTAGCGAAATCATCGTCTCGCGAAAAGCATTTCCACATCGGAATGCATTGAAACCTGTTTCATGCGTTCCAATGGGGAAGAATCGTCGTTGTCTAGCGAAGATCGCCCATAGGAAAGCCGCTTTGCGAACCGCCGATCAGCTGTTTAAATCGCTGTCTTGCGAAGCTTAGGTCCCGAAAACACGTTTTGTGAGCGCGGAGGGAGCTGTCAAAATCCTCGTCTAGCGAAAATCGGTTTGCGAAGCAGGGACCAAACAGTGAAAATTCCCCCATAGGAATCACTGTTTTGCAAATTGCTATAGCGATCGCAAAAAGTCAGTATCTAGCGAAAAAAATGTCATGCGGCGTAACTGTCTAGCGAGGCACCACTGTATTCTGCTTTCTCCTGTACGTATTCAATGTTCTTAAATCTCACATTTGCTTCCACCCACGTATGAAGACAGGCGTTTTTAATTTTTTTTTAATCCGAGACCAACCAAAGCTCCCCCCCCCACAAGCCCCTCTTCTTTAGATGTTCAGACAATCAGGAGTCACGAAGAGAAGCCCCCTCCAAACGCAACCCTTTTAAAACATTTATTAACATCCTGAGGAGGAAGAGGAAGGAAAGGGAAATAATACTGCTCACATCTTCACAGCTTAGGGTCACAGATGCTCCTGCATCCCAATTTCGGGGTTGCCAACTGTAAACGCAGCCACATGTGGCTCCCTTCACAAGTTATCCCTTCCCCGTGGCACAGTTTAGAGTCATCCCGGAAAGGAAACGGAGTCTGGCGGGCTTGACTCCAGTTCCTTGGGTTTTTAGGGGAAGGAACATTTTCCGGGCCTGCAACTTCCTGCGATTCAAGAATTGTTTAAAAGCAAAAAAACAAAGAGGCAGATGGACTCGGCGTGTATGAATCTCTCTCACGGCGCACAAGCGTTCTGTGGGCCTCCTGAAGCTTGCTGGCTGCGATCTCTCCATCAAAAAGGCACCTTTGCGACCTTTTCCCCCCCAAACCAGCCAAGTATCCACTCTCAGTAAAAAAAAATCCATCTTCCTTCCAACGTAGAGACGAACACCATTCCGATCCGTCTGCGGGCAGTCGCCTCGTCCCTTAAGTAGCGGGGAGTTCCAAGGGCCGCCGCCTTTTTTACAATCTAGGTTCTTGGTTCAAACCAAATCCCCAGAACTATTGCTAATCAGAAGAAAGGGGGACAAAAATGAATGCCTCCCCCCTCCATTCTGTTTATTCACTAAATAAGAAAAAAAGGGAACAGTTTAAATCACTAGCGAAACCTCTCCCCACGAGATCCTTTTAAAGAACGGGGAGATGCCAATTTTTTTTCTCTCCAAGAGACATGCTAAAGATATAATTCACAAACTGTTTGGGGAGCAACAGCTACCAGGTTAGGGATCTGTGGTTTGGTACTATAAAACTCGGAAGGCGACAAAGTTTTTTAGTAACAAAACGGCCAAATTCCACACCTGAATGCAGAGGTTCGGAGCGGGAGGGGTGGGTGGCCTTCTCTCTTCCAAACAGTTTTAAAAAGTCATTCCTGCCCCCCCAACCTGCAAGAAACCCCCCACTCCATACATCTCTAATGTAGCACTCTGTGTGTGGGGGAAGCATCTCCACAGATGGCATTTAACCTTCAAACTAGCTAAAAGGGAAACATAACAATGCCCTTTGAAAGCCCAGTTTTCTCCTCCCCTCTCCAAATTCCCGGCCACTGCCTCCCAGTTACAGAACATTTAATGCAGCAGGTCTCAGGAGAGGGAAGCTGGGGGGGCCGGGTGGGGGGAGATGGGGAACCGGGGGGGGGCGAGAGGAGAATTGCACCCATCCAAAATCCTTCACCCCACAGATCCCTAGGGGAAAAGTCCACAGCCAAAAAGTCAAGGCACTCTTGTTTCGAAGCCCTGCAAGGACAACTGTGGGTGCGTTCCAGAAGAGTCCTGTGCAATTCAAAAGCTGGCGACCTTCACAAAGAAAAAAAAAAGGTTGGGGATGGGGGAGAGGAACGACATTTTTAAAAAAATGCCTCCATCCAATAACACTGGGTTATGACGGTGCTGGTAGACTTTTTTTTTTAAAGGTTTCCAAGTTGGATGAGTGGACGGATCCCGTCCCATTCCTGGGCATCTTTTAGCTTAGGTCTCCAAGAAGCCTGTCAGTGGTGAAAAAAAGGTTGACGGCCAACCAGGTACAGTAGTAAGATGCGGGTGCGGGGGGTGGGCTTCCTTTAATATGGCTTTACCAAAGAAAGAAGGGGAAGAGAAAGGAATTCAGTGCAATCCCAAAGCTGGCTGCGTTCACCGGAACTTGGGGGGGGAAGGAAGGTGCAGGGATCCCTGGTTGGCCACGATCGTCCCCGGGTGCAGGGATCCCTGGTTGACTGCAATCCTCCCAAGGTGCAGTGATCCCTGGTTGGCCCCGATCCTCCCTGGGTGCAGGGATCCCTGGTTGATCACAATCGTCCGCGGGTGCAGGGATCCCTGGTTGGCCACGATCATCCCTGGGTGCAGGGATCCCTGGTTGACTGCAATCCTCCCAAGGTGCAGTGATCCCTGGTTGGCCCCGATCCTCCCTGGGTGCAGGGATCCCTGGTTGATCACAATCGTCCGCGGGTGCAGGGATCCCTGGTTGGCCACGATCGTCCCCGGGTGCAGGGATCCCTGGTTGACTGCAATCCTCCCAAGGTGCAGTGATCCCTGGTTGGCCCCGATCCTCCCTGGGTGCAGGGATCCCTGGTTGATCACAATCGTCCGCGGGTGCAGGGATCCCTGGTTGGCCACGATCATCCCTGGGTGCAGGGATCCCTGGTTGACTGCAATCCTCCCAAGGTGCAGTGATCCCTGGTTGGCCACGATCATCCCTGGGTGCAGGGATCCCTGGTTGATCACAATCGTCCGCGGGTGCAGGGATCCCTGGTTGGCCACGATCGTCCCCGGGTGCAGGGATCCCTGGTTGACTGCAATCCTCCCAAGGTGCAGTGATCCCTGGTTGGCCCCGATCCTCCCTGGGTGCAGGGATCCCTGGTTGATCACAATCGTCCGCGGGTGCAGGGATCCCTGGTTGGCCACAATCCTCCCAAGGTGCGGGGATCCCTGGTTGGCCACGATCATCCCCGGGTGCAGGGATCCCTGGTTGGCCGCAATTCTCCCTGGGTGCAGGGATCCCTGGTTGGCCACGATCATCCCCGGGCGCAGAGATCCCTGGTTGGCCACAATCCTTCCAAGGTGCAGGGATCCCTGGTTGGCCGCGATCCTCCCTGGGTGCAGGGCTCCCCCCCAAGCCGGGGCTAGTCGTCGGGCGAGCAGGCCGGGTGGAGCTGGTCGGGGCTGCCGAGGCTGCCGGTGCTGGAGCTGCCGTCGCCCAGGTCGCGGGCCCCGCAGGGCAGGCCGAGCTCGGAGGCCGAGGAGGAGCCGGCGCCGGGGCTGGGGCTGAGGCTGGCGTCCGGCCGGGCCGAGGCGATGGCGGCGTTGGCGTTGAGGGCAGCCCCCGCCCCTCCGGCCTCCTCGAGGGCCAGGCAGAGGTGCTTGAGCTCCAGGTTGTCGCGGGCCAGGCGCTCCTGGAGGCCCTCGAGGGCGGCCAGCTTGCGGAGGCAGGCGGCCACCTCGTCGCGGAGCACCTGGGCGGCGTGGTGGCCGAAGAGCTGCCAGTGGCGGGCCAGGCGCTTGGCCTTGAGCCGGTCCTCGTCCAGGAAGCAGCAGAGGTCGCGCAGCTCCCGGTTCTCGGCCTGCAGCCGCCCGTTGACCGCCTTCAGCTCGCGGACCTCGCGCAGGTGCTCCTGCAGCTGCCGGTTCACCCCCTGGATCAGGCGCCCCCGCTGCACCAGCGCCGCCAGCTTCTCGGCCTCCTCCCGGCGCAGGCGGCGCACCAGCTCCTCCTTGCTGCAGCCCCCCAGCTCCGCGTCGCTCGCCTCGGCCGAGGAGGAGGACGGAGGAGGAGGAGGCGGAGAGGGGCCCCGGCCCGGCGGAGGAGGAGGAGGCGTCGCGGTCGTCCTCTCGGGGCTGGCCGGCGCCTCCCGGGCGGCCGGGAACATGGCGAGGGCGCACGGAGCGATTACGCACCGACCAGGGCGCACGGGGCGAGGGCGCACGGGGGGCTCCTCCTCGTCCTCCTCCGGGGGTGCGCGCTCACCGCCGGCCGCCCATCGCGGGAGGGGGGCCCGCCCGGCGCCCCCCCTTCCTCCCCCTCCCCCCTCCCGGGAGAACGGGACCCCCCCGCCCCGCCCCGGAGAGGGACCGGCGGGCGCGCTCGGCTTTGGCCACCAAAAAATATGGGGAGAGCAGGTGCCGCCTGGTTTGGAGGGCTGGGCTGGGCGCGTCCGGTGCGCCTGCGCCGAAGGGACCTGTGGCGGCTCTCCTCGGGGGGGGGGAGAGGGGGGAGAGAGTCGGGGGGGGGCGCGCGTTCCGGTCCTGAGCCCCGCCGGGCCGGAGAGTGTGACCCGGAGAGGGGTGGGTGGGTTTCAAGGCGGCGGAGGCAAAGCCCAGCCCCGGCCTCCGGGGCGCCGCCGGGGGAGGAGCGCAGAGAGAGCCGCCGCCGCCGCCGCGCCCCCAGCGCCCAGGGTTTAATCCGGATTAAGGGAGGCCCCTCTCTCGCCGCCGGTGCGCCATCCGCGGCCCGGATCCGGTGCCCTGACGGAGAGCCACCCGAAGCGAGCAGGCGCTCCTGGGCAGGGACTTTGGACAAGGGCCCTCTGCAGACCTCTCGGCAGCCTGTATCCACCTCTTTAGAGGTGGTGGTGGTGGTGGTAGTTGTAGTGGTGGTGATGATGATGATGGTGACGATGACGACTATTATTATTATTATTATTATTATTATTATTATTATTATTATTATTATTATTATTATTATTATTATTATTATTATTATTATTATTATTATTATTATTATTATTATTATCATCATCAACAACAACAACAACAACAACAACAACAACAACAACAACAACAACAACAACAACAAAACAGCCACTGGTAATGGTGCAGTTAAAATACTGTAAAATAAATAAACAACAGCAACAACAACAACAGCAGCAACAACAACAACAACAACAACAGCAATAGCAATAATAATAATAATAATAATAATAATAATAATAATAATAATAATAATAATAATAATAATAATAATAATAATAATAATAATAATAATATGTTTTATTACAGTCATTGACCCACAAAAGCAAGGAACATTATTTAGAATCCATAAAAGACCTTTGAAAATACCTAGATTCCCAAGACTCATTCAATTAACTTGTCTCCCTAACACAGGACCATTAAAGGCCTTAAAGCTTCAAATCCGTGCTTTGTGGTTATGGGTTACTTCCAATTTATGGCCTCCATAAAGCCCTCCTTCGGTGCCACATTTCAAATGAACCAGACTTTTGACTTCTTCATTGACCAGGTTTCACGTCTATACCCAAGTAACTAGAAGTGCCATCGCCTGGACTAGTTGATCTCCAGCTACACAACACAAATCTGCCCGTTTCAATTTCCCCCAACATTACTTCCCCCTCTCCCCTATACTGTATTTTTAAAAGCTCTTCCTGTCCCCGGTGTTGTCATGCAGGGAATGAAAGAAACATTTCCTCCCAGCAGCAGTTAAATTTGAGACACCCGGCTTCTCTCGGCACAGAGCCGACGATATTGCATCTGCCAGGCGTGTAAGTGTTAATGGTGAGGAGCCTCATACAAAAAAGAAAAAAGAAGAAGCAATCTATATACAGCATTAGCAGAGAACCGTGCAGCTGGAAGGGGACACCGAGGGTCATCTAGTCCAACCCCCGGCAAAAGCATGGAATTCAAATTTACTGCATCCCTGGAAGACGAATATACAGTATTATTCCTGTTTAAATGGCACTCCATGATCACTGCAGATGGTCCAAATGTTCATGGCGAGATGGATTTCACCATTTCTTAGATGTAACTCAGGCAGCATCAGGGCTGTTTTAAAATAACCGCCGAGGCAGCTTCCAGTTGGAGATCACACCCCAGTTTTAAAAAAAAAACAAAACAAAGAGGCCATCTAAGAGTAACTTCCCTGGCAAAATCCATCTCGCCATGAACTTTTGGACGTTAAATTCTTCACACGGGTACATGCCTGATGGACGGACCTGATCCACGAAAGCTCACAGATTTTGTTACGATTTTTTTTTAGCGGTCTATAAAAGTATCCCCTACTCTTGCATTGGTATTCTGTAATAACCATACGGCTCCCTTTCATCTATTTAAATAATAGTCTGACTTGGTACAAAGCAGTTTCCCGTGTCCTTTATTCAGGAACTGAAAGGTTAACTTATATTTTTAGGAGAATGCCATAGATCAGTGATCAGAGTTCATGTTTTACACGCAGAAGTTCCCATTTTCAATTAGCTGTCTTCTGAAAAAAGACTCGTGTTTTAAATGGTGGCAAACTATACTGAAAAAGATGAATAGAGCTCTTTATGGGAAACCATGAGGACTAGACTCTTATTTTATGTTAAGGACTAAATTTCAGTGGTATAATCTCTGCATACGTCCCACCATGGTCCTAGGTGGTTCAAACTCTTCAGCTAGGCTTAGAAACGACTTAACAAATAAACAAAAACATAAGCCTTGTTGGAAGCTGCGAGACCGTTTTAAGTCCGTTCGGCAGTCATGTTTCTCAGCCTGCGGTTTGATCTGTTCATGACTGTCATTAAATTGGTTGTTGTGAGTTTTTTGGGCTCTTTGGCCATGTTCTGAAGGTTGTTCTTCCTAACGTAAATTGTTTTTATTCTTTCTCCTCCTCATGGCCCAGTGAGTTATTGGGACTGTATGTGCCAGTTGATGAGGGGGGGGGGGGAAAGGGATGGTCTATGGTGGGGAACTTGAAGCTATTCTCCTTCCGGGGGGATCCCTGCACTTCTGCTGTGCAGTCAGAGGAATTTAAACAACCAACTTTGCAACAAATAAAACCAACTTCAAAATTGCTGCCCAGTTTTACCTCTCCAGCAGCAAAATGGGCATTATTTAATCTTGACTTGGATGGATATTGCCCACCTGTTTGAAGGCAATATATGTGTGTGTGTGTGTGTGTGTGTGTGTGTGTGTGTTTTATTTATATATATATATAACACACATATATCACACACACACACACACACACACACACACACACACACACACACACACACACACACACACACACACACACACACACACACACACCCCTTGCCTGCTGTTTTGCTTTGGTTCCAGACCGGCTGCTCCCAAACTAATGTATTGAGATCATTGTATTGGAGGTGGACGATGGGTGCTGTAGTCCATACTATTATTTATTTGTTATTTATTTATTTATTAAGTATATAAAATATTATTTATTTATTTATTTATTTAATTCATTTATAAATATATTTATAAATATAAAAATAAATAATAAAATAAATTTATATTATTTACTAAGCTAGGTTTTTTGGGGAGTGGGGGGCTGCTTTGCAGGACAGCCCATCGGAATGCTTTGTATTTCTAAATCCAATGGGTTTTCAATGGAAAAAAAAATCACTTCTCTCTGATGGGAATGAAAGGAATAGCAGAAAAACCACTCTGCCCGCCCTAAAGATGGCGCCCGGAGCGTCAGCCCTTGTGACGCAGGCGCCGTGCGACGCGCCGAGGCCTCCGGGGCCAATCCCAGGCATGACCCGGAAGTGGATCCCCCGAGCGGGGGTCATGTGAAAAGGCTGTATACAAAAAGCCGTAGCAGGCGCTTGCAGGGGGAGCCCTGTTGAAATGGATGGCTTGGAGGTAAAATGGGGGGGGGGGGGGGTTGTTTTCAGGCCCGGACTCCTGGGTTCTGAGTTCGAAACGTGGGGCCCAGGGTGGGCTCAGGAAAGGGTTAGGGTTGGAAATCAGGACTTTATAAATAAATAAATACAAATAAGAGTTATGAGCAGAGTCTTCACTGCAGGATTGCAGCTTCAGCTGCTGCGCCAGTAAAGATTTTGGTTTCTCCACCTCTGGGCCTCTGAGCATGTGTAGAGTGCCCTCCCCCCCTTTTCCTTGTGCTTAAAACTGCTTTTGGAGGACGGGGAGGCGAGATCATCTTGCCAAACCAGGGTTGCCTACCCGTCAGCCCTCCTGGCCGGGGATGATAGGGGTTGTAGTCCCAGCGGCCTGGAGGGTTTTGGGTGGAAGTGGCCTGGATTGGGGGGGGGGTCGGTGTCTCCTCTAAAGGCCTAGGGTGCCTCTGGGTTGAGACTGGAAGCCGAAGAGTTATTGTTCATGGTTGCTGTTTAATGTCTATTCCTGGATATGTTTAATTTTTGCTATATGTATATGCTATTGTATTTTTACCTGCCTGGAAGCCGCCTAGAGTGGTCGTATTGACCGGATAGGTGGGGTACAAATAGAAGAAAGAAAGGAAGGAAGGAAGGAAGAAAGGAAGGAAGAAGGAAGGAAAGAAAGAAAGAAAGAAAGAGAAGGAAGGAAGGAAGGAAGGAAGGAAGGAAGGAAGGAAGGAAGGAAGGAAGGAAGGAAGGAAGGAAGGAAGGAAGGAAGGAAAGGAAGAAGAAAAGAAAGAAAGAAAGAATGGAAGAATGGAAGAAAGCAGGAAAGAAAGAGAAAGAAAAAGAAAGAGGGGAGAAAGGATGGAGGTTTTTTTAAAAAAGGTTTTCATGGGTTTTACCCCTTTGCTGTGTGAGATGTAATTTTCTTTTATTTTCAATTCCCCTTTCAAGCCGTCAGGAAATAACAAAAAGGACTTTTTTGCCTTCCTCTTCCTCGCTCCGCGTTGTAAACACCCCACCAACACCCCTTTCCCTGGCCGTGGACTCAGGAAGACGACAGATTTCAGTTCGCCTCTGGTTTCTCCTCCGTTTGGGGATTCAGCCTCTAGAGCCTTTTGCAATAATTCCGAAACCAGGAGGAAAATAACGAGAGCCCCCTCCGAACGGTGGGCGAGCGGGTCGGGTTCGGCATGGAGGAGGCGCCGCGAGCGAAGGTCTACCGAATGCCCTTCGCTCGTTAGCCTGCCTTGTCCTGTTTTTCTTCCAAAAAAAGGAGAAAAAAGCTCAAAGGGTAACTTTTCCGTCCCTGTCTTTCTTGACATTTTATTCCCCACAAGCTGAACGCAAGCGAGCGAGCGGCTGGCTCATAGTCACGGTGGTGGTCTCGGGGATGTATTTTTTTCCCAAGGGCCAGCCAAACGCTCTAATTTCTGCCCTCTTCCTTATCCCCGGATGCCCTGCCTCTGTTCGAAATAAGCCTGCGGAAAAAACAGCAGCCTTCCCGTTCTCCCTGGATTTGCAGCTGCTGCCACACGTTGCCCTCGGGTGATGCCGGTGGGAGATGAAGCCTGTTGGAGTGACTCCAAACGACAGCTGCAGTAAGTAAGTCCGGGCCTTGAGTGGCCCAACACTGGCATTGATCATCACTCTTGTGGTGCAGTAGTTAAACTGCAATACTGCAGTGAAGACTCTGCTCGGGACTTGAGTTCGATCCCAATGGGCTGAGGTAGCCGGCTCAAGGTTGGCTCAGCCTTCCATCCTTCCAAGGTCAGTAAATTGAGTACCCAGTTCAGTGGGGGAGGGAGGAGGCAATGTATAGCCTGCATAATCAAACAGTGAATTATTTGGAGAGAGAGCTTCAAGCATTATGAGGTGGTATCTAAGCCGCATGTTTTGCCTTGCAGCCATCTCTCTGATCTCCCGAAGTTTTGCCATGAAATTTGAAGCCGGGGACAAATTTTGAGCAGGAAGATCCATCTCTGTGGAACCATGACAACCAACCTTGATATCTTTGTGGGAAACACCACCCTCATTGACGAGGAAGTCTACCAGCTCTGGCTGGACGGATACTCAGGTAAGAATGGGGTTCCAACTTCGGTATGGCGGGTAAGAGGTCACATGCAGCTTTCTCTAACTGTGACTCTGCTGGCTGAAGATGATGGAGAATTGTAGCTGGGGCCTCTGGGGAGCACGAGGTTGTTGGGGGAGGAATGTCTGGCGTAGAGTAAGAGACACACAAGGTATCTTGGCTGTGGTCTTATTGGCCAGAATCCTGCAGGGGATTTGCACCAGTGTAAGTGGATAATCGGTAAGCGAAACAGTGAACCGATCATCACAAAGTGATTTTTACCCATTTAAAACATCGCAATGCGATTGCTTTTGCGATCGCAGAATCTTAGTCGCTATGCGGATTCGGCGTTAAACGGGGCACTCGTTAAGCGAGGCACCACTGTATATATATATATTTTTCCATCTGTAACTGCCACCCATTTTGCCCGTAGTCTTTCAAATAAGCTGTTTATTGCCTCCCAGTGAACGATGCGGTGGCGCTCCGCCTGCGCAGTGGGATCTTGGAGCAGACGGGGGCCACAGTGGACGTCCTCCAGAGCGACACCATGGACCATTACCGGACGTTCTACATGCTGGAGCGCCTTCTCCACTCGCCTCCTAAGTTGTTGAATCAGTTGCTCTTCCAAATCCCGCCGTACCGCCAGACCATGCTGATTGAGAGGTGGGAGGCTCTGTTCTGGTTTTGTTTACCTCCTTCCAGTCCCATGGGACGAAAAATATATTTAATAAATAAGCAGGTCAATCCATGAACACTGTGTTTAAGAAACCGGTCAGGAAGAGAGGCATTTTAATCTCTTGCCACCAAAACAGCAAAGGAGTGTTATGCCCCTCTAGAAACAAATAGATTTTATTTGGCATACCTTTTTCCACCTCGCAGCCCAGGTGGTTTTCTGTTTCCAGGCAGCGTGGTGTAGTGGGTAGTGTGTCTAAGTAGAAGCCTTGGTATGTGGATTCAGACCCTGACTCAGATATAAAGGGTAGCACTGGGGCCACCCCTTGATTGCCCTCCTGTCTTGGAGAGTCCTGATTCAATAGGAAGGGGGGCCGTCATGTTTGGGGAAAATAAAAGAAAAATGTAAGTAACAGTCAACATTGTAGGGGTTTTTTTTGGGGGGGGGGAAGTGAGATATAACTAAGTCCAGGGGTGGGCAATTAATTTCTATAGGGGGGGCCACATGAAAAATCTGAACTGTGTTTGGGGGCCAAACCAACTATACTTAAAAATAAAATGAAACAGTGATGTTATGGTTGTTTTTATTTTAAACTTGTCAAGCTTCACAAATACTAAAGAGGTTTTTTTGCAGTATGTTAAAGATAAGCTACTGATCAACTTTAGACAAAAAGCTATAAATGGTTTTGATGTTCAAAACTGTCCGCGGGCCGGACAGGAGCGACTCGCGGGCCCCGCATGCGGCCCTTGGTCCGCACTTTGCCCAGGTCTGACTAATTCAATCAATCAATAAAACCCAAGTTGTTTTCTGATGTGCTTATTTATTTCATATATTTGTTGGTTACATTTTAAAAGCAGCCTTATTCGCAGTGAACCCAAGAAAGCATAGAGGGCTGTCCTTCTCCCGGCTTCCCACTCGCCATAACCCGGAGAAGCAGGTCCGGCAGAGAGTGTGTGCGATGGGCTCGAGGGTCCTCCATAAGTTCCCTGCCTCATTGGGGTCTAGAGCCTTGATCTCCCAACACTCGTTCTGTGACCGGAAGCGCGACAGCGTCCCGGCTCTCTGCCCGTGTGCTCCTTTGCCTCTTGTCCCTCTGGCTCCAGGTACTACGCTTTTGACGAGGCCTTTGTGAGGGAGGTGCTGGGGAAGAAACTCTCGAAGGGCACCAAGAAGGATCTGGACGACATCAGTGTCAAGACCGGGGTGACGCTTAAAAGTTGCCGTCGGCAGGTATTCGCCTTTCGGGCTTATCTGTGGGCTTTCGGGAACGCCGGCCGGCTTGTTTCTTCCAACATTTAAGGTGCTCGATGGCTCTGACCTGATAGACTGAGTAATAACATAAAGATCTATCCATTTGCTCAGTCCAAATCTGTTCCACTCCTCACCTTTTCTCACAACACCCCTGTGAGGGAGACCAAGCAGAAACCATGGAGGAGAGCGTTCTCTTGAGGGTGTACTACAGAAAGCGTCTTGTCTCTGCCGAGCCAGCAAAAAACGCAGTGGTAGGAAAGAGGACTTGCAAATTCAATGATATAAAGGTTTTATAGTAAAAACAGGTCTCAATCCCGGGTCGAGATGGACATGGGTCACCGTCAGATAGAAGAGACGTCTTGGCTGTCTGTGTGTGGAATTCTGGTTTGTCATGATTTCCACATTTATAGCTGTTCTCTGCCACAGGGAACGCTTTTAATGGAGTTATGCTAGAGGGCTGGTTTCAAAGGAGGTAAAGATACTTGGAACAGGATTGAACAAATAGAATTGAGCCTTGGAGAGGATAGTGGAAAGGAGGACAGTCAAGTTAAGGATGAAGGAAACCAGGAGCAGAAGGATGCTCAGGTGTTGACCTGATCTGTACAGTGGTGCCTCGCATAGCGAGGTTAATCCGTTCCGGATTAACCCTCGCTATGTGAAAACATCGCTGAACGGATCAAGAAAACCCAAATGGGCCGAAAACTCACAGTTCAGCGATGTTTTCCTATGGCCGGCAGCCATTTTCGCGCCCTCCCCTCGCTTACCAAGGGCGTGAAAACGCGCGCGGCCATTTCGGGGCTTCCGGCGGCCATTTTGGAGCCGCCGAACAGCTAATCCGCGGGTCGCAAAGCGAAGGTCGGTAAGTGAAATGCTTACCGACCTTCGCTATGCGAGTTTCGCCCATTGGGGCCATCGCAGTTGCAATCAAAAAAACCCCCTCGCTATGCGGATTCGTCATTCTACGGTGCACTCGTTAAGCGAGGCACCACTGTATATCCATTTGATTGATTTATTTGACTCTGTTTACCTAGAGAACTCAGGGCAACGTACGTAGGTCTTCTCTTCACAACAACCCTGTGAGGCTAAGACAAAAACAACTACTAAAAGGTCTAGTTCTGGCACCACAGGACTATACTCACAGGATTGTGTTCCTGAAACAAAGCATGTCGTGCTAGGAGGGAATGCGTGGATGCCGTCTGGGTGTTAGAAATGGGGGGAAAAGGTAGTTTAGAAGTTGGATGAGCAGTTTATTGGGACGGAACAGATAAGCCTATTTCGAATCCATCTCTCTTTTGATTGTGTGCATTCACAGATTATTTGCGACCTATTTCCACCTTGCTTTGTGGAGGAAATTTTTTTTAATCTGGATGAAAACTCCCAGTCAACTACACATTCGACCTCTGTTCTCCCAAAGTGGGGCTACAGTAAATGTGTTTTCTCTTCAAACGGGCTTGTTTTCCTTCTAAACGTGCAACTCTTTGTTGAGTTCATATCAAAATAAGCAGGTTCTCTCTCAAAATGCACCTTTTTGTGTGTGTTCTGTCGAAATGTTCGTGTTTTCCCTCACAGGGAGCGCTTTCATACATGCAGCATCTCAAAAGATACATTTCTAGGCGCACTTTCTGTCAGAATGTGCAACTGGAAAGGTGTTTTGTCTCAAAACATAACACGTTTTCTCTTGGAATTGATGTTTCTGCACATATTTTCTGTTGAAATGTGTTTTTCTCCCCTAAAAAAAGTGCATTTCATCCCCCAAATGTTTGCTTCTGAGCTTCTTTTGATATTTCATTTGAACTGAGAATATTTGGGAAGTCCAAAAGTCGCTTCCTGATAACTAATTTCTCATCCACGCATTCATCTTGGAGGCAATGATTACCTCAGTTTTATCCAAAATTTGTAAGAATGGTGGATTTCTCAGGCACCCCTAGCCATCGAAGAAGCAAGAGGAGAGAAGTTATCCTACCTCTTTACAAGCGGTAACATACTTAGATCTAGCTGTTAGTAATTTGATCCACCACTAAAATGATGCCTTTATTGGAAGCTAATTACCGTATTTTTCTGTGTATAACCCAAAATTAAGGAATCTAAGTGGGGCTTAGCAAATGTAGGGGGAAAGGGATCAAAGCGCTGCAGGATCGCTT
This sequence comes from Pogona vitticeps, assembly GCF_051106095.1. Classification (NCBI taxonomy): domain Eukaryota; kingdom Metazoa; phylum Chordata; class Lepidosauria; order Squamata; family Agamidae; genus Pogona; species Pogona vitticeps. The sequence continues at coordinate 11,915,994 of NC_135797.1, forward strand.
TGATCCCTGCTTTCCCCTCCACTTGTTTTTGTTCTCTCCTCAGCTTATTTCCATGTATAAGATGACCTTCAATTTTTAGTCTAAAGATTTTAGACAAAAGTATAGTCTTATACACAGAAAAATACAGTAGTTTTATACCAGTGGGATCCTTAACATAGCCCTTAATGAACTTCAGTTTCCTTAGGGACCGAGGGACAGACTATTAAATCAGTTCTGGCCCATGGTAAATTCACGTCTAATTTCTGCTCTGTTCCAGTTTGACAACTTCAAGCGCGTCTTCAAGGCCGTTGAAGAACTCCGTGGGTCGCTGGTAGAAAACATCCAACAACACTTCCTGCTCTCGGACCGGCTCGCCAGGTGCGGGTCAAAGATTGAAGAAGAAATGGGGTTATATCGTGGGCTTGCCTGCAAACAAACCACAGTTCCTCTGTCTGCAAGCCAGAGTTGGAAACCATGGTTTGTTGTTAGCTCACGAAACCGTGACTGCCGCTCATCACAGCCAAACGGAGAATGGCTGGCTTATTTTTTAAAAAGTTTAACATCCTGTCCTTAAACTCCTCTCCTCTTCTGCCATTTTCCCAGGGATTATGCAGCCATCGTTTTTTTTGCCAACAGCCGCTTTGAGACCGGGAAAAAGAAGCTGCAGTACCTGACTTTCGAAGATTTTGCCTACTGTGCCGAGCAGATGATTCAGAACTGGACTTTAGGGGCAGTGGGTAAGTCTGGTCCAGAGCCATTCGGATCTTGTGACTCAGCACCGGGTTTGTAGAAGCGGCCGTTGTCTTTGCTCATTACTGGACAACTAAGTTTCTGTGTTGCGTGGTGGTGACCCTTTTTCTGGACAGTAAGAAGTTCAAATTGCCTTCCCTTTGTCTTGTTTCCTATATTGTGAAGTGGCTTAAGAAGAAAGCTTAGCCGCTTCACGATATTGGGAAATTAAACGCTTCCTCTGCTCCGTGGAGGGGCGGAGGAAGTTAAATATATACATACCTGCACTGTATTAGGGGAATGCTGGTACATTGCATCACAGATCAGAATTTTTTTTAAAAAATCAAACTTTCAGAAGTGGGAAGAGATAGGAGGGAGGTTCCCCCCTTTCTCTGTGACTTTTCTTAAAAATTGCGTCAAGAATCTGCCCAAAGCCAGATCCTCTGCTGGCCTCTACAGTGGTGCCTCGCTTGACGAGGATAATACATTCCATTGAAATTGCTGTACAGCGAAATCCTTGTCAAGTGAAACAAAAAATCCCATTGAAATGCATTAAAACCGGTTCAATGCATTGCAATGGGCTAAATACCTCAGCGTCCAGCGAAGATCCTCCATAGGGGCGGCCATTTTTGGTGCCTGTAAAGCGAGGAATCTGTCCTGCAAACACAGTGGGGAGCCATTTTGCACTGGGGGCGGCCATTTTAGAGCCGTCAATCAGCTGTTTCTAAATCATCGTTTAGCGAAAAACCAGTTCCCGAAGCAAAAACCTCATTGTCAAGCGGTTTCGTTGTTTAACGAGGCAATCGTTAAGCGAGGCACCACTGTAATTGGTAGTAAGTTGGGCGGTAGGCATCACAAAGCGTTAAACTGTCTTCTTAAGCTGCTTCATAATATTGGCCATTGACAGTGCAAGAAGCTGAGTCAAATGGGGTTGGTTGAGGTATTTATGTGTGCCATTTGTACACAAATATTGCACCAAATTGTGTAGCATTTGGCTTGCATCAGCCCACTCCAGATGAACCCCTGTAGATAACCCCCGTGCTTTTAATCTTCATTTGGTTAGGAAGGCTGGTTTGGTATAATTCCCTCCCTCCCTCCCCTCCCATTTCAATTGTGCTTGCACCATTTTCTAAAATGCTTAAACAAGATTGTTAAAAAAAAAAAAAACAGCTGTAGATAAAAGTATGACTTGCAAAAACCCAAAAATGCTTTATTTGAAAACAGGCCAGGAATGTTAGATCCTATGCCGTCCTTTTTATGAGGTTGGGGGGAGATCAGAGGAGGGCAACGCCGATGGATGGTCAGAGGACTGGAAACCAAGCCCTAGGAAGAAAGATGGACAGAACTGGGGATTGGGGAACAGAAGACCGAGGGGAGATAGGATAGCGCTTTTCAAATCCTTGAAAGGCAGTCCTACAGAGGAGGGGCAGGATCTGATCATCCCAGAGTGCAGGACATGTCATCATGGGTTCAAGCTACAGGGAAGACAGGTTTAGGCTGAAGATCAGGAAAAACATCTTAACTGTTAGCGCAGTACAACGACGGAACCAATGACCTTGGAAAGTGTTCGCCAACACTTTAGAGGCATTTAAGAGAGAATGGGACCCACCGTGTGTCGGATCTGCTTTGATTTGGATTCCTGCCTTCCCCAGGGGTCTGGATTCGATGGCCTTTTAGGCCCCATCCAGCGCCATGATTCTGTGATTCTAAAGGAAGGGCCAGCCACGTCCCTAAGGAAAGGGGCGCCCTAGCCTAGAAGTGGCTCCGGAGAAAGACCTACGATTGATGGGCTTTTTTTTGGTTGAGCGATCGTAGGACGTGGACTTCCAACTGTCCTCCCTCTTGCCTTCACAGATACCAACGTTGATGACATGGATGTTGACCTGGATAAAGAGTTCTTGCAGGGTCTGAAAGAGTTAAAAATCCTGATTACCGACAAAGACTTGCTAGATCTACACAAGAGGTACCTCTGACGGTTCAGCTTCCCTTTTGGGGAGGTGAACAAGGTCTCGGAGTTGGAGGTGGGCTACGCATACTTTCTTGAAACCACGAGTTCTTGTGGGGGGGGCAGAGGCCTTTTGCAGCCAACTCCTTGTTCCTTAACCTAAATACAGTGGTGCCTCGCATTACGATGTTAATTCATTCCAGCGAAATCGCTGTAGAACGAAAACGTCGTAATGCGAAAAGAAAAAACCCATTGAAACGCATTAAAACCCATTTAATGCATTCCAAAGGGCTTGAAACTCACCGTCCAGCGAAGATCCTCCATAGGGCAGCCATGGCAAAAGCAATCGCAAGAACTTCGTTGTAATGCGATTTCGTCGTTAAACGGGGCAATCGTAAAGCGAGGCACCACTGTATGGCCATTCAATGGTTGTAAACGGCCTTACGTCCTTTTAAAAAGTGGGTTAAAATATTTTAAATAAATAAACGTCTTCTTGGAGGGCCAGCAGCTAAAATAATGGAAGGCACTGTTCTTTTGTGCTGCTTTTAACCTTTTCCCCCTCAGCGAGGAAGATGATGTTTTTGCTTGAATATATTTTTGCATCTCTCTGCCATTTAATGTTTCGAAAGTCATTTGCAACAGCTTCTTGAAACAGAATTAACCATAATCATTTAGCGGCCCTATTACGGCCAGGGTCTGAGAGGGAGTCTGGTGGGAGTCAAATGTATTGCATTTATAATTTTTTATTTATTTACTTTTTCTCCGTGTAAGGCTTCAGTTTGTTGGCCTTACAGGTCAGGAGATACAGAACCCTAATTTGATTCTCCGCCTTCAATAGGCTGTTCAAGGAATCTAGAAAGCTGGTTCAGTCAGGATAAGGGAACGATGGATTAGGGTTCCTTGCACATTCCACAGTACCGAAGGACGCCCTGTAAGGCTAATTTCAAATTCAACAGGTCCCTAAAGTTTCAAGTCTATTTTAACGGCCAAGCTTCTCTACCCCATCCCTGCCATTTTTAAATGTTTGGAGGGAGGCATGCTGGGGCCTACAAATACTGTAAATGCTTGGGTCTTTTTCTTTGGCTTTTTAAGGTGTCCCAAAGCAGTGCGGTATAGTGGATAGAGTGGCACACTAAGGCTCATGAGACCTGGGTTTGATTCCTGACTTTTGCCATGGAAGTTCACTGGGGTGGGTGGAACCGGTAAAACCATTCCTTAAAGACCTCCCTTACTTAGAAAACCCTATTAGGGTTGCTCTAACTTGGTTCCCACATGGGACGTGGTGGCGCTGCGGGTTAAACTGCAGAAGCCTCTGGGCTGCAAGGTCTGAAGACCAGCCGTCGTAAGATCGAATCCACACGACGGAGGGAGCTCCCATCGCTTGTCCCAGCTCCTGCCAACCTAGCGGTTCGAAAGCATGTAAAAATGCAAGTAGATAAATAGGTACCACCTCGGTGGGAAGGTCACGGCGTTCCGTGTCTAGTCACGCTGGCCACGTAAACTGTCTACGGACAAACGCTGGCTCTACGGCTTGGAGAGAGGATGAGCACCACGCCCTAGAGTCGGACACGACTGGACTAAAAATGTCAAGGGGAACCTTTACCTAAGCTGGTTCCCACTTTACGGCACATCACAACAGGGCAGGTGGGGGTGGTGGGGTACCCTCCAGATCCTCTTAGACCCCCATCATCCATCACCCTAGCAAGTCAAGTCAACCACTGGAGAGACTTTACAAGGTCTGGCCCACCTCTCAGTCCTAACCCCTGGCATTCCATGAAAAGTTTGGGGTTGGCGTCGTTCCCGCCCTCCTCTAACGACTTCTGTTTTATCTCGTCCCGCGCAGCCTGGTGTGTACATCCTTACGAGGAAAACTCTCCGTGTTCAACGAGATGGAAGCCAATTTTAAGGTGCGCCGTGGAAACTGGGAGATGCCTGGATGCCTCTAGCACCCTAGTTTTAAGCTCACAACCTCTTCCACCACCCCTCCCTGGTTTGGCCTTTTGAGGTGGCTGGCGGGAGGGAGGGGTTCCCCTGATCCCCACTGCACCCATCTTTCCTCGAAAACCTTGTGGTCCTCTGGCCTGCTCGTTCTGGGTTGGCCAACAGAGGGTGCTGTGGTTCTGTTGAGAACCTCCATCCTTTTCGGCTGCCTGTGCATTGATTTTATTTTTTGACCTATTCCCTCCTGTCCCCCACCCCCTTTTTTTTCTTTTCTTTCAGAACCTCTCCAGGGCTCTGATCAACATCGCCTCGAAGCTGACGCACAGCAAAGATGTTCGGGACTTCTTTGTCGACCTGGTGGAGAAGGTGAGACGCTCCTTGCCATCTCTCCGTACAGGTTGGCAGGAGAGCAGAGATGAATGATGATAGACACCATCAAGATGAGGCTGCATGGGGCATGATGGATGATAAAAGGATGAGGTCCTTAATTCCCGTTCTCAGCACAGAGTGAAATAATGAAAGGGATGTGGAGGAAATAAATGCGGGAGAAAAAGGTGTCAATATAAAGGTAAAAGGTTCCCCTTGACATTGAGTCCAGTCGTGTTCGACTCTAGGGCACGGTGCTCATCCCTGCCTCCAAGCCGTAGAGCCAGCATTTGTCCGAAGTCAGTTTCCGTGGCCAGCGCAACAAGACACGGAACGCCGTGACCTTCCCACCGAGGTGGTACCTATTTATCAACTCGCATTTTTACATGCTTTCGAACTGCTAGGTTGGCAGGAGCTGAGACGAGCGACAGGAGCTCCCTCCGTCGTGTGGATTCGATCTTATGACGGCTGGTCTTCCGACCTTGCAGCAGCCCAGAGGCTTTGTGGTTTAACCCCCAGCGCCACTGCGTCCCATGTGGGAACCAAGTTAGAGCAATCCTAATAGGGCTTCTGGTTTGGGCACATTCTTGGAACTAGGAGTACCGGCTTGTTCGCTTCCGTAAGAAATCAAACCACGTCTTTGCAAACCTGGATTGTAAGGAGTAACTCAAACATCCCTGTGTAGGCACACCTCAAACCTGGAGAGATTGTATACGAGGTTTTGCTGAGAGCAGAAGAAAATAAACTTGGATAGCTGAGCGAGTGATTGATTTGAAACTTTATGAAGCTGCCTTTGGGCCCTAAAAGCAATGTGGATTCTCTCTCTCTTTCTCCTCCCTCAAGCCTTTCACAGTAAAAACAAATTTAAAAGGCAACCAACCTGTGAATCAGTGGGAAAACGGATGCATGCAAGACCCCCCTCGGGATTCCTGCTCTTCCCCCTGCAGTCCCCCCCCCCAAGAAAATAAAAGTTTTGGCAGGTTTTCTCATTGAAAGGCTCCATTAAGCCCCTGGCCTCTTTTGGGCCCGCAGTAGCTTTGTTTCAGAAGCCAAAATCACTGCCTGAAAAAAATCTGTGAATGGAGGGGACACCTTGGAGATGGCGGTTTGGGGTCGCTGAGCCCCTGTTACATTTTCTTTTCCCTTCTTAGCCTCCAGGAGATTTTCTTTCCCCATTTTGATGTTTGTCTTTTGCTTCAACAGTTTGTGGAGCCCTTCCGTTCAGACAAGTGGACCTCCAATGACGTCCGTCTCTTTTTGACTCAGTACACGTCGTGCGCTCATTCTCTGGATGCGTTCAGGTGTGTGTGGGGGGAAAAGGCGGAGGGAAGGGGGTCGCTCTCTTCTACTGCCCCCCCATAACTACATGTTGTTCCCCTCTGGTTTCCTTGCGCTACCCAAATAATGACAGCCACGTTGGCCGCAAGGCCCATTTCCAAAACCCATATGGTGACGAAATGAACCTCAGTGTGGATTTTGGAATTTGTTTGTCCTGAGAAATTCTGGTCGTCTGCTTCAAAGGCTAGGTGCATTTTAAAAACAAACAAACCCTTCTTTAGAAAAATGGTTTAGCAAAATATGATGTCTTTTTAAAGGAAGTGGAGTTTTAAAGAGAAATTTGGAGGCTCAGCCCATACACCTTTCAGCCTCGCCTTTTCAAAAAGCTGGTCGAGCGAGATACAGAATATTCCCCGTCAGAAAGTGTCAATATGGCTCCCGAGAGGCTTCTGAATCCCAGGCGCAGGAAAGGGCCTGTCTCCTTCGTGCCCGGCTCGTAGGGTTCCTCTGTAACCCAGACTTTTTCCCAACCGCCCCGCTTCCCAGTGTGGTCTGACTACAACTCCTATCACCCTTGTCTGTTGGTTCAGGCTCACAGTGTGATGGGATTTGTGGTCCGGCCCCGCCATACATCCCTGACTGGCCCCTATAGAAAGTCAAGCGCTTAGAGAGAGAAAAAAGGCCGGCTCTTAATGATCTCCTGTTGTTGTTTTTTCAATTCACAGAAGATTTAAATGCAAAATTTTCTTTTCTCCCTTTTTTTTTTTATCCTGCAGGCATCAAGCGCTGTGGGAGAGATATATGGGGACCCTCAAGGCTTGCCTTCTGAAGATGTATCATGACTGAGCCTGAGGAGGAGGATGTTGTGTGAATGGTGTCAATGTTTAATTCTTCTTCGGGAGAGAGAAATTCAAGAGAACGCAGGTCTCACTACTAGCCGCCGAGGTGGGGTCAGGTCTGCAGATTCTGTTGTTCCCTTTCGCTGGCTACTCTGCCGCCTACCTTCGGCCGGCTTCCCGATCTTCTATATCTTTGGAGCGTAAGGCTGGAGAGTTATTTATAAAAAAAATAAATAAAGCAGTGTTCCTCCGAAACAGGTATATTGCTTAATTTTATTTTAATGGACGGTGGCGTCCATGGACAGGCAGCCAGCATTCAATGCAGAGTGTTGCATACAATATTACTCATTTTGCTGATTGAAATGACAACCTGAGGGAGGCCACTAAACCTACAGGAGAAGCCCTTCGCTTCTCCTGACTAGGTTTCCTTCAAAACCTACCCCGCCTCTTGAGCGACCACATTTTGAAGTGAAATAATACAGATTTACTGCCGAAAGAGCCTATTCACTTCCCAAGTATTAAAGCTCGGGTGGTTTATTCATTAGAAGACTGGGCTGGGCCTTAAGAGAGTCAGGATTTTTCCTCCATTGACACTGGGTGACCTTAAGCCAGTCTCACCTGGAGGTACTACCTCACAGGGCTGTTGTGAGGATAAATTGGAGAGGGGAAGAACCCCACACACTCTTGCAGCGTTTTGAATGTTAGTTAAAAACCTCTCACTTTGCATCCGAAGCATGTGAACTTACAGAGCCCAGTTAGCTTCGAGTCTCCCCAGAGTGGACCCCCAAATCTTTTTTTGGTCTTTTTAACTGGCCCTTACGGTCTCAATAACTCATTTACCGGTGAGCACCCTTATCCTTCATTCCCCTCTCAGACCAAAATAAAATCAAACGGCTTAACCTAACCGTCGAAAATGGTTACTCTTGAAAATGTTTCTACCTGTTCTTGAAATATTTCAATCTAATCTTGACAATATTTCTGTTCTAGAACCCAGGCCTCCGAGGCCGCGTGCTCAAAAGGTCCATGGCAAAATACTTTAAAACCCCACAATAAATCAGAAATACAGCCCACGACGTATGGCAAAAGGAAAAAATGTCCGTAAGAAATACTCTTCTGCCGTTACCTCCAAATTAAGTGGCCTTAAGCCCTTTTTGTTGTTGTTTAGTCGTTAAGTCGTGCCCGACTCTTCGTGACCCCACGGACCAGAGCACGCCAGGCCCTCCTGTCTTCCACTGCCTCCCGGAGTTGGGTCAAATCCTTGTTGGTCACTTTGGTGACACTGTCCAGCCATCTCGTCCTCTTGCCTTCACCCTTTCCCAACATTAATGTCTTTTCCAGGGAGTCTTCTCATGATATAGCCCTTTTTGGTGGCCTTTTAATAATGTTTGTGGGTGGGTGTCTCTCTCCATAGTCATGGCTATGGGATAAGGGTGGGGGGATGCGGTTATTTGCTCAACATTTGGGGCTAGTGTGCTCCCCCCCTCCGTTCCAGTTGTGGCAAGACACGGGATTTGAACCGGGTGGGCTGTTGTTCCAAAGGCTAAACACAGGCTGCCTTGCTTTATTCCTACTTCATTATTTGCTACGATCTCTTCCCCCCCCCCCAGTTCCTGCAAAAGAAGCCCCATCCCCAGATTCAACTCTTCCTGCACACCTGCTCTGCGGGATGAGACAGAACCTGGATGTTTGGCTCCGGCTAATCATGCCTTCCAGCCATGTTGTCTCCCACACCTCATTCCTTGCACGCACACACACACATCTGCAGCAAGAATATTTTCTTCCTTCCCCCCCCCCCTTTGAATCTCATCCTCCCCCACAATTGGGTTGGGGCTGCAGGATGCATCACGGAGCAGAGGGGGAAGGCAGGACGCCTGGGTCGCAAACCAGGCTCTGAATGGAAGGGAGAGCTGTTGCTCAGGGCTCTGCGTGCGCCAGGTTGCAAGGTTTGGTGCCTGGGGATGTGTGTAGACCCCGACCGAAGCAGGAAGCAACCCAAAGCAGAGTCCTACCTTAACAGAGCCGGCTTTTGGCAAAGTTGATGCCAGCAACGGCGTCTATTCCATAGCTTGGACTCCGAAATCCATCTAGGCCACTTGATAACGTGCATTATAATGATAAACAATTTTGCATTTAAATGCACCTCTGTTTTAACGTTGCAGAGACCTCGGCTAGTCTTGGAGAGCAATAGAGTTATCCTGGTCTCATAGCAGAAAAATAATCCGGAGTAGGTTTTTGCCCAGAGGTATTTAATATTCTCCTCAATCAAAGTATTAGTTAACCTTTCTGTTGGGTCTTCGCTCTGATAAAATCATCTCCGACAGACGAGGCAAAGGTCATTCATTCATTCATTCATTCATTCATTCATTCATTCATTCATTCATTCATTCATTCATGGCTGTATGGAGGACCCGTCTTTCCTCCGAGAAGCTCCGGAGTGGAATAATGTGGCTTCCCACGCCCGACCTTCTCCTGAGGAGGTCAGTCAGCAGAGAGAAAAGGGGGACTGGCCTTGTGGCTGCGGATTGGTCAGAAGATGATGATAAGGGTTCGGTGGGGATTTGAACCTGGGTCTTGTGAGGTGCTACTTGCAGCCATCTTTCCTGTAGGTTTCTTCTGTCTTTTCTGTCTTCTGTATGGCTTGCAGCTCACGGTTGTGCCTTGAGGACTAGGAACTCGGTTTTTTTTTTTTTTAAGAGACCAAATTCTCTGGATCATAGACTGATTGAGGACTAGGAACTTGTTTTTTTGAAAGAGACCAAATTCTCTGGATCACAGACTGATTGAGGACTAGGAATTTTTTTTTTTTTTAAAGAGACCAAATTCTCTGGATCACTGACTGATTGAGGACTAGGAACTTGGTTTTTTTTTAAGAGACCAAATTCTTTGGATCACTGACTGATTGAGGACTAGGAACTTGGTTTTTTTGAAAGAGACCAAATTCTCTGGATCACAGACTGAGGACTAGGAACTTGGGGGTTTTTTTTGAAAGAGACCAAATTCTCTGGCTCACAAATGGCTGTCCTGTTGTGTTGATCTCGGTATCATCTATTGACACACACATGCACACGCCCGGGACGAGAAGAAGGTACCATACCTCAACGTCAACCAAAGGGTCCGGGAGCACTAAAGCGGAAGAGGCGCGCCAGCGTCGTTCCCCCCCTGCTGCCTGGCGCCACACGCCTTTGCACGAGAGTTTGCAGCACATGTGGGGTTAAACATTCCCCTTTGCACGAGAGGGTGGTGTGACTGGCAGCCTGGGGGGAATGGAGGAGGAGGAGGGAGATGATGGCCGGGAACAGCTGGCCAGGAAAGGGTGTTTGCTGGAAGCTAAGTGGAACCAGATGTTGGGTGGAATCCTTTGGCAATGCGGGCTGCTTGGCCGGGGGCCAGGAATTCGGGGTGGGGGGGCCCATAGGAGGTGGGGGAGCCAGCGCACACTCTCCCAGGGAGGGAGGGAGGCAGCCGTTGCTCTGCATCTGCACCCAGCCGGAATTTTTGTGGGGGGAGAGGATGGTGTTTTGAGCCCACCGCCAGCCCCGAAGGGAAAGCGAGGGGGGACCCCAGTTGTGCTTGGCGCCTGTCAGTGTGGTGAGTGATGGATTTGGCGTTTTCCGTGGCCGGTTTGGTTTGGGAAAGGGGGTGCGTGGGGGGGGGATGAAGGAAGCAAGAGAAAGCCAGGGCCCAAAGCACATAAAAAGGGATGGGTGGGTGGCCAAAATCCGCTTCTCAACATGTGGAGGACAGAAGAAGTGGGGTGTGTTTTTTTTGGTCCTGAGAGATGATGGGCTGAAAGCTGGTGGATGGACTTTCTGGGGTGACGCCTCAAAAGTCTCGGGGTGCTCCCTCTGGGACCGTCTCTCAGGGGGGACCCCGGAGTCCGTGGAGGAATCTCGGCTCCTCCAGCAGCCAGGGAGGCCCCGATCTTTCCTTCTTGGCTGCGTTCGGCCAGAGTCCGGGTGTGCGCGCTTTCTCTTTGGGTTGCCAATGGGACCCTGGTTTTTCTCCTCTACCGGCAGGCCTCCTCTGGCCCCTCCAGGTTTCGGGGCGATGGGGAGCTCTCCAAAGCTTCTTGGGGTCTGGTGGGAAGGATTCTGTGAAAGTCACAAAGGAAGGAAAGTCTCAACGGCTTTGCAAAGTTCGGGGGGACCCTCTTCCTCTTTCCCTCCAGCTCCCACCTTTTATTCCAGAATGCATCTCTTATTTATTCACGTACAATAGGCATTTCGTTCTACTTTCTTTCCCCCTCCTTTTGCCTTTCGTTTTCAGGGCTCGATGGTAGAGCCTCCTCTGTCTGGTGCAGTCTAGATGGGTTGGATGAACATTCCCATCACCCACCCCCCATTTAGAGCTGGCTGGGGGGGGGGCGTTCTGAGCGTTGTTTCCTAACATTTCCAGAAGATGCTGAATCGGAGGAAGTGGGGATAGTTAAAAACTCTGTTGGTCCCTTCCTTGCCTGGAAACCCTTACTTGAAATGTTACCGATGGGGGCTAATGGGCACTGTAGTCACGACGAGGTTGAGTTTATGGTCAGGGGGCACAGACGTCTCCAGATCAGAACCTTGATTTAAGAAGAAAATTAAGGAACCGTATTTCATAGAGGCCATTGCTTGCAGAGGTTAAAAACAAACTGTTTTAATCTGAATTAGAGGCAACGGCTTACACAGGACGCCTGTGTCAGCCAAAAGCATGCCAAGAATCCTTTTAAAAGAACTACCGGTTTGTTAGGGCGTCCGCTCGGGTGGAGTGGAGGCCACTTCCCGTAAGGCCCACTGTTTACCTTTCCGCTTCTTGCAAAAAAATGCAGGCAGTCATGCCGATCTGGGTCAAGGGAGCCCTTCTGGCAGTTTTCATCTCCGCCAGAAGCAGGTCTTTTAAAAGCTAATGGGCCTTGATGGTCCTTCAGGGCCAACAGAAGACCCATCACTGTTCTTGCCGGGAAAAGGATCGCCCGCCGCAGCTTCGAGGCAGAGACCATCGCCACTTGAGTCAACTCAAAATGTTGAGTCAACTCAAAATGTTGAGTCAACTCAAAATGTTGAGTCAACTCAAAAGTTTCTTGAGTGGCTGTCTCGGTTCCTGGTCACCCCGGAGGTGCTTTGAGAACATTCGTATCTTATAGGCTTTAAAGTCCGGCTGTACAGCAGTGAGATTTCCTTGTTCTTGGCCTGCTCAAGTGCTCTGTGTCACTTCAAAGCCTGCTACCCCAACCTGGATGGTTTTCATAGGAGGCTCCCTCGATCCTGCCTCTTCCTCTTTATGCATCTCCACTATGGTCTGCTCCAACGACCATCGGGTCTCAGCAGAAGCGCTTCCTTCCCTCCATCACTGGTATGTGGTCTTTCCTTAGCAAAGGGTGCAGGAGAAGGTGGAGGTTGCAACTGGAAATCTTCTGCATGCAACCCCATTGAGCCGTCCCCTCCAATTCTATCGGATCGTCTGCCTTATGGGTTCTCACCGTTTTCTCCAGGAAAGCCTCTTCACCGTGAACGCCATCCTTTGGCTTCGGCTTCCTCTGTGGATTCTGTGGCTGCAGACGGGGGGCAGAAAAGGTGGTCTCCATTCATTTTGAAAGGATTGACCGAGGTTCGCACCGGACAAATTTCCTCCCCTCCCTCCTCCAGTTCCCTTTAAGCTCTGTTTTGGCTGTCCGTCCCTTCCTTCCTCCGCGTTGACAACAGCTTGGGCTTAAGGCAGATTTGATGATGGGTTTAAGGGGGGGATATTGGGATCATCGCTGCGGCTGGGTGCCTCTGCTTACATGGATCTCCGTCGGTCCAGGCAAAGGGCTATATTTAGAGCTGAGCACCATGTCTCCGTTGGAAGAAGGACTGACCCATGGCCTCCATCCAGGAGAGGCTTGACCCTTGCCGACAAAGTCAGAGGCTCGCCCCGTACCCCAGGACCCAAACTGGAATTTAATTTGTACTATGGTTTGGATAATAAAGATAAGGTCTGGGTTTTTTGAATGCCAGGGCTCGGGATGGAGCAACTGAGGCAACATCTCAGGGCATCAAAATTCGCAGGGCAGCGAAATCTAGAGGAGAATTGGCGGGCGAATCTTGGGGAAATAAAGACCGACCACCTCCTGGCCTTATTCACTTTCCTTGCGTCTCAAACCCTACATGTTTTCTGGACTTCATCATTTTACGGAGATACGGGCTTCGAAGGGCATCCCATCAACATTCATTTTATTCCTCTCCTGCTCCCGTCGTTCCGTTCTTCCAGAACCACAGTCTATTTCGTTTTTCACTTTAAAATAGGTCCGTGTCCCTTGTTCCAGGCAGCAAATCCTGGTGCGTGTAGAGCATAAATAAGTGTTCCGGCTTAAAAAAAAAACACCCACGAAATTACAAATCTAACGTTAGGGGTAGGCCAAAACATTATCATCTCCCGTAATTGGTAGGCCGTAGGCTAGAAATAATTATAGGAAGCCGCACGGAGCCTCAAACACAAAGGCCAGGAAAGCTATTGTTTTGGGAAGGTGGTCACTGGCTGGACGTCTGAAGGATGATGGCACGCCCCATTGCCCCAGCCAGGCAGGGCAGGGTGGACGGGCAGGCAGATCTCCGTTAGAATTAAGTGACTTGACTCAGGTTCTCCCCCCCATGATTCGAACTCGACTCCCTTTTTTTCTGGGGGACTTGGGACTTGGTTCCGAAGACCCGGACTCTAATTTGGGACTTGGATCTCGAAATGTGCCAACTTCCCCTGCTAAATGGGCGTCATACCCCCCAATTTAGCATTGTCTGGGCTAGGCTGGCACCACTGTTTCAGTCTTGGGTCCCTTCCCAGCCCTTTTGGGTGGATAGGGCCCTTCTGCCTGCAAAGCACGTGCTTCACAGCTGCCTGGAAGAGGCCCTAAGAAGAACTCCAAAAATAATACCTGCAAGGTAACACACCTGGTTACCACCTGGCCGAAATTCCGTTATTCGAGGCTTTAAAAAAAGGAAGGGGAGTGGGAGTCAAAGAGAGGTGCATTCTGCATATGCTCAGAGGCTTCTAACATTGTGGTAAAGAAAAAAAGGGGGGCATTGCTTGTAGGGAACGGCAAAGTCATCCACTTTGCTTTGCATCTGGCATGCTTTGGACCGGAGAGGGCAGACGGCGGCCGAGGATGATGGCTGCTCTTGGTTTAGCTCCCCAGAGTAGACTTTGGTCTAGATGGGCGGGGGTATACGTCAAATAAATAAATAAATAAAGGAATGTATAAATTCTAACTTGCTCCCCTTCCCTTCCAGCGGAAGACCATGAAGCCCGTTTCATGCCTCCTCCTGGCGACCCTTTTGAGAGCGGTGGTATCGCAAGCGGCCGAGGAACCCGACACTTACACGGTAAATGCCCTGGCTCCAAATAAGCTTTCTCGCGGACTAGAACGGGAGTTATGGGGCAGGAAAGGATCAAGGTGGGGGGAAAAAGCCAGGCAGGTGCTTTTTGGAAGGAGAAAAAGGGGGTTGTCGTCGAACTCTGCCAACTGGGGGAAATCGGTGGCGAAGCCTTCACTCAGCTCCAGAATCATCCCCTGTCTTGATCTCAGGATGGTCACTACTTTTGAAAAGGCGCCTGCCTCGCAGGGTTGTGATGAGCGGGGCTCAAATGGAACCCGGGAAGGCGAACAGCGGAAAGTCATGTTTTCTTGCCTCGTGTTTCTTGAAAGACTGGACATTGGTCCGGAAAACACCACAGAATGGCTGCGATGTGGAACGCTTCTGTTCAGCGTTCCGGCCACTCCCGTGGCTTGTGAATTTGCTCGAGATACAGTGGTGCCTCGCTAGACGATGACAATCCGTTCCACTGAAATCGCTGTTTAGCGAAAGCATCGTTTAGCGAAAAGCATTTCCCCATTGGAATGCATTGAAACCTGTTTAATGCCTTCCAATGGGGAAGAATCATCGTTGTCTAGCGAAGATCGGTTATAGGAAAGCCGCTTTGCGAACCGCCGATCAGCTCTTTAAATAGCTGTCTAGCGAAGCTTAGGTCCCGAAAACACCTGTTTGTGAGCACGGAGGGAGCTGTCAAAATCGTCGTCTAGCGAAAATCGGTTTGCGAAGCACGGACCAAACATTGTCCAGCGAAATTCCCCCATAGGAATCACTGTTTTGCGAATCGCTATAGCGATCGCAAAAAGTCAATGTCTAGCAAAAAAACCTGTCATGCGGGGTAATTGTCTAGCGAGGCACCACTGTAAATTAAAAGAGACGAGCCAGCAGCGATGCTCAAAAGGAATCTTAGGCACTGTAAGTCCCACTGTAGAAGCGACTTTGGGAGTCCCCGAGTTCAAGGTCTCCCCCAAGGAAATGTTTGATGCCAGTCTAAATATGGGCAGGGCTTGCTGCCCAAACCTGTTTCAAGGACTCTTTTAAGGTGCAGTTCAGCTCCGTTAATCTCCGCATGGCCTGGTCTCTGGATCCTGGCCGGAGCTGAGCAAAGCTTTCCGATACAGCGTTTCGCGCATGATCACGTTTGGGCTCAGAGCACGTCTCCGGCGGTCCTGGGCTCTACGTAGGCGCCATGGAGGCAGTATCTCTGAGCGCGGGGCGTGTAGAGCACCAGGGAGGCTGCCGGCGAGTCCAGAGAAATGGACGGTTCCTGGAAAGTCTTGTGTTTGTCTTCCAGGAATGCACCGACGGTTACCAGTGGGACGCCGAGAGCCAACACTGCAAAGGTAAAGACCTCCGTGAAGCCATTGTGCATTGTAGAAACTTTGGCTCCTTGTTGTCGTCCTTAATTCATTCTCGACCCGTGTATCTGTTTCTGGGCCCAATCGTAAAACATTTTCCAACTTTCCTTAATATAATCTCGAGTTCTCATGTCGTGTCTCTGATAAACTATCCATTTCTGCAATCGTTAATACCGTTCCCATGCATTTCAGTGCGAAATGGTACTTCGACTTACGAACTTTTCGAGGTACGAACGTCCTTCCAGAACGGATTAAGTTCGTAAGTCGAGGGCCCACTGTAGTTTTTTTTTAAAAAAATCTCTTTCTTTGGAATTTCCTGCATTTCCCACCTCTGGGCCCAGATCAGCCTTGCCGCTGTGAATTAGGTGCAATGGCATATATTTCATTTCGTCTTTTTTTGGCTCCTTGAGGCCCATCGTGGCCTGGCTTTACCTGGGAAAGATGGTTAGAGGAGAAGGCTGCAGGCCAGATGTGGCCCATCGGGACGCCAACAGATGTGCATTCCCAGCCCTGTCAGGTCCGTTTGTTGACCTACCAGCCTTCCTCGGGGCTAAATCCTGACGGGAGCGCAGTGATGATGATAAATATATTTAAAAACCCCAAACCATTCTGCCGTTCTCAGATGTGAACGAATGCGAGACCATCCCTCACGCCTGCAAAGGGGAGATGAAGTGCATCAACCATTACGGAGGGTACCTCTGCCTGCCCCGCTCGGCCTCCGTGATCAACGACGTGAACTCGGAAAGGGCTTCTCCCCCCAGCCCGGCGCTGAGGCGGCCCCCGCATGCCATCCCTCTGCAGAACACCTGCCCTCAGGGCTACGAGCCAGACCGACTGGGGTCCTGTTTGGGTGAGTGGGGGCCGGACCAGAGGGAAGCCTTTCCAGGTGTGGGTCTTGGCTCCGGTGTGTGTCTGTGTGTGGGGGCTGGAATACAGTGGTGCCTCGCTTAACGATTGCTTCGTACAACGAAAAATTCACTTAACGATGGCTTTTTCGGAGCAATCTTGTGCTTCACTTAACGATTTGTCCTATGAGCGATTTTCGCTTAACGATTTCGGGACCATGCTTCGCTTAACGATGACAGTTTTAGGTCCCCTTGTTTCGCTTAACGTTTTTTTTTACAGCCCCATTTTTGCTATTTATAAAATATTCTAAAATGTTTAAAAAATGTTTAAAAAGCTTGGAATCGTTAGTGCACCTAATAAAACCTTCGTTAACTTAATTTGGCTTTGTTCTGAGTCTTTTTGAATTTTTTTGTAAATTTTTCCCCCCATTGAAATAGGCTTCAATGCATTTCAATGGCTTTCGCTTAACATTTTTTCCTTTTCGCTTAGGGATGGTAATCCGTTCCAATTGGAACGGATTATCCGGTTTTCAATGCATCTCTATGGGAAATGGTGTTTCGCTTAACGATGTTTTCACATAGCAATTTTTTTTGAACCAATTAAAATCGTTAAGCGAGGCACCACTGTATATCAAAGAACTGGGGTGTTTATTCCACACAGACGTTGACGAATGCGAGTACGATTTGCACGACTGCCAGCCGAGCCAAGAGTGCATCAACACGGCCGGCGGCTTCCACTGCCAGTGCCCGGATGGCTATCGGAAGATCGGCACCGAATGTGTAGGTGAGTCATTGAGCCAAATGGGATGTGGTTTTCGTAGAGATAGAAAGGGAGAAAGAAGGAGAAGATGCTGGAAACCCAGCTTTCTAGAGAGATGGTTGCTTAGCCGCTTTGCCAAAGTTTTCAGAAGGGAGAGACTGTCACCCTTCTTCTTGAAACAGAATTAAATTCACTTAAATTCAGCTCCTTAAATTTAGTCTTGCCCAATGGTCCCTCGGGTGTCTGGAGCTACCGCATCTTCTCCAGGCTAAATAAGTGGGTTTCCTTCCACCATTTCTTATATCGCTTGCTTGCTTTTTGCCTTGACATCTCTCAACCACACAACAGCTTTCCAAGGAGCAGCAGATAAAATTCGATCGATCTATTGGCCGCCTAAGACAGTCAAACGGTCAACATGCGAATGAAGACCGTCGTTGGGCAGCACCAAAGAGAAACGAGCTAATTTGTAATTTTTGGAACTACGAAATTTGATGGGAGGATCATAAAAGGCCCTTTATTTCTTAAGGCAGCTGCTTCGAATTGCAAAGCTCCCATCTCATCAGTTAAACTTTCCTTGTCTGAAACGATTGCCGTTTATGCTCCTTAAAAGTGCAGAATCCTGGATAGGAATCCATACCCCTTTCAGAGACGGTGCTCCATTTTTGATAGTGGGGTGTGACTTATCTTGAACCACCTGCAGAATTAAACCAAGTGGCCCTCCATCGGTTCAGTCTGAGTTTCTCTGGACACCATTAAATTAGCAAAGTGTCGGTCTTCACATAGGTACCTATTTTTCCGTGTATAAGACGCCCCCATGTATAAGACACCCTCCACTTTTCTAACCCAAAATTAAGAAATCTAAGTGGGGATTAGCAAGTGTGGGGGGGAAAGGGATCAAAGTGCTGCAGGATCGCTTTGATCCCTGCTTTCCCCTCCACTTGCTTTTTGTTCTCTCCTCACTTACTTCCGTGTATAAGACGACCCTCAATTTTTAGTCTAAAAGTTTTAGACAAAAGTATAGTCTTATACACTGAAAAATATGGTACCTATTTCCACACTGTAATTACTAGAACGGGCCACCAGAGGGGATCAGAGATGGTGCCCTATATTGGGGAACTAGAGACTTCAATTTTCAGGGCTTTGGGGGGGCATGGAAAGGCTTGAAACTCTGACCCCCATGGATACTGCAGTCCGGCTCTAAATTTTTTGTGCATGCTCAGAAACACAGCTGCAATTTCTCCTCCCTTCCTTCTTCCAGACATCGACGAGTGTCGGTATCGTTATTGTCAGCATCGCTGCGTCAACTCCCCCGGCTCGTTCTCCTGCCAGTGCGAACCAGGCTTCCAGCTGGCCAGCAACAACCGCTCGTGCGTGGGTGAGGAGCAACGCCTGGCCTCGCTCTTCCCTGTCCTGCCGAAGGGCCCACGTAGCCCACGGCGTGGTCTCTGATCCTTAGCGTTTCCCCTCTGTGCCGTTTGCTCTCCGCGGTGGTGGAGTCCGTGCTTCGCCGGCCGAGCCAGCAGTATAGTCTCCCGGCTTTCTCCCGGTGTAAGGATCAGAGAGCAGGTCGGAGGAGAAGGAGAGCCCTCTTGGGTCCCCCCTTCCCCTTCAGGTTCATCTTGGGCTAGGGTTGTTGTTGTTGTTTAGTCGTTAAGTTGTGTCCGACTCTTTGTGACCTCGCGGACCAGAGGTTTAGCTCACATCCTCTCCTCCTTTGGTGATGAGAAATACTTGAGTGATTGCCGACCCAACGCTTCCATCTTTGCCGACCGTTGTTTGTTTGCTGTTGACCTGTTCGGTTGGTGGTTGCTAGTAGGTGTGAAGGAAAGAGAGAGGGGTTTTTTTAACAGTAGCTTGAAATGGCAAACCCAATCCCTGTCATTTCAAACAACTGTAATAAGTTTTTTTTCCTCCCGCAAATGTCTCAGAGCAAGTTATTGAGACCGGAAGCGCCAGATCACGAGAAAAAGGGGTAGACTCTCTGGGGAACTGGCCGCTATTTGCGTGTCTCTGTCCCGGATAGCAAAAGGCTTTTTTAAAACCAGAAATTCAAAACTCTGCAACGGAAATCTGGGAATTAAAGTCCTAGAAGACACATCTGTGCACCCTTAGAAAAAAAAATCAGTCCATTCCCTGAAGGCAGCCCACCTCCTCTTTCGAATCACACCCTTTCCAACCTCCCACAGATGTGAACGAGTGTGAGATGGGGGCCCCGTGTGAGCAACGCTGCTTCAACACCTACGGGACATTCATTTGTCGCTGCAACCAGGGCTACGAGCTGGACCACGATGGCTTTACCTGCAGAGGTAAGAGGTGATTCCACCCCATTTACCTCCACCTCTTCTCCCTTGGCTGATCTCTCAGGTGAGGCTCCCACCCTTACCTGTCCGCCCAGCCCTGCCACCTCATCCTTTCCAGAGATGGCTTGCCATTTTCTATTAGGCTTTGGGCTGCTTTATTTTCAATTCATATTTCAGTTTTTATATTTACAGTGGTGCCTCACTAGACAGTTACCCCGCATGACCATTCTTTCGCTAGACATTGACTTTTTGCGATCGCTGTAGCGATTCGCTAAACAGTGATTCCTATGGGGGAATTTCGCTGGACAATGTTTGGTTCCTGCTTCGCAAACTGATTTTCGCTAGACAACGATTTTGACAGCTCCCTCCGCGCTCGCAAAACAGGTGTTTTTGGGACCTAAGCTTTGCAAGACAGCGATTTAAACAGCTGTTCGGCGGTTTGCAAAGTGGCTTTCCTATGGCCGATCTTCGCTAGACAACGACGATTCTTCTCCACTGGAATGCATTAAACAGGTTTCAATGCATTCCAATGGGGAAAATGCTTTTCGCTAGATGGTGAATGAAAATCCATTGAAAACAATGCCTCGGTTTACAAATTTGTATTTTACAAATTCAAAGCAGGTTTCCAGTGCCATCCCCGTGCAGGTTTACAAATTTTGCAGGTTTATAGTGCCATCCCCGTGCATGCATTTCCTACGGGAAACCGTGTTTCAGTTTGCGAATTTTCCCCCCATTACGAAATGTCCCAGAGAATGCATGAAATTCGTAAACCGAGGCACGCCTGTATTGCCTGGCTTCCACCATCTGAGTCTGTGAACGTATATAGGTAGCAACGAGCCGTCAGTTGCAACTGAGTCAGGGAGAGGCCGTTACCTCAGGCATCCCATTTTGAGGGGGTCATGAAAAGGCAGGGAGTGGTCATAATGATTTAACTTGCTTTGACTGAGCAGAAATTGAGTGTCCCTTTCCACCAGCATCATTTACTAAATCACCACAAGTTGCAAAATTAGAGCAGGCGTTTCCTATTGGAAGGCCGGGCAGGCGAAGCCAACACCGACATCTCAGAATTATAGAGTCCTAGAATAATGGAGTTCGAAGAGAACGATAAGGCCATTGAGTCCAAGGCAAGAATCCCAAGTCATCGTATATCTCCGACAGATGGTGGTCTAGCTTTCCCTTGAAATGCCTCCAGCGCTGGAGCGCTCCCCACTTCCCGAGGTCGTTGTGCGGCTCTAACAGTTAAGAAGTTTTTCCTGATCTCTAGCCAAAATCTGTCACTTGATTGTGCATCCTGCATTCTGGGATGACCGAGGACAGATCCTGCCCCTCCTCTGTATGGCCACCTTTCAAGGATTTGGAAAGGGCTCTCCTCTCTCCCCTCTGTCTTCTTGTCTCAAGGCTAAACCTGCCCGGTTTCTTTCAGTCTTTTCCTCTCTCAGCGCTTGAATGAAATCCCCTTTATTTCTCTCTCCAGATATTGATGAGTGTAGCTACTCCACGTATTTGTGCCAGTATCAGTGTGAGAACGAGCCGGGATATTTCTCCTGCACCTGTCCTCAGGGGTACCAGCAGCTAAGCACCCGTCTCTGCCAAGGTAAACGCGACGACCCTCTTCTTTATCTTGGGATGGATTTATGGCTTCGTTATCCCTCGCGTGGTTTTGAGCCCGTCTTTCTTCTCCTGAGCTGAAGGCTCGCCTCCACACCTGATCCTTGCAACAAGCCTACGAGTTCCATCAGGCTGAAAGGGAGGAACCAAAAGTTGCCCAGTGAGTTTGATGCCTGAACCGGGACTCGAACCTGGATCTCCCAGGCTTCACACCAATCCTCTCGCCATCGTACTGCATGGGTTTCCTTATGGAGGAGGAGCACTGGCCAAAGAGCTAGGAGGGTGGTAACCTACAAACTAGGGTTGTTAGGATAACTCAACACACCAAAGGCATCTGTAAGCTTATGATGTTTTACACAGACACAGACACACACTGCATTTTTCCATGTATAAGACGCCCCCATGTATAAGACACCCCCCCACACTTTTCTACCCAAAATTAAGAAAGCTAAGTGGGGCTTAGCAAGTGCAGGGGGAAAGGGATCAAAAGTGCTGCAGGATTGCTTTGATCCCTGCTTTCCCCTCCACTTGTTTTATTTTTCTCTCAGCTTACTTCCGTGTATAAGACGACCCTCAATTTTTAGTCTAAAGGTTTTAGACAAAAGTATAGTCTTATGCATAGAAAAATGCGGTATTTGTTTTAAACATACCCAGAAGGTGGTCAGAATAGCATTAGAGAAAAACACACAAAAAAATGGTAAGATTGCAAAAGAGGATAGCTATCAGAGCTAGCATTTTGCGGTAACAGTACTTAAAAAGAAACGTCCTAGAAGCCTTCAGCTTTTTATCGGGGTACATTTCCATACATGCAGACCCCACTCTAAGGAGGATGAGGTGCGTGGTTTGGGGTAAAATAGCTTCCTGCCTTTTTGAAATCTCCTTGAGGTTTTGATTCGGGCTCGCTCTACGCTTTGGCAGATTTGAGCCCCCTCGCCACTTCCCTCCTTCGCTGGACGAAGTGACATGCCCCCACCCCCACCAGCGTGCCTTATACCCAGAGTAATCTAGCAGGCTCTCTCTGCATGGGGAGGGCATCTTATCCCATTACCCACGTGGAAGTCACGGAAAAGCGCCACGGGGAGAGATACGTTTATCCCTGGCCTCAGGCAGCGAAATGTCTTGGGTTGGCCGCTATCGTGGCTCGAGGGCCTGTCACAGACGGGTGCTTGCTTTTCCATCTACACCACTGGAGAAAATGTGCATGCGTTTCCAATCAGACAGGGGAAAAAACAAAGAGATTGTGTCTGATCGCGCTGGAAAGGGTTGCTTCTCCGGGAGTGATATCCCTTTAAAGCAGGGATATTGGCAAATCTTTGGGTCCGAGTTCGAATTTTTGGTACCAAGTGCCAAGGCCATGCAGGAATTACTCCAGCCTGCTCACCCACACCCCCCAAAAAAGAGTCTCCTGGCCGCTGGACCAAAAAAAGTCTAGACTGCGCACAGATTTGGGTCGGGCGGGTTCGCGGTCTCCCCTACGTTGTGGGTTTCCCCAGAAAAATATCCCAAACCGGAATGCGCCACGAGCAGTCCCAAAGGCCACGGTCTCTCCGCTTCCCAGGCTCTCCCTAATCAACTTATTAATTATTATTTTTTGCCCTTCCAGACATTAACGAGTGCGAGGCCAGGACCCACCCATGCACCGATTCTCAGAACTGCATCAACTTCCACGGGGAATACCGCTGTGTCGAGAAAAACCGCTGCCAGGAGCCCTACGTGCAAATGTCTGAAAAGTAAGGACAGGAAACTTGTGGCTTCCTTTGCAGTCAATCCCTCTCAAGTTTGCTTTTCCTCTTTTCCTGCTGCCGTCCACCTTCCTGGCTTTATTGCCTTCTCCAGAGAGTCTTGCTTCCTCCTGACGTTTGCCCAGATCTGTCCTTTTGTTTGTTTCTAAAGAGAGTTGAATGTGGATGGCTAAAAATAATTTCATTCCATAGCCAAGACCGAGAAATAGACTTGTGTATTTCTTCAGCAAGATGCCTGGCCCTTCCTAGTCGAATCTCAAAGCCTCCTTTGGAATAGACACTGCGGGAGACCCTCCACCAAATTCACCCCTGATTTTAATGCCTTTATCCCCACCGTAGCCGCTGCCTTTGTCCAGCCACAAACCCGCTTTGCCGAGACAAGCCGTCCTCCGTCGTCCACCGCTATATGAGCATCACAGCCGACCGGACGGTGCCCTCTGACATCTTCCAGATTCAGGCCACCAGCCTCTATCCCGGTGCCTACAACACCTTCCAGATCCGCTCCGGCAACGAGCAAGGAGAATTTTACATACGGGTAAGGCTGCTTCCTTGTAAGTCCTAAAAGGAAACTTTATGGAGGGGTTTGACGGTTAAGATCTCGTCGTCACGAGGGGCGGAGTATTCTGTCCGGCGCCAGAGATGCTCCGTCTCCAAATCTGGGAAATAGCGATTGAGCTCAACATGCCTGGAGCATCTGGCTGGCTATGGGTGGGATTCAGGTGGCAGGACTAGAGCGCCTTTTGATGGTTTTTATCGTCGTTAGGCATCCTTCAGTCTCGAGAGATGATGGTAACGTGCTCTGTAAGGAGGACTTGGAACAGTGTCTGGTGTGGCTGAGAAGGCCAATTCGAGAGTGACCGTCCCTTCCACACGGAAGACAAACACAATCTGTCCCCCGTCCAGCTCCCTGATTTTGCTACTTCCGGGTCTGCCTCTTGGCCTCAGCCTGCTGGACAAGGGTCTCTTCAAATTGGGAGAGGCCGTGATGCACCGCCTGCCTCCAGGCTGAACGCTCAGAGGTCAAGGTTTCTCATCAGTTGAGGTCCATTCCTAAGGCCTTCAGATCCCGCTTGCAGATCTCCTTGTATCACAGCTGTGGTCTCCCTCTGAGGCGATTTCCCTGCACTCATTATACAGTGGTGCCTCGAATAGCGAGCACCTCTATTAACGAAAAAACCGAATAGCGATGTGGTTTTCGGGGTATTTTTTCGCTTTGAATAGCGATTTTTCCTATGGGCGATTATCGAATAGCGATCTTTTTCCCCCCTATTGAGATGCATCGAATAGGTTTCAATGCATTTCAATTGGGGAACCTCGGTTCATGTTCACTATTTTTAAAAGGTTTAAAGTTAAAGTTTCCTGTTTGAAATGTTTGAGATCGTAAAGTACACTGAATAAACCCTGTGTTAGCCCAATTTGACCTTGTTCTGACTCTTTTTTAAATTTGTTGTTGATTTCCCCCCCCCATTGTGATGCATTGAATAGGTTTCAATGCATTTCAATTGGGGAACCGCATAGCGAGGTTTCCTATGGAGATTTTCCATTAACGACAGCAATTTGTTCCCATTGGAACGGATTAGCCAGCTTTCAATGCATTTCAAGGGGAAACCGCGTTTTGAATAGCGAAGAAATCCAATAGCGATGTTTTTTGCGGAACGCATTAACATCGCTATTCGAGGCACCCACTGTATCACAATAATAAGGAATGGTGCTTCCTTATTCCAGAGCAGACGTCTAGCTGCAACGATCAGTAACGGGAATCATAAGCAAGCCCAGAGGAATTGCTGGTGGGCTTTCCTTTAGCTTTTGTGGGAACAGAAGGATGAGCGAGGGAGGCCTTTGGGTCTCATCCTGCAAAG
This sequence comes from Pogona vitticeps, assembly GCF_051106095.1. Classification (NCBI taxonomy): domain Eukaryota; kingdom Metazoa; phylum Chordata; class Lepidosauria; order Squamata; family Agamidae; genus Pogona; species Pogona vitticeps. The sequence continues at coordinate 11,940,862 of NC_135797.1, forward strand.
CCCGTCTTTGTTCCAGGAGGGTGTCCCCTTGGAAAGACACAGGGCTTCTTTCTGGGCACATCCTGGTGGCTGTAGGCTGATGGTGTTCAAGGGGTGCAAGCCATTTTACTATCCCACTCGCAGCCCCTAACGAGTGGATGGAAAGAAGAGACATAGCAAACATCCGTTTCTTTGGGTTGTTGTTTTTTTTAAAGAGGAGTGACTGGCTAAAACCGTGTGGGGTGTGTGCTTTGAATTCTGTTTTTCCCCCCCCAACTCACTGAAGATCCGAGTGCTAGCCTTGTCAAGAGAATTGTAGTCCTGAACCGGAGGGGGACGGACGGGACACAGTGGATGGCTCTGAGGGCCACGGGTGGCATGTAGGCTGCTCATGAGAGACCAGCCCCATAATGCCCCACCTCCCTTTTCATACCCCCGCTTTGCACCTTTTTCCCCCCCTGCAGCAAATCAACAACATAAGCGCCATGCTTGTCTTGGCCCGATCCGTCACGGGGCCCCGGGAGTTTGTGCTGGACTTGGAGATGGTCACCATGAACACCCTGATGAGTTACCGTTCCAGTTCGGTTCTCCGGCTCACCGTCTTCGTCGGAGCCCATCCGTTCTAACCGGGCGGAAGAAGGGAGGGTAAGTTTTTGGGAGTCCAGCTTCTCCTAGGGGGAAAAAAAGCTTTTGCAGAATTATGGAAGGAGGCTGGCTCCACGGGGGGATCTTTCTTGGCCAACCCCGCCTTGCTTGGCTCTCCGAACTCAAGTGAACGAAGGCTCACCATTGAGGCAAGCCTGTGCCCCTGCCAATCCTCTCTGGGTGCCAGGAAGGTTTTAAATCGGTGCCCTTCTTCCTTGTCATCTGAACCCACTGGTTGGGGAGGTCATGTGCCTGAAGCATCCGGGGGAACATTTTGCTCCGTCTTCCGCGTTCCCTATCTTCTCTTCTCCAGGCTAAACCTTCCTTCTCTCTCTCTCCATTGCAGAGAACATCTGCCAGGTATGGAGGGGTGCGGAAGGAATCGAGAGACGGGAGCCACCTCCTCCTCCCCCCGACTGCTGGGAAAAAGATGTGGGCCTCGCATGGGTCCCCCAAAACTTTCCTTAAACCGGCACGCCGACAGCCCCAAGCAAGACCTCTGCCCCCCACCACCCACAGCTGCAGCCGTCATGGGACCACCACCAAGCAATTTTTTTTCCCAGCAGAAGGATGAAAATCCCAAACACAGCGGGGACTTCTGAACCTCAAAGGCAGGATCCCACTTCTTCTGTCTTTCGGGTTTAAAAGAGAACAAGGCTGATGAAAATTAGTAAAACTTTTTTTTTTTAAAGGAACTTTCACATGATGCAATTTTGTGTGTCTGTGTGTAGGACACGTCTGGCGTAACCTCCGAGAGCCCTTTAAATGTCACTTTATGAGGTTTCCTCTCCTCCCGGTAGCAAGAAAAGGGGAAATGTTGCCCCCATCCATCATTCTGCACCATTTCAGGGCTGCCTGTGAAGTTAGAAATTACAGGCTTGGCTTCCCCCCACCTCTCCTTTTTTGGATACTGGAGGTGTTCCCCTATCTCAGAAAGAAAACATTTAAGTCAAACAAGGAACAAGAAAACCTGCCCTCTGAGAGAAAACCCAGCAATTTTTGGGGCTCCCCTCCCTGGCTTGGCCCTCAAGAGAGGAGCCAAACTGGCTATAAACGGGTAATTTACGGGAATGTTCAAAGGAGAGACACCCTCTGTGTCCACACCCCTCTGCCGTGTGGTTAATTAGAAGCGGGCATCTAAAAACAGGAACAGCCCGAGACTCCAACCTTTCAAAAGGAAGGAAACAAAAATATTGACCTTCACATATTGCAAATTCTTCCAGTTACCATGCTGAGAGAAAATACTGCAGGCTGTTTTCTTTCTGCAGTTTTTTCTTTTCTTCCCTCCCTGTTGGAGAGTGTCACTTTGTTGTTTAGTCGTGAAGTCGTGTCCGACTCTTCGTGACCCCATGGACCAGAGCACGCCAGGCCCTCCTGTCTTCCACGGCCTCCCAGAGTTTGGTCAAATTCATGTTGGTCCCTTCAATGACCCTGTCCGTCCATCTCATCATCCTGTCATCCCCTTCTCCTCTTGCCTTCACACTTTCCCAACATCAGGGTCTTTTCAAGGGAGTCTTCTCATGAGATGGCCAAAGGATTGGAGCCTCAGCTTCAGGATCTGTCCTTCCAGTGAACACTCAGGGTTGATTTCCTTCAGAACTGATAGGTTTGTTCTCCTTGCAGTCCAGGGGACTCTCAAGAGCCTCCTCCAGCACCACAACTCAAAAGCATCCATTCTTCGGCTGTTCAGCCTTCTTTATGGTCCAGCTCTCGCTTCCATACATCACTACTGGAAAAACCATAGCTTTGACTAAGCGGAACTTTGTCGGCAAGGCGATGTCTGCTTTTTAAGATGCTGTCGAGGTTTGTCATTGCTTTCCTCCCAAGAAGCAGACAGCAAAAGTTATTTCCATCTGGGGCTTCCTGGAAGGGGTGGCCCCAGGGGATCAGACCCACAGCCTGCTTGGCTGTCTTCCATGGGGACCCCCCCCCCAGGAAGGTGTGAATGGCCCTCGGGACTCGGACAGGCTGCCCCCCCCTTGAACGGCCTGGCATCCCTTTCCTCTCTCTCTCTCTCTCTCTTTCTCTCTCTCGGCCCCACACTGCCATCTTCTGAACGGAAAACCACCGCTCAGAGCACCCCTTAACCATTTTATTGGACGATCACAAGAACACGAGATTTTTGCATTTTAAAAAATAATAGTATTAATAATCAGGGACAACATTCAGCAAGAGCATTGGGCAAGCATCAAGGGACCCAAAAGATTCACTAGCCCATCTCTTCTAGCAGGAAAGGAAGGGGGGGGCCAAATCCCCGTCTCCCTTCTGTCCTACCAACCCATTATTTTATACATCCTGCGTTTAGCTCTTCCTAGATGGCTACAGGCAGTCCAGGGATAAAACTGCGTTGGTATCGTTGTCCCCCCAAACCGCCTTCTATGGGTTATATGCTGCCCACAGGGCAGGGTGTTGTGTTGTGTTGTGTGTGTGTGTGTGTGTCTGGGGAGGAGCAAGAACGCCAACCTAGCCCCTTTGAAAGGTTGGGGCAGGAAAGTGCATTGCGGCCGATAAGGCTAGATCCAAAGGTCCCCTTCCTTAGTCCATGGGATTCACAATGGGCCTTCTCGGAATCCGGGCGGAACGATTTCTCTTCCCACCTCTCCGTCTCTCGCACTGCATTCCCTCGCGATTCACGGCAGAGGGCCGGGCGTGCAGTACAGCTGGGCCAACGTTTTGCTCAAGACGGGACCGAGGTTTCTGCAAAGGAAGGAAAGCGAGGAGGGCAGAGGAAAGAAAGCCAGGAGGAGGTCCCCCGAGAGGGCAGCCAGCCAGGAGGTCTGAGAGCGTCATGACCCGTCTTCGCCGCAAAGCAACCGGGCGCAGCAGGACAACGGCTAAACCAGTCCGTGGGTTGTCTGGAGCTCACGAACCGCAGTCTTTAGGGTCCCGGGTGGGGTGTTTACACGGGATGCCCTCCGCCACCAAGCCCCCCTCGCCCACATTGAGTCATCAAGCTTCAAATCTGGAAGGGATCTGGGGGTGGGGGTGGTTTTATGGACTGGAAACCTTCAGGCCAACCACTTACCTCTGCAATGGGCCGCATTTGATGTTACTCAAGAGTTGCTCCTGGTCCGGGCGAGACGGGCAAGCGGCGAAGGCAGCCAGCAGACTGAGGAAGGAGAGAAAGGATCGCGAAGGGCTTAGGGGCCAACACTGTGGCCCATTTTCTAATCCACGCACGCAGGGGCGCCTTGAGAAGCCACCGCTAGGTCGGACCACGGAGAGAAAATCCAGTTTCTACTGCAATGTCCAGAATTCTACAAAGGCCAAGGCTGGCTATTGGGGGGGGGGAGGCGAGAGGGATCCTAGCTGGGACGTGAGAAGAACAGACCCACCTCCCGCGAAAGACGGTGATCCACTAAACCACGGGTACATCAGGACCCAAAGCTCTTGTCGGTTCAATTAAAACTAAAGATCTTGCAGGAGGACGGTCCAAATTACACCTTGGGGGGGGCAGTGGGAGGGTGGCTTTTTCACCTGTGCCGCAGGACCCCCCCACACTTTAGATCTCTCTCTACCTGGCCGGCGTCTTGAACCTCTCCAGGATGGCCACTGCCTTCTCTCCGCGGATGCCCCCGATCTGCATGAGCTGGCGGGCAAACACGTCCCGCACGGTCTGGGCCTGAGAGGAGGAGGAGGAGAAAGAGGGACCTCAAAATTCGAGACGCCGGGCTTTCTCATCCCGAAACGACATGCTCTCGCGCCAGAAGAAAAGAGAAAATCAGCTCTCCTGGAAAAGGGTATCAAATTCTTTCAGAAATCAGCACTATTCCAGAAGAGGCAAAGCTGTTTTGCTTTGGCCCGTCGTGCATTGAACCAGGGGGGTGGACTTAATGATCTCTGAGACCCCTTCGAACGGGGCAGTCCTGGCTATCCCGGTGAGGGCTGGAAGGAACTATTAAATGATGCCATTTGCAAACACAGAAGTGCCTGGCCGTCCTCGGCAGCATCGTCTGAGTCGAGTCCCGCTCCTCATTCAATTCCAATCCGCAATTCCATCTTAAAAGGGAAATAAATGTCAGATTCGGGAGCCACGATTCTGCCTCCAGCTTCCTCCCTTTGGGGTCCACTCCGCCCCTCCCTGCTGAATAAATCGGCCGGAGGGACCGAGTCCATCCACAGTCCGGGAACGTGGAAATTCCCTCAGTGCTTCGTGGCACGTGGGCCGGAAGAGCACACAGAGAGGTGTGCTATTGAGACCCACGGATTAGGGATCTCCCCACACTGGTTAAATCCAGTTTATGAGAGACCCCCATCAGCCGGCCAGATGTGGATAGACTCTCTCGCTTGTGTTTCTCAAAGAAAAACCCAGGAGGACACACAGCGATGGCTCTGTATGGACACCCGGCGGTTGGCCCCTCCATCCGGCGGGCGCACGGGACAGAGCATCCAAGCCAGGCTCGGGAGACCTGGGTTCGAATTCCCGCCTGGCGATGGGAACGCACCGGGTGTGGCAACACTTACCTACTTTTAAATACCTAATGGCTTCTCGGCTACCCTGCAAACACGGTTAAGGTTGCCAGGAGCTCAAAGCCGCTTGGCAGCAGAATAACCACAGAGGCCAGTACTGCCTGCTCTGACTGGCATCAGCTCTCCAAAGAGAAATCTCTCCTTGCAAGGATCCCACCTAGGACCGCCTCTATGGGAAGTGTAGTCCATCCTACTCAGAGACAGTCCCGGTAGGACGTAGAACCCCGTTCTACAGAGTCCAGCTCTTCTGAATTCCAGGCCAGGGTAGCCTGCGCTGACTGGCAGAGGCTCTCTAAGCAAAGAAAGCTCCATTTTCCTACGGGCGACTTCCTTTTTCTAGAGGAGAGTCTATTGAGCACTGAATTTAGAACCTTTGGGGGTTTCTGCAACCGAGCTATGCCTCTCCCTGTTTCCCCCCACATCAGAAGCATCCTCTGGGCTCCCTTCATCATCCACCTTGTTCTTGACAGCCCCTTCATTAAACTCGGCGAAGGTCAGGAGGCAGCAGGAGCCGTCACTCAACTGCAGGGGGCGCTCACGCTCTAATTCCTCCTTGGTAGCGCTCAGGAGCGTTCTGTCCTGGGGGGGGGGAGAGAGAAAAGAGCCCGGAAGTCATTGCCTACCTGGTGGCTACGGAGGTTTAAAGAGCATCCTTTGAGAACCACCCCTCCAGGCACGTTGGACCACAAACCCCATCGTTCCCCCACCCTCATTAGCCTGCTGGAGGTGGAGAGAAGGTAAAAAGAGAGAGAGAGAGAAGAGGAGAGAGGCTGGCCGAGGGGGAAGAAAGAGAAAAACGAAAGCCCCCCAAACCTGAAAGCCAGGTGACTTACAGATCATCTAGCCAAGGGAAGGTGGCCTCCAACACAGCAAAAATAAAAATAATAAAAATTAAAATAAAGTTCGCCTCTCTCCTACCATCTCTAGGATATTTTATTCCGATTTCCAAGTTAATCGGAAAAGCAGCTGACGCTAAGGTTTTGAAACACGCCGAGCGCAAAATACCATCATAGGCGAATGACAAAACTCCCAAAACTTCTTGCTTTTTTTGTTGTTGTTAAAACAAGCCTTCCAGGAACAAGCCCACTCTCCCGCTCGCTCCGAACTCACCCCGTACAGTCTCGCCAGGTGACGCGTCATGAGGGTCAGGTAGGCAGCAGATTCCCGGAGGTCCCGTGTGCGTTTGACGAAGAAGCCGTCCACCACCTACCGTGTGTGGCAGAGAGACACGGACGTTATCACAACAGCAGGAATACTGCCTGCCCGTTCCTCCCCATCCCCACATGGAGGGGCAGCTCTCCATGATCTGGCGATCTGCCTCCCTTCAGTTATGCCGAGATCCAAACAAGATCCCAGCACCTTCAATTTTTCTTCTTCCCAAATTTATCCGCCTTGCAACAGGATTAAGTCATCCAGGATGAGAGAGACCGCAATTGGTGAACTCAATGGTATACAGTGGTGCCTCGCTTAACGAGCACACTGTTTAACGACGAATCCGCATAGGGACGCGTTTTTCACGATCGCTAATGTGATCGCATTGCGACGTTCTCAATGGCCGATCATCGCATTGCGATGATCGGTAAGCGTTTCGCTTACTGATCCTCGAATTGTGATGTTCTAAAAACAGCTGATCGGTGGTTCCAAAATGGCCACCGGATCAGCAAAATGGCTGCCCGCAGCATTTTCGCGCCCTGCCCTTGCTTACCGGGCAGCGAAAATGGCGGCCGGATGGGAGAATCTTCGCTTACCTGTGAGTTTTTCCCCCATAGGAACGCATTAAACGGAGTTTAATGCGTTCCTATGGGGTTTCCCCCCCGCATAGCGACGAATCCGGATAGCGACGTTAATCCTGGAACGGATTAACGTCGCTATGCGGGGCACCACTGTATTTAGACCACCCTGCTGCAGTAGGTCTGATCCTTCTTTGGCGGCAGCGGCTGCATCCGACAAAATCCTAGGAATTCACCCCTGAGAGTGCCAAGCGCCTCACCAAACTATACACCCCAGAATTCCTTGGGATGGAGCCCCAGCGGTATCGAAATGCCATACCTGGGATGTATAGATATAGCCTTCTGTCGAGTTTAGGGGCTGAGGAGGAAATGGATCTGGATTCTCCATGAGTGCCAAGCCCAGCCCTAAAAACCACACACTGGCTTCCAACTGGTTGGATTTAGCAACCGAGGCAGAAAGGGATACAAAGATGGGGATGACTGGCTGAGACTGGGAAGGATCAAGGGACTGGAAACCAAGCCCTCGGAGGAAAGACGGAAAGAACTGGGCAGGTTTAACCTTGAGAAAAGAAGACGGAGAGGAGAGAGGAGAGCCCTTTTCAAATCCTTGAAAGGTAGTCCTACAGAGGAAGGGCAGGATCTGTTCTCCATCCTCCCAGAGTGCAGGACACACAACAATGGGCTCAAGCTACAGGAAGGCAGATTTAGGCTGAATATCAGGAAAAACTTCTTAACTGTTAGAGCAGTACGACAACGGAACGCATGACCTCGGGAGGCGGCGAGGGCTCGAACGCTGGAGGCGTCTGAGAGAAAAATTGAACCACCCTCTGTCAGATCTTCTCTGATTGGTATTCTTGCCTTGAGCAGGGGGGGTTGGACTCAATGGCCTTAAGAGGCCCCTTCCAGCTCCATTGTCCTATGACATGGCGGTCCTATAAGTCTACCTTGCTGGGCCTGAGACACACGGGCCCGGGTTCAAATCCCTGCTCAGCCGCGGAAACACAGCAGAAGGAGACAGCACCGGCAAAACCACCCTTAAATACCTCTCGCACCTTAAGCCACTCCGTAAATACCCACACCATGACAAGATGGCTCTAAATCGCAGGCCACCTGAGGGCCACATAACCACCACCCATGCTGGGGGGGGGTCATACCTGGGTGTTGACAATCGCTTGTTGCAAAGTTTTTTCTGGCAGACTGAGGTGTTGCCCGGACCCAGAATCTTCCACCAGGTAGATGGGGTGCCGGAGGCCACACTGTCGCAGACGGAACTGGGCGCGTGATGGAAAAGTAGGAGAGAAGACGGTTACTGTCCTTGTGTGCACGACAGATCCCATTTCGAAGGTTTCGGGGCAACGTCCGGGTTCCCTCGAAAGCAGCCGTCCCCCATAAAAGCTTTTCCTGGTGCTCTCCAAGCCACACCGGCCTGCAAACGGCCTTCCTACCGGCGGCCACATCTGGCTGGGCTGACCGGACTGGAGCGTTCGTCGACGTACCCAGAGACGGCCAGGTTGCGGGAAGGTTGCTAAGCTAGGGTTACCAATTCCTCTGCCATATCCACCCCCCCTTTTTTTAAAGGAAAACCTCTTAGCCATTCTTAGAGGGGACTCTTTGAAACCGCGGAGGATAACCCACAAAGTCCCACCTTATTCATCTTTTCGATCAAAGGCCATATCGGCACCCTTTGGGGGGCTCCCCTCGACTGCCTTCCAGTGAAATAAAATAATCAGGAAGAGCAAAAAATATTTTAACACCTTCAGAAACTCTGAGAACTGTGTTTTTCCCCCCTCTTAAGCAAGCGCCTCAGTTCTAAAAATCAACACCTGAGAAGATGTCTGCTCAGGCATCTCCAGTAATGATTTCTCTCTCTCCTTTTGACCCTGTTTTGTCTCTTTTTTTGGTGACCGGTGCCATATGGGGCAGGCGCTGGGGGGGGGGGAGAAACTGGCCATAAAGCTTTTCCAAAACAGACTACCTCTTTTAAACGCCACTTTTCCTTGCTCCTCTCTTTCTTTCAACAGAAACTGCTTCCAAAAACATTGACCGGAATAACACATCCTTGCCGCATTTTAAAGACTACCTAGTTTTATCCGGGAACACTTGTAGCAAATAAAGCCGGCGAGTCTTTAAGACGCTTTGCCTTCTGGCTGCGGGAAGCCAGTTCCGTTACCACTGAAATCAAGTACCGAATCCTTGATCCTATCAAACTATTCATCTTAGTTCAGGAATCTTAGCTCCTGCGTAACGCTTAACAAGGCATTCCAACCGCCCGGCACCTTCTGTTCACGAAAGCGGCCGTCGATGATGCTGCTACACAGGTCCGGCATCCTTTTGCGTTCCACCACGTAATCCAGCACCAGCTCCTGACCGGCCGCGGGCTGTTGTTCTCCTGAGACGGAAAGGAAGGGAAGGGAGGAAGGCGTAAAGTCTGCGGGAAACGAAGCGCCCTACGTTCTGGAGGTCGTCGAGGCCTCGCCAGGCACGGCTGGCGCTTCCTCACCCAACGCGGGCAACGTCTGCCACCGACGGCACTTCTTAAATACGCCAGCGCCTCTTCGAACAAAGACAAATTGGATTGTTGTGGTTTTTTCGGGCTCTTGTTCTGAAGGCTGTTCTTCCTAACGTTTCGCCCATCTCTGTGGCCGGCCTCTTCAGAGGAGTCAGAACTCTGTCCGTGCTCTGGTGTGGTTTGTTCAGATCGCTGAGTGAACAAACTGCCCCCGAGCATGGACAGAGTTCCTACTCCAGTCCTCTGAAAGAGGCCGGCCACAGAGACGGGCGAAACGTCAGGAAGAACAACCTGCAGAACACGGCCAAAGAGCCTGAAAAACCCACAACCACCATCAGATCCCGGCCGTGAAAGCCTTCGTGAATACAAAGACAAGTTTCTAGCCCTCAATAAGGCAAGCCTTTCTTTTAAAGAAGCAACGCATTTCATCTCTTCACAGGGGGGAAGAAAGGGGTCGAAGGAGTTCCAACCACCAAATGGAAGCATCCGTGGAGCCTTTCCTTCCTCCCTTTCCCTCTGAGAGCAGGCACAAAGTGGGAGCAAGTATTGGGTGGGTGAGGAAGAATTATGACCAACAACAACACAACCTTGGGCTGCCAGCTACCTTCCAAAGCCTCTCCAAATTCGGGAATAAAGGCCGCAAAATGGCTTCAGGCTTTGTAGGACAGACAACCCCAAGATGAGCACAAGAGGAAGCCCCCAATCCGCTACAGAAGCCCGTGGGGCCCAACGCCAAACCTGCCCGCAGAAACGGTGATGGCGGAAGGCGGGCAGGCAGGGCTTCTCGACCCGACTGTCCCGTCTCCCTTTGCCCCCCCCCGAATGGACCGGAGCGACCTTCGCACCTGCAACCGGGCTGGCCCTTTCCCGGGCGACCCAGAGGAAGTCCCCCACGTGAAGCTTCCGGATGCTGAACGGCACGTCGTTGCGCTGGAGTTCTCTGACTAAGTCCTGCTTCCGGGATGTGGGGCCGCTGAAGGAAAAAAAAAAGGGAAGAGGTGTGTGTCTCTGTGTGTAGATATTTAGAATACATTTCCCTACGACCCCTTGGGGAGGTAGTTCTCAAGTAACAGTATGGGTTTCCAACCATTTTTTACTTTTTACTCTCCATCAGGCCTTTAACGGATACACCTGACATCTGAGTTTTATCTTGAAGGAGATTCTATACGGCTGGGTGGGTTTTTAATTTATTTATTTATGCATGTGTTGCTTCTGTTCCCTTAGATACGTCCCTGCTATTTTAAAACTGTATAGGCACACGCTCTTTAGTATGTATATGGTATTCAACTGGCTCTTAGAGGTAAAAGGTTCCCCCTTGACAATTTTTGTCCAGTCGTGTTCGACTCTAGGGCGCGGTGCTCATCCCCGTCTCCAAGCCCTACAGCCAGCGTTTGTCCGAAGACAGTTTCCGTGGTCACGTGGCCAGCACGACTAGACACGGAGCGCCGTGACCTTCCCACTGAGGTGGTCCCTATTTATCGACTCGTATTTTTACATGCTTTCGAACGGCTAGGTTGGCAGGAGCTGGGACAAGCGACGGGCGCTCACTCTGTCGCGTGAATTCGATCTTACGACGGCAGGTCTTCCGACCCTGCAGCACAGAGGCTTCTGTGGTTTAACCCGCAGCGCCACCACGTCCCTGACCAGCTCTTATTGTATTAACAGAACAACATGAAAAACAAGATTTACTGCTCTAAGACGATGGATGGATGGATGGATGGATGGATGGATGGATGGATGGATGGATGGATGGATGGATGGATGGATGGATGGATGGATGGATGGATGGATGGATGGATGGATGGATGGATGGATGGATGGATGATTTACCGATTAACACACACACACATAAGCAATTTTATATTTCAAAGACAGGGAAACTCTTGAGCCTCAGAAAGGAACCCTTTCCAGGCATGCTTACCAGGGGCTGCTGGCTACGTTCCCTCTCCCCTTCTAGTGCTTGCCTGTACACCCAATGCACACCCTTGCCCACGTGCCATTCCCGTATCATTGTGAGGTTCGCCACCGCCACTTACCCTGTGGTCTCAATAAAATCCACACAAAGAATAATTTCAAATTGTCCAGGATGAAAGATAAATTGAGGGTTAAACAGACCGGTCTGTGGCTCCCCCTGAAAGGACCTGGAAAAGTAAACAGTATTATTAAGAGCAGGGAAATGAATGTAAACACACAAACGGCTGGGACCTATCAGGGACTCTATAGAATTAGATCTGTAAACCTTTAATCTATAGATTAATAATCATTGTGTGCCCATTCTGACTTATGGAGACCCCTTTTCGGGGTCTTCAAGGTAGAGAGGACTCAGAAATGGTTTACTATTCCCTTCTTCTGGCACGACCGTGCAGCTTGCCCAAAGCCACATAGGTTGGCTCCTAGGTGGGGGGATCGAACTCCCAACCTCTGGCTCTTCAGCCAGATAGCTAAACCACTGAGCTATCTGGCAAGCATTTATAGATTCTACAGTCCCCATAACCAGGTCGTGAATTCCACCATCTTGCTAACAAATTTCCTGCGTTTCCCCACTGCCACCGTTACACTTTTAAAGCACCCTTTAATTTTCCCCGTTTTGCAGAAGTCACTAAAATAGATTGAATTTTTTTTTTCCAATACACAGTATGAGCCAACAGGCAGTAATTCCTCTTTCGCCATCTATTGAGGCCATACCTTGTTAACTACAGAAGTGATTTTTTAAAAAAAATTACAGTTGCTTCCCGACAGGAGTAAAGCGATCACGCGACAAGTTACACTTTTAAATGTAACTTCCGTATTTATACCCGTGTCGTTGAAGAAATGGATGAATTGCAACCAACTTGTGTTGTCACAAAGTTATATCCAGGCGCCTTATTTTGTGACTCCCGACTCCCAGGCTCCAAATTAAAGCTAATTCTTGGAGGATCGGGCTGGGAAGAACTACGAGCTATAAAGGCTCATCACTCTCTCTTTTTCCAGTTTCCTGAATACCAAATGCCGTGGCAGTCACGTCCTGGGCTCTTACTGTGCAATAATAGGGTTTCTGGAGAAAATAATAATTCATTAAAAGCAACTCATTTGTAACTAAGTTCTTTGGGACCTTGGAGCCATGAAACTAACTTTGCCTTTCGTCTGAGCCTCCGGGAAGAAAGAAAAGCAGCAGGCGCAGAGAAAATAAAAGCTATTTACTTCGGGGCAGCATCCCTGTCCTCCTGCCTCCCATCATCCTCTCCTTCCAAAAGCAGTGGGAGCTCTCCGGTTCTAGGTGCCACAACTGAAGATGAGGCAGGCGTGCTAGGTTCTGCTTCTTCCAAAGCGATCAGTTGCTGGGCTAAGGACACCCCGGCCTCCGTCAGAGAATACCTGGTGGGGCGAAAGAAGTGGGTTAGTGGTCCCTCCTCAATTCCACCGGATGCTTTCCCCCTTCTGTCTCGCTCATAGGATGGCTGCTCCCGGCCCGTTCCGGCCTCTGCTTCCACGACGCCAAGCAAGCCTGCAATGTTCTTCGGGAGTGGTAGCCCAATCTACCTGGAAGGCGCCAGGTTAGGAGAGGTCCCTGAACTTAAGTGAGGCTCCCCCATGAGCACGAGGACCTCGGCACATCGGCACGCCCTATCCACGATCATGGCAGCGTCTGCGTTAGCCGTTCAGACAATACACCTTTCGTGGCTCTGGTGGCTTCTTGTCTTCATCAGGACTCAAAAGCGCAGACGTTCGCTGGTTCTCTGGATGAGTCCAAACCTGCCAGAAAGATGCCCACTGACGGGCTTCTTAGGCAGGCTTCAGACTTTCCAAAGGCTATTTTTCCCCATCTGCTGGCAGCCTAAGACCCTCAAATCATCACCATCATGCTCTCGAGTCCACTCTGATTGATGGCAATCCTTTCCAGGGTTTTTCTAGGGAGAGAGCACTCAGAAATGGTTTGCCATTCCCTTCTCCTGGGGTGCCCTGGGCCTGTGCAGATTTCCCAAGGTTAAAGAGGCTGGTTCTTCTCTTGGGAGACACAGCAAGGAATCGAATTTTCAACCTCCGGCTCCAGAGCCAGCCACGAAACTCACTGAGCTATCCAGCCCGCAGTGACACCAACGACAGCTTGGAAACTCAAGATCCTCTTCTGAGGACAAGAAGCAAACTGAGTGGTTCGAAGTCTTTCCAAATTGAAGTACGCCCCCCCCCCCCGGTTGCTCCGAGTTCTCTTTGTGTCCAATTCTGCCCGCTATTGTTCAATGGAAGTCAGAATACCTATACGACGGACTGCAAATCAATCAGATCCACCTTTGCTCTCTCTGTGGCCTAAATCGGAACAAGTTCAGAGGGAGGGCGACAAGGAGGATCAGGGGGGGCTGGAAAATAAGCCCTAGGAGGAAAGGCTGAAAGAACCGGCCAGGTTTAGCCTGGAGAAAAGAAAATTGAGGATAGTACTTTTCAAATACTTGAAAGGCTATCCTACTAAGGAGGGGCACACAGGCCTGACTTCCGCACAAGCTAAATATTGCCTATGAAGTCCCCCTCGTCCCTCCTGAGGGTGCTCACCTGGCTGGGATATTAGTCTTGAGGACTAGCTCCTTGCGAATCAGAGAGCCAACTGTGGACCAGGCCGTGTTCTTACTCCCAGGAGCCACCTGTAAGAACAATCCGCATAACAACCAAAAGGAGATCGTGGCAAAAAATAAAATCACATCGTTGGTGCGCAGGTGTGCGCCAGAGGCTCCCATGGAAAGGGAAAGGCTCTCGGAATCAACTCACCAGAGAGAAAGATTTATCGCACAGTGGCTGAGCGGCTCTTTGTAATTCTGGTTTCGTCAGGTAACCTCGGGAGTTGGGATTCTAGGGAGAAAAGATCAAAACGGCAGAAAGACAGAGTTACACGTTCCTTCCTGGCATCTGATTCTTAGGGCTTACGTGCTACATCTACTGGCGGTTCTTTCCCCACGTCCTCCTGCGTAGGGGGTCTCTGCCTACCCAGAAGGATGACCCGGATGCGGACTTTGTACGCTCAGTTCTCTTACCGTTCGGTCCCGGTAGAGAGCCAGCAGGAGAGCGTAGGCGGGCGAACGGCGAGCGGGAAGACGGCTCGTCTTGCCTGACGTGGGCTGGTTTGTCCGAGAAGAAAGGAAAAAAAAGATTAGCTCATGCCTTTGTCAAGAATGCACACGTAAGAGTTTTTTTTTTAACCATTCTTCACCTCCAAATTGGACACAAATAGGGCAGTCCCTGATGGCGGCTTTACAGTCTAAAAGGCGCAAAACGAAAGAAAAATGGAAGGCTGCAAGGGGGGGGGGAGACATAAACAAAATCAGGCACTCCGTTCTGGGCTACTATATTCAACAGTTGGTTAAATTCAGCTCCACCGGTGGCCGTGCCAACTGGAGGATCATGGGAGTTGTAGTTCAAGGAGTCTCATTTCCACGCTGTGGGGGGTCTCTCAAGGAGCTGGCGTCCATTCCGGTTTTGTTCCCGCGGAAGGATTTGGAGAAAGAGCGACGGCCAGTTTCAGAATCTCTCGTTTTATAAATCGAATTGGCTCGGACCCTCGGGACGACACCCCTACGGAGGAGGGCCCGAAGAGGCAGGCTGTCCCACTAAATAGATTGTGTGCCTTTTGTCGGCATTTCTCCCAAACATACTGTACATCTTTGTGTACATTTTTTCCAAGATAACCTCTTCTGGGTGCGTTATCCGGCCGAAAAGAGTGTCACCCTCTGGAACGATGTAAACTCGTTAACGTTCTGGGGCAAAAAGGGCTCCGTCCCATTGCAAGTCTCGCAAAGGGTGAAATGAGTCTTTTTGGTCGGGAGATGGAAACCCAATTCATTTATTTTCATCCCTCGCACAAAAGACTTTCCCCAGCCGTCCGCGGTAGGGCAGTTTCCTCATTTCCCCCTGCCGCAGACGAAAGAGATGAGGTCTAATTCTGTCAAGAGCGGGGACGGCTGTGAACAAACCACTTTTGCAGGCTGGCTAAGAATCCGAACGGATATAAGGACCCCTTCAGAGCCGTTCCTTGAGACGCCCGCCTGCCCGAGGCTAGACCAAAGAGAAAAGACTGGCGGGCATCCCCTTTCCGTCTGTCGCCAGCGGGCAAGCCTCCTGGTGGAGTGACCCTTCTGCCTTTCCACCAGAACACGACAGCACGCAAATGGCGGAAATTCGTGTTTTTTTCTCCCTCTGACAGCAAATTTTTGTTGCTTTTGCAGAACGACCATTACCCCGGCTTCTCTTTTTTATAAACCAAATGTGCCTTTTCCCAAAGAAACCAGATTGAAGAAAACAGACACGAGGGGGCACCCTTGACACTAATTCCCCATATTTAAAAGGCTGTTTACCCCACCGCAGACCTTCCGCCACCAAAATGCTGCAGCAACGCTTCCTATCTCCCGTTCCTCATCTTTTTCTCTCCAGGGGCGTCACAGCCTAATTCCGGGAAGCTTCCCCCTCGGGATGTAAATCTTTAGTCCTCTGTTTTTTTCGTTATTTGCTCCAAACACAGACTCCTTGACTTTTAAATTTAAAAAAACACACACCCTCTTTGGCTTTTTTTTTTCATGTTAAGGCCAAGAATTTCCACAAGGGCGGATGAATATCACGAATAACGTCCTAACTGTTAGAGCAGTACGACGATGGGACTTTTGCAGATGGTGAACGCTACGGTGCTGGAGGCCTCTTGCCAGATCTGCTTTGATTTAGATTCCTGCCTTGAGCAGGTTTTTTGACCTCGTTGGCCTCGTAGGCGCCTTCCGATTCCATTATTCCGTGATTCTATGATTCCTCTCCAGGCAAACCTGATGTACGAAAACAGCTTGTCTGGTCAAGAATGAGAACTTCTGCTAATATTTGACAAGTCTCTGAACCCCTGCTGGGTTGATTGATTATGTAATAATCAATGGGCTTTTTCTAACAAAGAAGGGCTGGTGGTATTCTCACCTTGGTGCGTTTGCTTTGGCTTTGAGCCGGCCCCATGCAAGGCGGTCCCTCTGGAACATCGTTGAACCGTGTGCTTCCACCGCTGGGAGGGCTGCCGTCTCCCTCTGGCTCCCTCGGAGAAGAAGCCGGAGCCTCTCGTTCTGGAATTCGCGGCACAAAACAAAGTCAGTCCCGGTTGCCGATGGCCAGAAATCAGATTTCGAACTGCGTCTCCAGGAATGCCCCAGGAAATGGGAATGCTACCGTGTTTCCCAGAAAATAAGACAGGGCTTTATATTAATTTTTGCTCCAAAACAAAAGGCATTTGGGTTTATTTTCAGGTGATTTTTAATTTTTTTCATGGACAACCATCTACATTGATTCAGATACAGTCCTGTCCTTCTGGTTGCTGCATAGGGGTGGAAGATGGGGTTTCACTTCACTGGGGCTTATTTTTGGGGTAGGGCTTGTATTTCGAGCACCCTGCAAGGGCTTATTTTCAGGTTAGGTCTTATTTTAGGGGAAACCAGGGTAGATGCTGGCCGGGTTGCTCAGTGAGTAGGAGTTCCTGGCTGAAGGAGCGAGGAATCAGAAGTTGAACTCCGCATGTCAACTGCTGGGAGAAGACGCTTTGTGATCGCGGGCAAGCAGCCCACTCCCCTCCCGGAGCGTCCCCAGAAGACAGGAAGGGGAAACTAACTCTGAACATTTTATACCTAGGAATCCCAGGCAAGGGTTGCTAGGATTTGCACAATAATAACAATAAGGATAACAAGAATAATAATGCTTTTATGACTCCTGCATTGAGCAGGGGGTTGTCCCCGAATAATTCCCAACTCAAATTATTCTATGATTCCATCAACTGAGGAACGACGTGAAGGCTCGTCGTCAGCCAAGATTGTTTCGGGCCCAAAATAGACCTCTTCAGAGCTGCCTATTCTTAAAAAAAAGCTTGGGTAGTGAGATATAAACAATTATTTTCCCCAAGGTTTGGAGGCAGTAGACTTTGTCATGTTTAGATAATTTCTCCCCTTGGGTTGAGAGGGTGTAGAAAGTGGCGGGGAGCCCACCGGGAGGCTGGCGGTGGCTCACAGACTACCATCGGACGACTCCTCATTCAAAGCAATCAAGAAAATTGGGCGTCTGTCCCCCTGATTTACATATAGCCCCCCCCTCTTTTTCTAACAAGAAAAAGGCCACGAATTTGCCCCAGCACAAAAGAGTCTGTTCTCCGGATAGGCGGCCCTTTGTTTAATGGGATTTACCAGATTTCACATATTAATGCCGCACAGCCATCAGGAGGAGGAATTTGCTAGGGTGTGGACGGTAAGTTAAAAGTCTTCGAACGGCCAAAGCCGACATCCCTAAATACAGCCGTGCTTGCTTGATCTTATTCTCAACTGTTGCAAACTGTCCAAAGGAAAAGTGTTTTTCAGTTTGGGGTACGGAGGGCTGGCCCTCTGGATTTTTTAATTTTTATTTTATTTTTTTTGGTGCAACCTCCCCATGGCGTTTTCAGCATTTAGCATGCCAGGAGGGATTCCCAGGAGCTGTCGGTTAAACCGTTCAAATACCAGTCACATTTGGTGTTTGACAAAGGGCTTCCTCTTTGACAAGACAAAGGGCCGTCTCTTTCCGTATTGGTTCCCCATTCATCTTGCTATCATCCAAAACCCTATTAGTATAAAGCAGAATACAGTGGTGCCCCGCTTGACGACGATAATCTGTTCCGTTAAAATCGCTGTTAAACGATATCATCGTCAAGCGAAAGAAAAAACCCATTGAAAACCATCCCAATGCATTCCAATGGGCGAAATACCTCATCGTCCAGCAAAGATCCTCCATAGGGGAAGCCATTTTCGGTCACTGTCTTCCAGAAATAGGTCTGGAAAACAGCGGGCGACCATTTTGAAACCCGACAATCAGCTGTTTTTGATCGTTGTAATGCGAAGAGTCAGTTCCCGAAGCAGGGAACCGATCGTCGTAAAACGGATTTTCCCCATTCAATCATCGTTTTGCGATCACAATAGCGATCGCAAAAACCTCATCGTGAAGCGATTTCGTCGTGGAGCAGGGTAATCGTCAAGCAGGGCACCGCTGTACCAATAACTCTGCCCTTAGATCCTACTGCATGGCTGTACCAGGGAGGTGATCCTGACCCCTTGAAGGCTATGCTTGGAGACCACAAGCGCTGGCGAGTTCTACCAAGTTTGCAAGCACCGAGTACGGCTCCAGTCGCATGCCCTACACCTGCCGGCCAAGGATCAGGCTTGCGAAGGAGGGACTAAGCATGATTCGGAGACTGGCTGTGAAGCAATGAAGTTGGAATCTGCACCAATTTACAGGGAACTTCCCATACAAATCAAATAAGAAATCTACCGTCTTCCAGGCACACAAGGAATCGCTGCCTGGATCTTTCCCACCGCACCTGTCAATGCTTGGTCACCGAGGTGCCTCTCGAGCCGTTCGTCCAGCTGGTGGCAGATCTTCTCCCCAAAGTACTGAAGGACTCGAGCCTCGCGCCCGCTGCGTAGAGGGAGAGGGTATTTGCGGAGGGAGCTCAGTGCCTGTAAGGATGCAGGAGACACATAAGCCAAGCTTTGGGGGCAACAGAGGGGACCAAGAGGCTTGTAGCGACTACCAATTTTATCACCCGCTCTGATCTTCTTAGTTATCACAGTCTCTCTTGGTGCAAAGAGGATGATTTATTTATTCATTCATTTATTCGATTTGTACGCCGCCCGCAAGAGTCTCCGGGCAGCTTCCAACATCAATTAAAACAGTTCAGTTATGACCGTACTCATCGCCAAGAGAGCTCAGAAACGCAGGTAGTCTTCTTGAGCTGCATGATCCAACCCCCTGAGCTGTTTTATTTATTTATTTATTTATTTGATTTTTATCCAGCCCATCTGGTCTATACGACCACTCTAGGCGGTTTTCATCTCTATCCTGAGCAAATAGGTTGCAAAGTTAACCAGGGAGGGGGTCTAATAGGCTCAATCCAGACCAAGACATCCTAAAAATTTCTGTGTTACAACAGAGATCTCTTGCGGTAATATATGGTTACTGGAAACATCTGACCACGCGCTACTCTTGTGGAAAGAGGGAACAGGGAAGTCAGAGAGGTGTGCCAGGATTACACCATGGTCAAAACCTCCGGGTGCTTTGATCCACCACACCGCCGGCTTCTCTGCTGCATATACGGTACAACATTTAAGACATCGTTTTGCGATCGCAAAAACGTCGATGTCATGCGGATTCGTCGTCCGGCGGGGTAATCGTCCAGCGGGGCACGACTGTATCTCCGACCGGAGTAGACTTTTTGTCTAAAAGGGCGGGGTAGAAATCTAATAAATAAATACATAAAATTAAATAAATGAACCCAGCCATGGTGAGGGATACATTTATTATGATAAACCTGATTCCCACTAATCGGTCTGGAAGCCGCCTAGATTGGTCATATTGACCAGATAGGCGGGGTATAAATAAAATAAAATAAGTAGATAAGTAGAGAAATAAATAAATAAATACTGTAAATAAATAAATAAATAAATAAATAAATAAATAAATAAATAAATAAATAAATAAATAAATAAATAAATAAATAAATAAAGTCAACCACGGCTAAAAAAGCATCAACCACGGGTAAAAATGATAGCAAAGTTCATAAATAAAACTAGGATGTGAGGAGCAGTTTCTTATTTTTATTTTTTCCCCTTTTAAAAGGGTCCATTTCTGGTTTGGAGGACCAAGGGGGCGGGGCTTAGGAGAGAGGGGGCGGGGCTTAGGAGAGAGGGGCGGGGGCGAGCACCATCGGGGCGTGGTTAGCCAAGGCGGGGAGGGGGCGTGGCCTCCGGCGTGAGGAAAAAGGGGCGTGGCTTACCCTCTCGTAGGCCCGTTGGCTGCGGAGGCGCCCCTGGTCGGCCGCTTGGTCGCGCCACTCCCGGAGCCATTGCACGAATAAAGGGTTCGGGCAGGGCGGAGGAGGCTTCGGCATTTTCCGGAAGGCGCGCCTCCGAAGTCTTCGCTCGCTTCGTTTGCTCGGCCCCTCCCCTTCCCAAACGGATGGAGCAATAGACTCCCCCGGAAGCTGGAGGGCTAGAGCGCCCCCTCCTGAGCCTGGCGCGCATGCGCAGGACGCGTGGTGGGAAGCAAGGCAGGCAGGGAGGAGAAAAAAAAAGTTAAAGGGAGGGCTTGCTAGCGTGGATGATTCCCCCTAACCATTGAGGCTGCTGGTGGTGAGGATGATGATTCTCACGACGAGAATCAGCATCCTCCTGCCCCAGGAGTAGCCGTGGGATCTGCTTATGGCCAGAAAGGTTGAATTCTACATTTTTTTTTTTTTTACACAAGAGTTCAGTCAGGGCAGTTTGGAAACATTTAACTTTATATATATTTAAGTGGAATGAAACGGGAGGGTGCCTTATATAGGCCCAGGAGCCACCTTACCAAGCCTCCTGTTCTATAAATCAATCAATCAATCAATCAATCAATCAATCCAAAAGCACATTTCAGATCTTGAACCACACACACAGAACCCAGTTCTCTGCCACTGAACAGGACTCAAACATTCACCACCTTTTATAGGCAAAATATATGCATGCACCTTTAATTATTCGGCAATCAACCTTCTTTAGGGTCCAGCTCTCACTTCCATACATCACTACGGGGAAAAAACGTAGCTTTGACTATGCGGACTTTTGTCGGCAAGGTGATGTCTCTGCTTTTGAAGATGCTGTCGAGATTTGTCATCGCTTTCCTCCCAAGAAGCAGGCGTCTTTTAATTTCGTGGCTGCTGTCACCATCTGCAGTGATCATGGAGCCCAAGAAAGTCAAATCTGTCACTGCCTCCATATTCTCCCCTTCTGTTTGCCAGGAGGTGATGGGGCCAGATAGCCCTTATAATTCCCCTTGTGTTGGATGTAGGAAACAGCTGTGTGTGCTCCAGACCAGTGGTTCTTAACCTTTGTTACTCGGATGCTTTTGAACTGCAACTCCCAGAAACCCCAGTCAGGACAGCTGGTGGTGAAGGCTTCTGGGAGTTGCAGTCCAAAACTCCTGAGTAACCCAAGGTTAAGAACCAGTGCTCCAGACAGTATGTCTGTAGCTTTTAAGCCTGCCCAGTTGCCCTCAAAAATACCGTGGCCAACCCACTCAGCACCTGTCCTTGGACTTTTGTCCTTAACCTCAGGCAGCAAAATGCCTGGAGCCGCTGAGTGGTTGTGTCGTCGTCTTTTGAACAGACTTCTCGTTGCCAGGGAGGCAAGCACAGGCAACAAGCCGCAAAGGTGTGGTTCTGGATTACGCATCGTTTGATAAAGGGCCAAGCCAGGCATGTGAAAGTATGCTCATGGAGGTGTTGAGTCAGCAACCCATTTGTCATCGGTGCTGAGAAGATGCTGGTGGATTATGCTGCAGACTTTCACTGATCCGTTTTAAGAGATGGCCTTCTGGCTCGTGACTTCTGCGGCTAACCATCAGGAGGCGCTGTGGGGGTTCTTCTTAGGGTGCATCTCTGGACCCCTTCTGTTCTCTTTGTAGTGGGTGGTGAACAATTAGAAGAAAGAAGTAGACGAGGGGGAAAGTTAGCTTGATCCAAATAGAAACAGGAGAAAGATGAAGGGGGAAAAAACAGAGAGGGGTGCAATATTTTAACATTTCAAAATATTTTATAAAAGTTTTTAAAAATGGAACAAAGTTGGGATCAAAAGAATTGCAGGATCTCCAAGGGTAATAAATGGGTTTCACTTTGACAAATACAACCCCATCCCAAAAAGAGCGACGGTTACAGTAAGGTTAAATCTGATAAATGACATAAAATTAAATGATGTGTCTCCTTTTTCTTTTGTCGATTAAAATGTCAGTGGAATGCATAATCCTATAAAATAAATGACGGTGTGACTGCACTGAAATTTATTCACCCCCACCCCGTCTGTGCTGGAGTTGGCAGGGTAACAATTCAGTGTATTTCCTTTCAACGGCACAGAGAACAGTTAATTGTGAGTAATTCTTGTCTTTTTTTTTAATGGGAATTCATTGCTTTTCGATCTGCTGGCAGAGCGTTACAGTATTTTGGTAGTGATTTCACTCCCATGCCTTTTTTTTTCCTGGCTATGTATGGTCAACGATGTCAATCCAAAGTGCAGTGGCACTTACGTCCTAGGGTGACATTGCCCGTGAGATATAGATTATAAAAAAATTATCCTATATCACTAAAGCTGATCTAATAGCACTTCTGTAACATAGCGCTAAACAGGACGGAAAAAAATGGTTCAGAAGCGAGATAAGAGGGTCTCCCTTGAGAAGGACTTTTCCAGGTCTACTGGCATTTCCTTCAGCCAGCCTGAGAAGTGCTATAGTAGTTTCATAAGCTGCCACATCAGTTTAGCGCTGTGCCACTTGCCAATTTCTTTTTCCTTAAAAGGAAGTCTGAACAGGGCATCACGCCACGTTTGTGTAAAAGAAACACAACAACGCCCAAAGACTTTCAGCTTTTGTGTTTCTTCTGGAGGAATGAAGGTATGCCTCGCAGCATCCGTTCTGGCAAGGAGGAAACACAAGGAGGTGCCTGTCCGGGGAATAAAGTACGAATGAGCAGTCTGGAGCAGATGTCAATGTGAGTGTTGGTTGCGGTGAAGAGAAATGAGGAAGCCACAAGGAGCCCTGCCGGCTGTCTTGAGTTGGCTGGAGGGGAGCCAAGCTCTGAACTTAAGGCATACTCTCGTCTTCTTGTCCCTGAAACGGGCTGTATTTATTTGGATTAGTAAATCATGAATTGTCTAAAAGCCAAAGCAGTGTTTTTTTTTTGGAGAAGTTTAGCTTGGGGGCATAAGTATCTGGCCCTGCTCCTAACCCAGATTTCAAGGCAGAGATGGAGGGCCACATGCTCCTGGAGGTGGCACCTGGACGCTGGTCAAAAAACCCCAGAGGCATTTTTTCTGGACATACGATCATTTCCGAGGCTCGGCAAACACTCTCATGAGTGCACAAGAAGACAAGCTCCTGGAATTACTACAATCAGAGGATTTTTAACGTCTTAAGTAAAGCAAAGCTATGCGACACATGCTAACATGCCTTCTGCATTTATTTCAAGAGACCCTAAGAGTGAGTGGTTGGTTGGTTGGTTGGTTGGTTGGTTGGTTGGTTGGTTGGTTGGTTGGTTGGTTGGTTGGTTGGTTGGTTGGTTGGTTGGTTGGTTGGTTGGTTGGTTGGTTGGTTGGTTGATAGGTCAGTCGGTCGGTCAGTCGGTCAATCGGTTGGTCCCTCCTGGGCTTCATTCCACATACTTCAAGATGTGTTGCTTCATCTGCTCCTTCCCTTCTGGGGGGATGTGGTCAGCTAGCCTGCTCTTGTGGCTAAAGAGCTGCTTGTGTGATTCCTGGAAGAGGTCCTCCCCAATAGCCTTCTCCACCCGGCCACGCCAAGCCGCCATCTTGGGCCTGCCTTCAAAGGCGTCATAGCCGGCTGCAAAAGGCTGCGCAAGGAGAGAGACAGACAGACAGACAGACAGACAGACAGACAGACAGACAGACAGAAGGTGATTGAACAGGGCTGGTAGAGTGGCTATTACCCATTCTAAGGAGCGATTCTCCAAGGAGTGAGAATTCGGTGGCATGTGGCCTTTGTAGAGCAACTTCAGTTGCGGGTTGTCGTCGTTGGACTAGGACGCAGAAGACCCAATTCAAATCTCCCAAACAACCCTGAAATTCACTCCTTGGGTCAACCACGCTTTCAGTCTGACCCACCTACGTATCTCACAGAGGTAGGGCTGTCCTGAGGGGCACATGTGGGGAGGAGAGACATGCATGCCCCCTTGTGCCTATCAGAGGAAAGGAGGCTCATAAATTGGACCCATTCTGCACGATCCAAGGAAGGAAGATGGCGCAGGGCAATTTCTGCAAGCCCGGAGCGAGCGCGTGGACTCAAAGCCCTGGCTGAAAACAATTCCGTGACCACCACCGCCACCTCGTAAACGCACGGCACAAAGGACACAGTGCCAGACCACAGTGCTGTGCGTGTGTTGTGTCTCGGGACCCTTTTGTGGTTTCTGTAGTCCACTTTTTAAGCGCTCATCCTCCTTATGTGGTCCCGAGTGGATGAGGATGCATTGAAAGCTGAGTCTCTTGTTTAGGAAAGAGAACTGGGGGAGGGTGTCTCCCTTTGGCTGGATTTTCTTAAACTAAGAAGCATTAAGGACTTATACGTTCTCCAAGAGGAAGGCGGTCTGGTCCCTGGGCCTTTTTCGAGTGGCCCCTTTCCCACCCCCCGGAACATAGGAACACCTGATCCTGGCTGTCCCTCGCCCAAGGAGTTGTGGTGGCTCAACTTTAGCCAGGAACTAAAAATCAAGGCTCCCATCTTCCCTCCAAGCCTTCTAGGCACCTGGGGGGGGGCACCTGGCCTCTGGAGCTCACCTGCATGAGATCCACAAAGGCCACCAGATCGGCCAGGGAGATTTCCTTGCCAGTCACGAATGGCCGGTCCTGGAGAAACTTCGCTTCGAAGAGCTTCAGGTCCCCATTCAGATCCCCGATGCGTTCGTCCAGCTTTTCGGGCGGAAGGGGGTGGCCCAGGAAGAGGGGCACTAAACCCTGTCCAAGGGAGGGGTGGAAGGGGGTAGATAAGAGAGGAACGGCACACCTTTTACAACCCAAAGCAATTCTGGTGCCCCATGGTTAGTAGGAAATAGAGCAGAGGATCTGGGGCAGATGGGAAATCCCAATGACGCTTGAACGCTGGGGAGATGTATTCTCCGCACACCAAGGCAGGGCGGCCCCATGGGCGGAGGGGAGGTTCCCATGTCCTTCCACTCCTCCGTTGAGTTGCGCCAAGGGACTTCTGTAATTGCACGGTGGAAGATCAGCCGAAAGGGGCCCTACCTCGCATGGGTTCCCCACACATCCAGCTTTGCAATCAGACCCATGGGTCCCTCTGGGCCTGGTTAGACCTATAGGGAGAGTTTGGTTCATATTGGCCCCACAATTGTTTTCTCGGTATCCAGTTGCCGGGCTAGGATTATTTTGCCTTAAAGGTAGTTAACGGCATTATTCTCCATCAAAGAGAATAACTGTGCGACTACACCAGAGGGAGAAATGTGATGGGTTTAGAGCAGGCTGATTCACATTTTCCCCCCTGTTGACCCTATGACTCAAAAGGAAATGCAAATCAGGTTGGAGGCATCCCCCCCACCCAGCCATAGTTTTCCCCTCTGCCCTTGGAGCTTCTAAGGTTTTTGTGTACGTTTGCATGTAGGTTTTTTTTTAACCCAGATCCATTCAGTCGTGCAATGGTTTGAACCGATGCGGAAAAGCCGCTGCATCAACCCATAGGCATAAGAATAGTGAGCACAGCTTGTTAAAGACATTTCTTTTTAAAAAAAAACAGCTAAAGGGGAGCCAAGCCTCTCTGCCTTGGCAAGATGAATGGAGGAAAACGAGAGGAGGAAACCTTGTTTGCAGCTTACTAGGCAGTTCCTTTTTAACTGAACCTCTTACGGATCTTCAGTGCCGCTGCAAACAAAGCTTTTCTCCTGGCTCCCTGAGTCGCCGCTTAATGCAAAGAGCCTTGGGAAAACCGAAATTCCCCAGTGCAACTTCACAGGCACAGTCCCCTTGTCTTTGGAGGGGGGCACCCCAGGGAGGCCCACCTTCCCTTTGATTTTCAGGTCTACCCATGCCAGCATGTTTAGCTCAGTTGTTGCCTTTTTTTAATGACTCTTTTAACGGACCTGCTTCCATTTGTCCCTTTCCATTGGTGTTTGCTTAGTTTTCTAATTTCCTTGGCACTGTAATTTTTTTAGTATTTCTTACTGCTTTGTTAACCCAACCAGAAGCACACATTTATGTTTAAAATGAAGAACATGTGTTGGGTTGATCAATAAACAATACACATCACAGACAGGCTAGGTCAGGAGGGAAGCAGTTCCGCAGACTATCCTCTGACTTGGAGCTGCTGCGCTAAGGAGATGACCTTCCTGTACCCCTCACTCACCTTGGCTGCATAGACTTTGCTGGCGTGGACGCGGACCGTCGTGTGCTGCCAAGAAAGGTACTCATCCACGCGGGCTCGTTTGTGCAGGTCAGAAGGGTACCAGTGGTCTGGGGTCTTGAATTTTCTTGTTAGGTACAAAAGGATAGCAGTGCTGTTCCGGCAGAGGAGAAGACCACAAATCGTGAGCAAGGGAATTAGGAAAGGCCACTAGGAATGCGGGACGTGGTGGCGCTGCAGGTTCAGCCACAGAAGCCTCTGTGCTGCAAGGTCAGAAGACTGGCCGTCGTAAGATCGAAATCAGGTTTATTTGTCTTGATAGCCACAGAGGGAAAGAGGAAGAAAACCTTGTTTGCAGTTCTCTTGTATGTAGCTGCAGGAGGTGTGGTTTCAAGGGAACTACCCAACAAGGTGCAAACAAGGTTTTCCTCCTCAGATTCAGAGGAGGAAAACCTTGTTTGCACCTTGTTGGGTGCAAACAAGAGGATGGCTAGCTTGCACCCTCAAACTCCAGCTGTGTTCAAGAAGCCTCTCTCTGGCTCCCTCTCAGCTCTTTTGAAGGGTCTGAAAACTTCACAGAATGATCTCCTAGCAAGATCCTGAAAACCAATTTCAAAATGTAAAAGGAAGAAAACAGAGGGTGTGATCCGATTGGGGAATTAGCTTGCATTTTGGACGGCTTGTGGCCTGATCCAATGCAAGCTATTTTCCAGTAGCTTTTTCTAGCTGGACCTTTCTGATCCAACAGCAGGACTAATTTTTTTTTTCAGGGTCAGGCTGGAGCAATCCCTGCGTGGACAGATGGGTCGCTTTAAGTGAGATTGTTCCCAGCCAAACGGTCCTTTCCAGCAGGATCAGATAGTACTATCCTTCCTCCCTGCCTGATAGCACCTAGAGACGGCGGAGGTCCTAAGAGGTCCCTTCTCAGTCAAGGCTGAGCATCTCTGGCCCAGAGCAAGACCGAATCCTTACCTCTCCGCTAAAGTAAAATCCCCGTCTTTCATGGCAGGCACTTTCTGCAACAGGTTCACTTTGCCAAAGTCCTCTCCCATCTGTTGCCCTAGAAAGATGGAGAAGAGGAATCCTGTTTGAACTCGGAATGCCTAGTGAAAGGTATTTTTCACATTTACCTCGTCAAGGGAAACGATGCCTTTAATGGAGCACAAGCCATTCACGGCCTGGAGATGAAGCCAGAAACAGGCTTGTAAAGCCAGGAGTTTGACCCTGGGCATGTGTTGGCTTGCAACCCATTTAACTGTGCGCAAGCATGCATAGGTCAATATGCCATCCTCAAAAAGCAAGCTGTTCTGAATCTTCTGGTGGAGCAGCTGCACGCGTGTATTTTACATTTTTTGGTACTGAGCCATGTGGGGACTGGGGGTTAAAGTGTACGTACTGTAGTGAGTAAAGTGAGTAGGTAACGTGTACATAGTGGTACAAGTATGTAAAGTGTACATAGTGTACATAGTGGCACATAGTACATTTTGAATTGTGGTGCTGGAGGAGACTCTTGAGAGTCCCCTGGACTGCAAAGAGAACAAAACTATCCATTCTGAAGGAAATCAACCCTGAGTGCTCACTGGAAGGACAGATCCTGAAGCAGAGGCTCCAATCCTTTGGCCATCTCATGAGAAGAGAAGGCTCCCTGGAAAAGACCCTGATGTTAGGAAAGTGTGAAGGCAAGAGGAGAAGGGGGATGACAGAGGACGAGATGGTTGGACAGCGTCACTGAAAGGACCAATATGAATCTGACCCAACTCCGGGAGGCTGTAGAAGGCAGGAGGGCCTGGCATGCTCTGGTCCATGGGGTCACAAAGAGTCGGCCACAACTTAACGACAAAACAACAACAAAACAACAACATAGTGGTACTCGATGTTTATTGGTGCACCCCAACAGACTAATTCTTCTACCACGGAACAGTTGTTATACAAGGAGCTTCTGAGTTATGGCGACCCTAATAGGGGCTTCAAGTTATGTCAAATGATAAAGAAATTCCTGGTGAGTTCCCACAGTCAAAGAAGTATCATACCTCAGTTCTCTTTTGAGTTCTAGCGGGTGCCTGCGTTGACAAATAATATGGGAATTGCTTCAGGACTGCGACAGTGAGATTTCTATGATCTTCCTTTGACTGCAGGACAAACGAGTCCATACAAACCAGCCGGGAGTCCCCCACCCCATCTGTAGTGTGTTTTCTTCACTACTGTACTTGGATTTCTACTTTTTTTTGGAATTGATTGCATTTCCATCAGTTCAGGTGGTGTGGTTGCTTCAGCCAATGTGGAGAGGTTTGTAGTTCAATTTCAAGCCATAACAAAAGCACTAGGTGTGCGGTGGAGAGGAATTAACAAGACACATACAAGCCTGAATGCTCATTTTCCTGCTGAGGTGCACACATTTCTTTCAGGAAAAAAAACATAGTTTCTCCTGAACCACACGGTCAAAGTCTGCTGGAGTCTATAAAGCATAGACTGATATGAAATTCTTAAGTGCACTCCAGTAGCCAGTGGGCATTTGCAATAGGATATCCTTTGGGAATCCAGCTTGAACATCAGGCAATTCTCACTTTGCTTGCATGGGAAATTGAAGCAACGGTCCTATAGTTACTGAACGCCTTGGTATCTTCTTTTTTTTGAGATTGGAATGTATATTGAACACTTCCAGTTTGTGGGCCAGTTTGTATTGTTTTCCATATTTGTTAGCACATTCTTGTTAGGATTTTGACTGATTCGTTCTCTGTGGTTTTCAGTAGTACTGTGGGTCTTCCTTTTGCCCCTGGTGATTTATTCCTTCCCATTGCTTTCCAAGCAGTTTTCACGCCAAGAATTGCAAGTTCTTCATCATGGGATTCCTCTTCAAAGAAGTCTGTCGTCCTTTGATTTCTTCTGTATAAGTCTTCAGTGTATTGTTTCCATCTTCTCTTTATTTTTCTCTAGTCAGTACTAATGCCAATTTCTCCCGTTTGGAACAATTACGTTGGAGTTTTCTCTGTCCCTTGTTGTTTTCACCGCCCTGAATCATCTGGTGTGGTCAGGAAAGAAAGCCAGCTTGTTGCTCAGCTATTGCTCAAGGTTATTTAGCAACATGCTAGGAAACACTGGTATCAAGGCAGTCAGTGTTTGTTGATAGCCTGCCAATGATTCATTTTCCTACTGTTTGTTTCCTGTCCTTTAACCCGTTGTTCACCTATAAATGGACTTCTCTTCTTATCCTAAGCCAGTTAAGTATGCTCAAGAGTCTTTATTTACCTGGACTTTGGAACAGCTTTTAACTCCTTTACCAATATCAACTAAGTACCCCATGTTGACATTTTTACAAATCTATTCTCAAAGAAGCCGAACAGGCTAGAAAGATAGGATTTACCTTTCTAGAAACCAGCAAGACTTCTATATACTTTCGGGTTTTATTTTTAATAACACTCTTCCACCAGTTCACCCCAACAGATGTTACATTGAGCGGTCTGTGTTTTCTTGAATCCCTTTGAAAAAATATGGTTTCAATATGAGTTTTGTAGATTGCAATGTTGTATGAGATGCAGGCTGTATAGACTGTCGTGTGGCATATTCTTAAACTCATTCAAACTTAAAATTCAGTAGGGATCCAAAGATAATCCACACAGGAACATTCTTTAATGAGGACACATTTTTCAGGCTATAGAGTGAGAAAGGGCAAATAGGGCTGAGAGGGGAAAAAAAGGAATTAAGATGATATTTAAGTCAAGCGAGGAGGAAATTCCCAATTCATTGCAAACTTCTCGTGCTTATAAAATGGATCTTTCAGACAATTACATCATAATTTGTTTCAGATTTTTGGTGAAAATTACTGACCGGTCTGATCGAAGGCCGCTGAGGTTGAATGTCTTTGCTACGTTTGGGGACATTCTAAGAGCTCAACATTACAGTTTTTTATACCCCGTGAAAGGGTATGTACGGGAGAAAGTGTAGGCACAGTGGGTTTTTATTGTAGGCACATCATCTTGGTTCTTACTGTGAAGTCAGAAGCTTGACAGTCCTCTGTCTGTCCGAACTCTAGAGCATTTTCAAGTGTACATTTGGGCTGTACAACATAGCCAGTGGTCCATGGACAAGCCCAGCCTTCTGGGTTTCTTGGTTCATTTGAATCCCACTGCCTTGGTGGGAACTGGCTTTGCCCTCCCACCCTTCTGCAAAATCCTTGACCCTCCAGTGGCTGTATAGGGACGACACGGGTACTAGCCAGTAGGTGCAGAGCACCTCCTTGTTCTGTCCCGCTGGATGCCTGGCTATTGTGAAAGGCCCACGCTCCCATGACATACCTGTGCCATCTCCGGTCCGGCTCTAAACCAAGCAATATGCAGAAAATGTACACACAGAAATACCACTGTTAATGCCTCCCCATTGATCCCCTGCCCTCAATTCCCTCACCATCAACCCCACGACCAGCTCAATAGCTCCTAACCAGTGGTGGGATTCAGCAGGCCAACAAACGGTTCTGCAGAACCAATAATACATTAGCTACCGGTTCTGTAGAACTGGTGCGAACCTGCTGAATCCCACCACTGCTCCTAACCCATGCCCAGGATCTTTAAAGGAGCTTTAAAAAAAACAACATCATCCTCTGCCTCGTTCCAGTGGCCAGTCCCAAACCAGGAAGGATGTTGCTCTCCCTACTCTCTCCCATGAACTCTCCGTGCGCTAGCTTCTCTGCAGCCTGCTGACTCACCTTGCATAAGGTCCACGGGCTTCAAATCAAAGGGGATGTTGTTTTTTTGGGCAAAGATGTAAACTGCGCGGCAGGGTGGGGAGACCAGGTCGAGGTAGAGCTGGAGCGCCATCCGGGCGGCCGCAAGAGGACCCCTTTGGCCACCGAGGAGGGAGGGGAAGGGTGCTTTCCGATGGCAGTGCGCCGGTTTCTCTTCCTTCCTGCAGCAAACACAAATCGTTCAGCCCAGTCTGGCCGGCTGGCTGGCTGCCCATCTAAACAGAGGACTAAACAGCATTTTGAAGCTTTTCTGGATCCCTTTAAGAGTGATGTGTTTGATCCCTAAAATGCACATACCTATAGCCTTAGGACTATTTTTTAGTGATGTTTATAAGTGTGCACACGATATCTTTCCGTGATCCACGGCCTCCCTCCAACGGATCCAGAAAACCCTTGGAGTGCTGTTTCGTCCTTGTTGTATCGATATTTAGCTTTTATTGCATGTCTATTTAGTAAATTCCACATCTGGTTATGAAGCCAAAGGTTGGGGGTTCGATTCCCCCCGTTGGGCCTTCCGGGAGAGGCGAAGGAGAAACCGCTTCTGAGGGCTGTCTAGCTAGAAAACCCCTAGAAGGACTCACCGTCAGTTGGAATGGAGTGGATGGCACACAGCTATGATTACACACATATAAAATCATAACGGTTGACGACATAATTCAGGTATGCATGGCATCATTGATAGCAACAGGATTTCACCCAATGGGCCTTGTATGTGTCTAATGTCATAAAGTTGCAGTCATATCATAAGGTAAAGGTTCCCCTTGACATTGAGTCCAGTCATGTCCGACTCTAGGGCACGGTGCTCATCCCCGTCTCCAAGCCGTAGAGCCAGCGTTTGTCCATAGACAGTTCCCATGGTCACGTGGCCAGCGCAACTAGACACGGGACGCCGTGACCTTCCCACCGAGGTGGTCCCTATTTATCGACTCGCATTCCTATCATAGTGGACCCTAAAAGGGTTTTGCAAGTAAATGAGGTTTAAAGAATGGTTTAACCACTGAATTTCCATTAATGGTCTAGTGTGGATTCAAACTCAGATCTCCCGAGTCCTACTCCATCGCTATACCAACTGGGTACCTGTGTAAATATGTGTAGCCCGCACAGTAGTAACTTTTTGATGGTTGGGTTTATTGGCAAGTTCAGTTCTACCCATTTCTTCCTTGATCAGGACCAAGGTTCTTTTCGCACCGCAGACAAAAGCAAATTAGCATGGCCAAAGAACCGATGTGAGGCTGTTTGTTACAGTTCTTGTGAATAGACACTGTGCATTAATCATTATACATCTCGGAGTGGTCTAGAAAATGTCGCAGACTGGACCGCTTGTCTGTCGTGGCCTTTGGCCCTGCTGTGAAGAAATCCTTTCTCAATAGCCCTGTGTGTTTCTCTGGCAGCCGTGCCCGTCTGCCGAGAAAATCCGTCCTGCGTCTCATCGTGTTTGGCTCTAGTTCTTCAAAGTTGGTGTCACGATCCGTCTATGATTCATGGAGAATCCGGTTTGTTGGCACGTCGCGGTAGGGCGAAGACGGTCCAGGGGTGCTTGGTTGAATGCCTCAAATTCCCATGCATCGGCTTTGCCAAAGATGAAAAAGTGTTGTATTTGCAATATTCACGGATCCCTGCGGAAATGTGTCCTCCCTGTGTAAAGTCCTCTCTGGTTTTAAATTCTGGATTGTCCGTCGATATAATAAAACATCAAAACCCCAAAAAATATTGATAACAAAAGGGGTAAATTTAACGAATCTAGTTTTCTACTACCTAGGTGACACTCCCCAGGTATTTTGGGTAACAGTTCCCATCATCCACAGTTAATGTGGGAGCAATCAAGGGTCGCGATTGCATTTGTAGAGATAAAGGGCTGTGTTTATTAAAGGTTCTTTTGAGGACACCGTCCCAAATATCCATTTCTGTGGATGTTAGCAGAATCAGTGCCAAGTATGAGATTTTCAGTGACACCTGCGTCTTGTTCCTCCTCCTGCAGCGTTTGCGGTACTTGATCGTTAATACTCTATTTAATGAAGTAACAAGGCGGCATTAGAAAGGAGTGAGTTCATCAGACCTTATTTGAGGTTGTTATTGTTAGATATCAAAAGACAAGTTAAAACGGCAGGCAGCATTGCATGGATTTTTTAAAAAAGTTCTTTGGCGCGGTCCGCTTTTGATTCATCCCGAAATCTTCTGCTGTTAATACTTTTGTGACAAGCGGAAATCTCATCAAACGTTTCTAAAGGCTTAGCCACGTGACTGGCGCTGGTTAAATAGGTTCACCTAATATCAGGTAGAGATCTGGTATGCCATGGGTATGATCTTTACATCCACGTGGTATATAGTGACCATCTTTGGCCCACCTTTCTTAAAAAAAATAATAAAAAAAAATAAGAATTGCCCTCCTTTCTCCCTCCTGTTTCCTTCCCAGGAGGAAGTTTTCAAATTTTCATTTTTTTTAAAAAAAAAGGTTCAGTTCATCGCCTGCGCTTTATTAGGATTAAAAAGGCCTTTGTCTCCTCCCTCTGCTCCGTGGAGCAGCGGAGGAAGGAAGGTTTTTTCATTTCCCAATTTCCCAATATCACATTAAGTGGCCGAGCTGTTTTGTTTAAGTCACTGACAATATTGGGAAACTGAAACCAGCTAGGGCATTCAAACAGGAAACTCCACTTTAGTTCAAGCTCAGCAATCCTGGGCTTGGAAAGGAACCAAAATGGAGCAATTCTACCTGCATATAAGAAACCCGGACAAAAAAATAGTGTGGGCCACTTTTAATAGTTTCATGACAGGTGGAAATGTAAGATCTCTAACTTGTCCTGTCTGAGGCAAGGGATGGGATAGGAAGGCCAGCCTTGGTACCCACTGGGGGGGGGGCTTTACAAAGCAGGAGAAATACTTGAAGAAGAAAAGGCAGGAAGATTGTCTGCACCGTCCCTTTATAAAGAATTCAGTTTTTTAATTTTAATTTTTATACCTGCTGTCAAAACCTTTTTTTCCTCTGCAATAAATAAATGCAAGTTATGCCCTGGAATGGCAGCAAAGCCATTAACCAGCCTGCCTCCTTATTTTGCAACTATGAAATTATCACCATCCAGGCGGATTTTATTTTTTTTATTATTTTATTCCTTCTTCTTTCTCCTCGTTAAGACAGCGCCCCGTCGGGAAGGCTTGCAGTACCGCCGGCGCGGCAGCCAGAGGGCGCTCCTGAGCCAGGCGTGGCCCGGCTTCCCTTCCCTTTCTCGCCCTATCTGCTCCACATGCCCATATAAGGGCAAATCAAGGGGCGAGCGGGGCGGGGCTTGTGGGTTCGGCTCGCACGACGCCTTATTTGGAAGCGGCCAGAGCCGCCGAGGGGGCGAACAAAAGAGAGGGTGGTTGTGCGCATGCGCTGCAGAGAGGCGGAAGGTGACAATAAAAGGGGGGGAAGGCCCGAGCCTCGCCTCGCTGGCGCATGCGCGTTGGCCTCCTTCCCTCAACAAAATGCCTTTGTCGCGCTTCGCGTGTCAATAGAATTGAGGGCGAGGGAAGGGTGTCGCCCTGGCGACACGTGTCTTTGGGGTGGTTGCAGACGAGACGAAGAGAAAACGACCTCTTTCTCTCTCTCTGCTTTGGCTGGTCCAGCCTAGCCAGCTGTGTTACCTCCTTCTGCCCTTTTCAGACCCACTTCTGCCACACACGTGTATGCGTGTGAACGTGTGAAAGACAGTTTTGACCTGGGTCACCCAATAAAGTTCCTCTTGGTCTCAGGCGGCCCTATACCAATCGTGGAAGCTCACATGAAACTATTGCAACCTCCAAGGGGCCACAACGTTTTTGTCTTCTTTATTTGCTTTATTTTTATTTTAGTTTTTCCTCCTATAGACAAACGTATTTACTTGGAAATAAAACTTTAGTTTCCCCATTATATTCAGTTGAGATTTCTGGTTCCCCGCCAGCACCTGTAAATCCAGGAAACGAGGCTACCCTCCCATGACTGGAGTTTGGAAGAGTAGCTTTTAAATGCAATTATTCAATCGTCCTTCAAATAATCACCTATGTACCCCCTTTCTAGTAGACCAGAGGTCCAACTCTTCCGGAGCAAACGCCTCATGCCTTGGATTAATCGATTCCTCCCACCAACCCAAGAGAAAGAGGGGAGGATGTCACCCTCCCAAAATATAAAGTTTTTTTTTAAAGGAAATAGATGGGTTAGGAAAAGTTTCTGTTTATTTTCCAAAGGCTCATATGTAGTGTTGTTCTGTTCAAATTTGGACACTGTAGGGCAAAAAGGCCCGGATCGCCCTGCCGTCGGTCACAGCTCTGCTTCGGAGATGTTGTCTAATGAAAACGAACGCTCCACAAACCCAAAAATCCTCCTTCCACAGACCTGGCCTGCAAAGGGGCAATTAGAAAAACAACAATGAATCAGGCTTTTGAAATAACTCATTATTTTATCATGCCTTCCGTCCCCAACATCAAAGGTGTCACTAACTACATTGCATTATGACTGTAGCTCAAGGAGAGTTGAATTTATTAATTTTCGGATTCACTAATACATGGTGGAGGAATATCACATTGTTAAAAGTGTGGCCGCTGAATGAAAATCAGACGTTTGGGGTGTGTGGTTTTAAAGTAATGGGAAGGCTAAGAGTCTTTTTGTTTTTTTGAGAAACAGAAAAGAGCAAGTTTTTGAAATGGGAACTAACTGTGAGTGCTAATGGAGGCCTTGGGACAATAACAGTAACTAACAGTTACTGTAATTCCTGTTTGAATGCCCAGCTGGTTTCAGTTTCCCAATATTGTCAGTGACTTAAACAAACAGCTTGGCCACTTAATGTGATATTGGGAAATTGGGAACGAACAGTAACTAATGGCTGGGCCATTTATTTCCCGTTTTTGCTTCCACTGACTTTTGTTTGCTCTAGATAAGATGAATTTTCTCCTATAGGCACAAATGAAAATTGAGAATTAATTGCTGTCCTTCAAGAAGAATGATCTTCTCACCTGACGTCTGGTGGCCTCTGCTCCTGCTCTTTAGCCTGTTGCTTAGTTTCTTGCAACTTCGGGCTCCGCCAAGGAATTGCCTTCTTTACAATGTTTTACTTTCAAGGTAGGGTCAGATTGCACCGCCCCGCGGCCAAAGGTGACTTTTAGACAGAGGATTGTTCCCTATCACGGAGCTGACATGGCTTGTTTCCATCCTCTTTTGGCCTGGGATATTTTGGGAAGCAAAATAAAAAATACGCATGATTGTATTTCTCAAAGCAGCCGACCAGTGGGGCTTAGAGAAGCCAGCCAGCCGAGCATGGTAGTAAAAGTGACCACCTTCTTTCTCTCTCTCTCTCGCCAAAGTGGTGAGGACATCTTAAAGGCTAACTTTTATATTTTTTTTAAAGTGAGATTTCGTGGACAAATCCACTTCATCAGACCTAACAGAAGGATATATCCCATGTTAGCGTTCCTTCTCTTAGATCTGATGAAGTGGACTTGTCCACGAAATCTTACTTTTGAAAAAAGTCAGCCATTCTTAGCTCTGTAGGATTGTGTCCAAAGTCAGTAGCCGCAGAAAACTCTTATCTGTGAATTAAATGGTAGTGACGTGTAGGAATTAATTATGTGAGAGCCTTGTGGGTGAACAAATTTATGATTGATCTATGAGCTTTTGTGTGAAGGAAGAGGCCTGAAATTGACACACATACCCCAGCCCATCATAATATATAGGTTAAAAGCTTCATTTCTAGGCCTAATATAGCATTTCATTTTGTGCAAGCATATTTGACCTGCTTTTATTTCTGTTCCTTCCAAAACTTAAATCCTGTGAAACTCTTTAAGTAACAGCTTTTAGATTAAGGAACAGCAGTTAAAATACAAAAATATAATAAAACGCAAAGCTGTAGCAGCATTAGCAAAAAAATAAAAAATGAAGCACAGCTGGATGGAGGTGCTATTTACAAACCACTTCCACATGTGCCTTATATACAATAGTTGCAATGGGATCCACATTCTCACATGCAGAATCTTGCTCTTCCCATACCAATTCCCTAGAAGTAATGTCCAGCAAACTTACACTGGCCTAACTTTATGTTTATAGCACAATTAAATAAGTGACAAGATCATAAGCATGCAAACCAAAGTGATTGTAAAAAAAACATAAGGTGCTCTTATTAAAAACAATTTGCAAACCCTGTTAAAACACAAGAGGGAATAATGCAATATACACTCTCAGCAGCCAATCGGAGTTCGGTCTAAATAAAAAGGTCTTGGCTGAGAGTCGTAGGATGAGAAGAAAGAGGGGGCGAGCCTAGGAAAGTGGTCCCCAACCTTGGGCCTCCAGATGTTCTTGGACTACAACTCCCAGAAGCCTTCACCACCACCTCTGCTGGCCAGGATTTCTGGGGGTTGAAGTCCAAGAACATCTGGAGGCCCCAAGGTTTGGAAAACCACTGATTGGGAGGACTTGCTCAGGAAGGGAGTAAGCACAGATTATTAGGGGATGCCAACACTAATTAGCCCCTTTCCACTCCTTGCGTTAGATTATCAATAGAGGTGACAAGCATTTTGCCTCCCCGTGAAATGATCATTGTTTGCCCCATCACACTCTGAAAGAACCAAGTTTCCAGAACAAGGAAGTGGGATCCCATAATCTAATAATAACACTTATTTTGTGTTATTATTTTTGGAGAGTTCAAGGCTGTTTTTATCTCTGCTACGCTTAGCAATGACCCTATAAAGCTGCAATTTCATTTTTTAATTTTATTTTTAGAAATCAAGCACTTTCCAGATTTCCCTGGAGAGCTCTCTCAGAGAACTCAGTTTTCTCCTCTGCCCCCGAACCGCCCGCCCCGCCGCCTGCAATTTCTGGACTGCTAAAAAAAAATCTGCAAATTGGAACACGGATAAACTGGATCGTTTGGGACTAAGCAGTATTGCAATAAGATCAGGAAGGTTTAGAAGGTTTGCTTATTTGTTTCACTCACTTGATTGACATCAGCAAACACACACACACCCCTAAATACCGTAGGTTGCAGAACTATTAGGGGAACTAGAGGAAACTTTAAAGAATTCAGAATTCATACACGTTGCTTTTGGGGATTCCACCTCCCACAGTTCGCTGGGGAAATCTTGGTTTCGTAGTCCAAAAAAAGCAACCTTTACAAGCTTCGAAAGAAGTATGGGTCAAATCCCGTATAGTTTGTTTATTGAAATCCATAGGGCTTTGTTACTCACAAGTCGTGCAAAAAAAATCCAATGGTCTTTCTCTAACTGGGAATAACTCCTATACACGCCGTTTTGAGACCGAAAAACAAACTGAGACAGAATTGTTTCTTTCAAGGAGGAAAAGGGAGGTTAAAAATATAATTAATTCATTTAAAAAAAAATCGGTCTCCAACATCACCGGCTGCTTGACCGACGTGGGCCCTTTTGCAGGATCTGGGAGCCCTTTTTCTTCCCTGGCACCCCCGAGGAGCCAGAAGGAGTGCCCTTCAAGCCCACAAAACAAACCAAGAGAGGAGAAGAACCCATCCAGATGTTGCTTGAAGCTGGCTGTAATACTGGGAGATAAATGGGACCTGGAAGCTTTTCCGTGTCTCTTGCAGACTGTTTCCGATTTCTCTGTTAAACCTGTGGGCACGCACATAAACGGAGGCCATGTTCGTATAATTGCATATCAAGACCGCCAGCAGGTGGGGGGTCTTGCCCTGCCAAAACTGACCGATCATTGCAGAAACATCTGGGCACCGCTAAGCTTTGCCCATCAAGCATTTTCCTCCCTCCTCCCCATCCTTAAGCTGGGCTATTTTTCCTGCTGGCAGCCTGGAATCTTTCTCCCTCCAACCTGTTTTTTTTTTTTTCCTTTTCTTCCTAAAATGGGCATATCATTTCTGAGTGTCTCATCGGTCTCACTCATCATCTTTGGACCCAAGCATTCCCGGTGCCTGACTCCTCGTGTGCAGAGTTGAAACTGCCTTAAATGTACAGTGCTCTCTCCCTTTTTTAACTTTTTTTTTTTTTTTGGTCTTGAGATTTAATTTTATTTGTAAAGAGAAAGGGTGGTGATGCACAACGACACAACATTTGTGCTTCTTTGTTCTCCTTTTAATCCCCCCCTCTCTCACACACACACACAAACACTGCATGCGGTTAGAATCTGCTGTGGTGGGAGGGTTTATGTGTTTTTTTTGCTAATTCTAGCACTGGTAAATCGCTTGATGGTAGGCGTCAACACACACAGTCCCATCGTATTGCAGATGACCTAGAAATTTTCTAGGAAAAAACATATTTTGAGTCTGGAGGGGGTCTGGTTTTTAGCAAGAGACCCTCAAAGCTGTGGTGGGTGGCAGGGGAAATTCCGCCCTCCAGACACCCCTGGATTACAGCACCCAGCATGTCTCGCCATGAGCTGTGTAGGGAAGGAAGCCAGATGGGAGTTGTAGTTAATTAAAATAAACACTTCTGGCAGGTCACCCTTTGCATCTTGCTCCCTTATAAGGTATCGTTCCTCTTCCAATTGTTCTCTTGCTTGAGCCTTCCTGCTTTTGGGGGTCCCGATCATGCCAGAGAGAAAAGGAAAATAAATAAGCAGGCTCTTTGGTTACACTAAAATACAGCTTTGATACTTTTACAAGACAACAGGGAAAGGCGATAGGAAGGTTTTGTGGATCGTCGTTTTAAAAGGCAAGGCCGCACTTTCCCTGAGACTTGCAATTCTGTACATAGCGTTGTGTGTGTGTGGATTTTATTTTTATTTTTTTAAAAAATTCTGAAAACACAGCACAAAAGGAAAAAAAAAGGGAGGAGGAGGAGGGCAAAGGAAAAACTCAGGAATGCGTTCCGCTCCGTTTCCTGATGGGGATGATAGCTGGGGAGAAGCTGCCAGCTGGAATGATGGGGGGGGTGTCCCCAATCATAGCCCTCTGAAGATGATCCACATAAATGTTGTCGTGTGTGCACTTTTGTGTGGGTGCTTGTCGGTTCTTGGGATGGGCCTTTGGGGGACCATGGCGACGGTGTGTGGCTGCATTTCCCCGACCCGCCTGCAGAGGGGGCTAAAGCGACCGCTCTCAGCCCGGCTTCTCCATGGAGGGCCTTCGGGGAGGAGGTGGCGGCGGCCTCGCTTTCCCGTGATGCTCCGCGGCGCCGGGCCGGAAGCGGCTCCTCCTCGGGCGGCGCCTTAAAGCGGAAGCGCCGGAGCGGGGCGGGGCAGTAGTTCCTTTGCGGGCCTCGCTTGACGCGCAGACCGGAGTCGGAGTCGCCGCCGCTGAGGAGGAGGAGGAGGAGGAAGAGGAAGAGGAGGAAGGAGCCGCCGCCTCAGCCGCCACTGTCTCGCCGAGACCAGCCTCCGAACCAGCGCCGCCTGCTCTCCCCTCCTCGCCGACCGCACCATGGTAAGGCCCCGGCGAGCGCGGCCCCGCCGCCTCCTCCTCCTGGCCGCCATCTTGTCTCTCGGCGGCCATTTTGTGGGGGGTTCTTTGGGGGGGCGCCCCCTTCACCCGGCTTGTCTGAGAGGCTGCCTCCTTTTCGCCTTATATCTGAGGGGGGGACAGAAACACCCGTCTTCCTCACCTCCCTCTCGGCCTTTTCTTTCCCCCCCTCATGCTGGGGGTCACATGGCTAACGGGGGGGGGAAGGGGCGCTTTCCCTGCCTCAGCCTCCCCCCCTTCCTGAGGAAACCCAACCTCACCTCACCCCCCCGCCCCTCTTTCGTTTGGGGGGGCTCGCTTATCCCTCTTCTTCCTCCTTTCCATGAGGGGGGAAATGGAACCTCTTGTGTCTGAGGTGGGGGCGGTTGGCGGTTGGAATTGCCCCTCCTTTTCTCTCTGTCTCTTCCCCCCCCCACCGGGGGGCTCCTTTCTAGACTCGGGTCCCCTTGAGTGGGGGTCTGTGGGGGGGTGTATGTGTGTGTGTGGGGGGGTGTTCCCCCTCTCGGGACTGGGAAGGGGGAAGCCCAAGAGTCCGCCCTTCCACCACCCCCACCCCACCTCTGGTTCCTCACGGCTTCAATGGGGCGGGAGGGGGGAGAGGGATGCCTTGGGACACCCCCCCCCTCTGTGTGTGTGTGTAGAGGGCTGTTCAGGGATGGAGGGATGTCGTTTGGACCAGGAATGGGAGCCCTTCGTCCTCCTCTTTCTCTCTACCCCCCTCCCTCCGGTCCCTCTTCTTCCCCCCCCACCTCGTGGGCCACCCTCCTTTTGAAGCCCTGGGCTTTGGCGTTTGGAGGCATGGCTTCATTTGAACCGTTTTTCCCCCCTGGCCGAACCCAGTCCCTTGAACAAGGTCCGACTCTAGTCCTGGAGTTGTGGGCGTTTTTTTTGGGGGGGGGGTTGCATCCTTCCGGAAACCGTCCTTCTCCTCCAAACCATCTTTTGCCCAAGATGCTCTCTCTCTCTCTCTCTCTCTCTTTCTTTTTGCAAAGGTTTACCCAAAGCCCTTCCTGGCTTTTCAGCCCTTTGCTCTCCCCCCCCCCCCCCCGGCCACCCCGGTTTTATTTTATTTTATTTCTTTTTTTGGCCAACCCCCTTCCTGTCCTTCCTCCTCCATCTTTTCCCCTTGAGTCGAGGAGGGTGAGTTGGCACCGGCTGCTTTTTTCTCCCAGGGATGACACACATACACAGCCAGCCCTTTGTCCCCCCCCTCCTTCTTAAGAGAATCTGGTCCCTCCTCGGCTCTTCTGGGGCCGACCGGAGGTCTCTTTGGCCTCTGCCTCCTCCCCACCCTTGGCAGCAAGCACAGCAGAGACTTCCTTTTCTGGAGTTGGCGGCAGGAAAGCCGCCAAGCCCCTCCTTCCTTGGGGGCACCTGCTTGTGTGTTCCTCCCGCTGGGTTCTTTTTCCTCCAGCCCCCCAAAAAAGCCGGCCGGTATTCCGGGTCGCTGTTCCCTGCCCGTTCCTATAGCAAGCCGGACATCCAGTCACACTCCATTGGCTATAAAACCACCCAGAACAGTGCATTTCACGAACAGAGGTATATTAAAATAAATAATTCGAAATCACCCAAGTGCCGCTCCTAGATTTGCCTTCCATCCATCGAAAAAAGGAAGTCTTCCTGACTTCAGGTGAGGGTGGGGCCTCTGATTTCAGGGGCTCACTCACCCACAAGGTTTTTACAGTAACTATTTTGGGTGGTGAGATGGAGGCGTCAGCAAGACAGGTTGGGCAGAGGCGTCTTAGGCGCTGTTATCCCCGTTCTTGTTGGCTTATTTGCTTTCTGGAGTGGCAGTAAAAATGTGTGGCTCTCTTCACAACCTGTGATAGTATCGCCTGTGTTGCATCGAGCTTTTGGAAAGACCCTGTGCCTAAATTAAGAATTATCAGCTGCTTTTGCCCGGGGGGGGAAATCTGTGGGGATGCATGAATCTTTGTCACGCACGTGGAGCAGTTTGGTGTGAAACACCCCCCCCCCATGGTAAGGGCTTATTCATTCCAGAATGAGAAGGGGTGCTAGTAGATCTGTAGATTTTTATACCTCAGCTCTTACTGGCTAGCTCAGAAGAATAAGAGCTCCCTGCTTTGTCCAACTAAAAGTCTCTTCAGTGGAACATCCCAGCTTCCTGCAGTGACCAGCCAGATTCCTCTGAGAGAGGCCTGAAGACAGTGGCTCTTTCTTCCCAGCAGTGGGAATGGTTGGGTTTATTGTCTTTGAAACATGGCATTTGCAATTATGGCTGAATGCTTTGTCCTAAATAATTTTATTCATTCGTTGAGTTGTGCTTGTGTCACATCTCTTTTTGAGTGAGCTTAAGGTTGCCCAGTGCACACCTAGTCCTTTTACTCTCCTAGCCACCCTGTGAAATAGATGTGGCTGAGACACAGGCCCAGTGTCTTCCAGTGAATTTCAAGATGCCCAGTCCTACTATGACAACTGACCATCATAGGACCTTGCATGTCTGATGTATCAAATCCCCCTTTTTTTATAGCTACTTAAACCTAAGCTTGTTGCCTCAACTTGTGGCAGCATGTGGTTTAAAGAACCCATCTTGGTCCTTCCTTTTGATGATCCAGAATGTCTGAGCATTTTATTTGATTGGATGACTCTGAGTTCTGATACCGTGAAAGGGGAAGCTGTATTAATGCCGCATCGCCCAGTTTCTCCTGCCATTCATTCACAAACATGGGTTCCCTTTTCTTTTGTACTGGAGGCTTGCGAGTGACGGCTGCTGACCCCTTTTCCTCTCCCCCCCCCCCCCCCCCCGTGCAGGCCTCCGGTGTCGCTGTCTCTGATGGAGTTATCAAGGTTTTCAACGACATGAAGGTGCGCAAAGCGTCCACTTCAGAGGAGGTGAAGAAGCGCAAGAAGGCGGTGCTTTTCTGCCTGAGCGAAGACAAGAAGACCATCATCCAGGAGGAGGGGAAGGAGATCCTGGTGGGGCAGGTGGGCGACACCATCGATGACCCTTACCTGCATTTTGTCAAGATGCTGCCAGACCGCGACTGTCGCTACGCCCTCTACGACGCCACCTATGAGACCAAGGAGAGCAAAAAGGAGGACCTTGTCTTCATCTTTTGGTGAGGGTGCCTCTCTGTCTCCCCCCCCTCCGCCCGGGCAAGCCTTTCTGGAACAGCCAACCAGGCCACCCCTTCAGCCCCACTCTTGACACTTAACTGAGGTGTATCAGAGTAGCTCCTTGGAAGCTCCTACTTGTAACTAACATTGCACTTAAAACGAAATGTAGTCGGAATTGTGGTTTGGAGCTCTGGCTTGGAGTTCTCCATTCTGAACCACAAAGCAGGGCCATCTATTCCAGTCCTCCCAGTCTGAATCGACCCCAGCAGGGTGCGTCCCTGGCCAGGCATCCAGATCTCAAGAGGCAACTCATCCCATAGCTGTTCTGCCACTCAGTTTAAATACCCGTTGTGTTGTTGAGAAGTTGACCCAAAGGCTGTTGCTTCTTCAGGGAGGTGGGCGGTGGGGATATGTGCCATCCCAGAGGTTAGGATACAGCTTCCACCAGGTCTATTCTTAATCGTAAATGGTGAGGATTGGTGGCCTTTGCAGCTGTACTGTCACCTGGACAGTCCTACGATACCCCCCCCCCCATTTGCCTTTTTGCATAAGAGCAGGTAACTGGACCTGGAGTGGAGGAGAAGATTCTGAGCTTTTGTTGGTTCTTCAATAGAATCGAGATTTGATATTCTGCCCCATTTCTTCCCTCTTGTCAGTTAGTTTGAGGTGAGAGTTTGTCTAGTATCATAAGCCCAGAGCAGAGTAGGCTACAGCCCCGAACGTCTCCCAGCAGCGAACGTGTTCTACGCCAGCGTTCACGGTCCTTAGCAGGGGAAAAACTGGCCCTTTCTTTCACCTCAAGGCACTTCCAGGGCTGCTGAATGTGCATTTTCCATGCCTATGCCCCTCGTTCCTTATCCTCTCCAGACCTGGAGCATAAAGAAGAAACATTTTTTTTCTGTATCCCTTTGTGCCACACACCACCCCCCATGCTCATCCTCTCCCAGCGCTCCGTTTCGGTGGCGCACAGGCAACTGGTTTGTTTACTTCCTGTTCCGAGCGATGCTCCGCGCACAGGGAGCAAAGGCAGCGGAACAGAAACTTAGAGGGAATGTTGGCCACCCCCACCCCCCCGCTGTTGTGAGAATATAGTAGTTAACCAAAGTTGCCAGTGGCTCCCCTCATTGTCGAGTAGAGACAACCAAGGCATCGCAAGCACTTTGTTCTCCGTGTAGGGGAAGGGTTCGTGTTCCGTTGGAATCCCTGTCCTTTGAGCGGTGCCCTCCTA
Organism: Pogona vitticeps; assembly: GCF_051106095.1. NCBI lineage: Eukaryota > Metazoa > Chordata > Lepidosauria > Squamata > Agamidae > Pogona > Pogona vitticeps. Next base: position 11,985,503 of record NC_135797.1, read on the forward strand.
GCCTTCATTCATAGAGGCTTGTGGGGAAAAAACCTGTTTGTGGGTGAACCGGATCCAGTTCTTGAGGTTGCTGTTCTCTCTCCCTCTAGGGCGCCTGAGTCTGCCCCCTTGAAGAGTAAGATGATTTATGCCAGTTCTAAGGATGCCTTGAAGAAGAAGCTCCCAGGTGAGAGGGGACCTTAAGTGTTTCACGCATAGCGGGTACAGAATGGATTGTGGGATGAGATGCTTTTAACTCCTTGTTTGTAGATCTCTTGATCTCGCAGATGGGTTTTGCCCTCTGCTCGCTCATAACAGCCGTGTCCTTAGACGTGTTAGAAGCAGACGTGGAAGGAAGCCATCCCGCGGCCCCAATGTGTGGGCTTCCTCCCAGTCACATTCATCCCTTGTTTTCCCTCCTCCCCCAGAAAGGGATCTCTTAGGTCACCCATTCCCCGCCCGGTGTCCTCCAGCTGTTTGGAACTACGTATACTACAGTATGGGCCTCAGCAGTGAGCTGTGCCGTGGGGCTGTGGTGCGAAACATCTGGAGGGCACTCCCCGTGTGGGGAGACAGCTGCTCTCGTAGACTTCTAGAGCAAGGTCGGAGCCAGGCTTGGGCCAGTTACAATATCCTTGTCTCCCTGCTCTCTGTGGGGCCGGCGCTTGGCCCACTTTCTCTGGGGCTCCCATTGTGCTGCTCACCGCTGTGCCTCTGTCATCTTTTGTCCCAAAACAAGATAACTGGGACGCCTCCCTGTCCGGCGCTCGGCTGAGCCTTTGGACCCCTCAAGTGCTCCCCCACTTCCTTTTTCCTACCAGTTCCCAATTAATTGCCGTTTACTGCTGTTGCTAGTTTTGTCTTTCTGAGCGTCCGGGTTGCAGCTAAATGGACAACATGAATGTGCTTGGATGCTGCAAATTTTAAGTACAGTAGTGGGTTGTGGCAGTCCACATTTACTGTGGTTTCATTTCCCAACCTTCCATCTATTGGAAAATAGTGTAATCCAGCCTTGCTGGAAGTTTGCTGTGGTTGATAACATGTTAAGAGAGCAAAAAATAAATTCCCATGGACTATCATTAAAAATGCAGTTATCACATTCATTTATGATAATGTGTGGATCTATTTTGCTTTCCTGACATCACTGTGTGTTTTTTTTTTCCTTCCCTTTTTGAATTTTTTTCTTCCCTTGTTGATCAAAATGTGCCCGGTTCAAAATACTTACCTTGACAAGTATGTAAGGTCCTCTTCAGCTTGAAATACACAAACACGTACCTTATATTAAATGCTTAATCAAGTCCACGTGCTAGTAAAGTTCATTCTGTAATAGGTACACATTTGCAGCCTGACTGGTGTGGGTGAATCGCAGCTCCGACAACCAGCTGGAGCGCTTTGCGTTCTTTGGTAGGAAGCCGTGGCTGCCAACCTTGTGGCCTCCAGATGTTCTTGGACTACGACTCCCAGAAATCCTGGCCCTCGGACTTTTAGTCTAAGAACATCTGGGCGACCCATGTTTGGGAACCCTTGCTTTTGAAAGGGATGGACCTCTGCCCCTTGGCTGTCCTGCAGTTAAGAGTTGCTCCCTTAGCTAATTAGTTAATTCGCTTGCTTCTGCCAGTCTGTGGAAGGTGGTTTCTCCGCCTGTGCTGGGAGGGGGTGGGGGTTCAGGCCTGCAGAATGGGGTGAGAGAGGTTAACTGGCTGGGACTGTTGCTCATTTCTCTCTCTTCCCCCCCCCCCCCCAAACCTTTTCGCCCTTCCAGGGATCAAGCACGAGGTACAAGCAAATTGCTTTGAGGAAGTGAAGGATCGCTGCACCCTGGCAGAGAAATTAGGCGGCAGTTGCGTCATCAGCTTGGAGGGGAAGCCCTTGTAAGCCCCCTCCGCCCTTTCCCCTGTCGTGCCAGCGTCTCCGGAGCTTCCATGTTAATGGCCCTGTGCTACCATTTTTGGGGTGGGGTGGGAGGGATGTGGGGTGGGTTCTCCTTTTTAGTTACGTTCCAGTTTTCTGCCTTCTCATCTATTACTCTCCCCCCCCCCCTGCTCCCCTCCTGTTTCAAAGAAAAAGGGCAGGCGGCCACTGACCTTGCGGCTGCCCTTGAAACTTGCCAAACCAGCTCCAGCGCCTCCTTCCTTGTCCCTTTTCCCTGCCCAGCTGTTGAGGCGACATTCCTTGGAGGGGGGCTTCCCCCTCCCACTTCTTGGCTGCCTCCTTTTACTCTGTGGGACCACCTGCTTCCTCCATTCCAGCTGTGGGACCACGCGTGGCCTGGGCTCTGCTCCTGGCCACGCTTTTGGGGAGGGGGAGGAGGAGGAGGAGGGGGTTAGGATTTTTTTAAGGCAGGGCCCCTCATTCCAGAATCTCAGTCCCATCATTCCCGGTGTGTAAATTCTTTTTATTGGTCGGTCTCTCTCGCGCTCTTTTTTTTCCTTCTCCGTATGTGTGTTTTGGAAAAAAAAACAATGTGGGATGGCAGCTGCGTTTCCTAGCCTTTCCCCTCCCGAGACCCTGCTCTCCCCTCCTTAACTGCCATAGTGGCTTTGTGCTTGTCCGTAGTACTGTGTATAAATGAGATATTGTGGAGATAGTTGCACCCATCTCAATGTCGAGGGTGGAATTAACAAAAATAATGGAAGCAGCACCAGTTACCTTCAATAAATAAAAAAAAAATTAATGCTAACTCTTATGCGTCATTCTTTTTTTCTTTTTCACCAGACTTGGGAGAGGAAGGTGGGTTAAATTCAAGGCTGGGTGTACCAGCTGCTAATTCTTGGTTTTGTGCACACACACCCCCACACACAAATCCTCTCATACACCTTCTGTCCTGGGTGCAAGAGGACAACTTCCACCAGTAGGTGGTTTGACACTGATACAGTGGTGCCTCGCTTTACGATTGGCCTGCATTACAACAAATCCGCTTTACGACGATCTTTTTGCGATGATCGGTTCCCTGCTTCAGGAACCGATTCTTCACAAAACGATGGTTTTCTAACAGCTAATCGGCTGTTTCAAAATGGCCGCTGGCTAATTAAAATGGCTCCCCACTGTGTTTAGGGGCGGTTTCCTCGCTATACAGGCAGCGAAAATTGCCGCCACATGGAGGATCTTCGCTGGACGGTGAGTTTTTACCCCATTGGAACGCGTTGAACACTTTTCATTGTGTTTCAGTGGGGTTTTTTATTTTGCTTTACGATGCTTTTGCTTAACGGCGATTTTCCTGGAACTGATTATCGTCGTTAAGCGAGGCACCACGGGATAGACCCGGCTCTATAATCTTAGCCAGCTCTGTTTCTAAAGCGGTAATAGGTAGCTTTGGAAAGTCTTCGGTTAATGCTGGATGGCATCAGGCCTGAAAATGTGAGAGCAAACTTTCCAGTTTTCAGAGTTTTACTTCTGGAATTTTATTCTCTTCCCCCCCCCCGCCCTCTTGGAGGTTTTGCTGAAAACTGCCATCCTGAGGACCCAGAAGCCTCGAAGCTGCCAGAAGGGCGCCACGCGTGGGCCAGATTACCCCTGGGCGTGCTTGCTTTGCCCCAGAGGTATCCCTGGTGAATTTCCTTTAATGGGAGAACATTAAGATTCAGAATGTGTCCTATGTGACTTTTCTTGTTACTAAACATAGTTAATACCTAACAAAGCGCTGCTGGGCTGGAAAAAAAAAATTAGCAATCGTTAAGCTAACCCTGCCTCTCTGCAATCCAGAATGGATGTGGGCTTTCACTGAAGGTTTTGCCTGATGGTTTTCGGTAATGTTCTCTCCCACCGAGAGTGATTTGAATCAGGCAGTTCCTTATTTGTTAAGTCTTTGCCGGCAGGACTTGCAGTGCTTTTGAAATAACACGGGCGCTTGGACTTCGGACACCCTGCGGTGGTGCAGTCATAGCAAAAGAAACTCTCCCACCTTTGTTTAAAGAAGATGGTGACATCAGCAAAGGGCTGCCCGTGATCCTCCTGATGATGGCTGTAAAAAAAGGGGGGGGGAATATGTTTTGGGGCTACAGTTCTCCGGGATTGGGCTAGCTGGGGCTGATGGGGATTGTAATCTACAAACCTCTGAGGTTCTTTTCAACCTCGTGAATCTCACAGCCAGTCTCCTGAGAGGACCGGGCTTATCCTTCTGCTGGATGACAACCCTGGCATTTCTCGTCCTCGTGTCGGGCTTCCCGGGTTATCAGCCGAAGGCGTTGTTGCTGCAAATCTTGGTTTTCGTGAGGCTGTGGCCGAACCCGGGGAGCATTATGCCAGCAAACAAATGCGCCTCTCGATTTCTGCTTAGTCACTTCGAAGCGTTGTAGGTCACAATTGACAGTGGTGCTCAGTAAAAGGAAGCTGGTGCTAATGACAGGTCTAGAGCCGGTGCTTGTTGGAGAAAATCCCCACGTTTCGTCCCCATCGTCTCTAGCTACGCTTGTGGAAAGAACTTTCTCTGTCTGAAGGTCATCTTTCGCATCCCCTGAACATTTTGCAATCTTCAAGGGATTGGACCAGCATCTGTGATCTGTCCCGCTCGTTCTCAGTAACGTGTGTGCATCCCTCGTTCCTTTCCTACACGGAGTACCAAGCGGCAGCCACGGGCCCTCCCTATTTTTATGATCACGACGACCCTAAAGGGGTAGGCCGGGCTGAGAACCTGCCCGTGCCAAGAGATCTTACAGGAAGATCTTCGAAGAAGCTAAAACCTTCGAACAAGCTAAAACGCTTCAAACCTTTAAAGAAAATCGTTAGCAACTCTCTCTCCAGTGAATCCAGCACTCTGATCCCGGCGCCATCCTGCCTGAAGGCGCGAACGTGGCGTCGTCTTGGCCGGCTTCCCGCGGTGCCAACTCCAAATTCTTGCCTGCTTGATCGCTCCTCGGGTGTGGCTGGGCCAAATCACCTGGGCTCTGCCGAACGAGGCCAAAGTCCACGGGTGAGGCTCCTAGTCTTGGATCGAAATCCTCGGTTCCTCCAAGATGAGTCACCTTCGCACGGCCTCGCCTCCTCCGCCGAACGACTGCACAGAGGCCCCAGGGAGCGGGGTGGGTTAGACAGGCCGGAGAGACTCACAGGTCTGTTCTGCGGCCCAGACAAGACCCAACGTCTGCCCTGTTTGAGCAGAGTGTTGCCCAGATAATATATTATTCCTTCGTTAGATTTCCATTCCTCCAGGGTGATCCATGCCTTCTCTGCAAAGCACGTCGTCTCCATGCTTTTTATCTTCCCAAGAGCCCTGCCAGGTAGGACGAGAAAGTCATCCGAAATCCCTCGGCGAGTTTGATCGCTGAAGGGTGAGGTTAAGTCTTGATCTCGAGCGCTCTCCCCACGGCCCAACGCCGATGCTCCGTTTATCTCAGCCGGGCAAATTCGCAACACTTGGGGGGAAAAAAACCCATAAAACGAACGGCAGGGGTCGGAATTGGTTTTTCCGCCTTGTTAGATCCCGACAAGACCGTCCTCGCAACCCTATCAGGTAGACTTATTAGAAAGTGTCCAGGCGACGAGTCTCTGACCACGTTGGGTCTCTCCCTCTGACCGTTTTCGTGTTTCCCCGGAAATAAGACAGGGTCTTCTATTCATTTTTTGGCTCCAAAAAACACCTTAGGGCTTATTTTTAGGGGATGTTTTATTTTACAGTCCTGTCCTCTTCTTCTGGTGGCTGCACAAGGGTGGAGGTCGGGGTTTCGCTTAACGGGGGCTTATTTTTAGGGTAGGGCTTATATTATGACGAGCATCCTGAAAAATCCTCTTAGGGCTTATTTTCAGGTTTGGTCTTATTTTCGGAAAAACACTTCAGTTCTGGATAACGCTTTACTCCTCTCCAGAACCATTATTTCTGCTACCTATGGTTTCGTAGACCTCAGTCCCAAGTAGGGTAACTCTACTCACATTTTCTGTCTGTCCCTCTCTCACCCCCCCAACCCCATTTTTGACACTGGATGCTGCTTGGATTCTGTCTCTGTCCGTATGGGATGCGGTGAAAGACAACATGAGCCAGTGGTTAGAGTCCTGAACGACGAGAGACCCGGATTCAAGTTCTTAAATGGAGCTGGGCTGTCTAACGGCTACCCGGAAATAGCTGACGCCAATGTCTTCGTATAGTTTCGTTTTAAAACAAGTTTCCTGACTCTGCGGTTTGCCCTTTTTAACCAAGTCGAGAAAGGCAGGAAGTCCTTCGGAAGTTCCAAAAACTTTTAAAGTCTTTGTGATCAAGACAAGTGCCCTGAAGCTGTTTTCCGAACCATCTTCCTTCGCTGGCGTTGAGGTCAAATCTGTCGCCGAGAAAAGGAGAGGAATCGAATCTTTGTTTTACGGCCCAGAGGACTGTCGGCACCATCCTGTCCGTGTCTAGGAAGGAGATGACTTGTACATGCTCAGAGGCACTCTTTTTCAATCCAGAAAGTCTTCCCAAGATTCACAATACAGTGGTGCCTCGCTAGACAATGATAATCCATTCCACTGAAATCACTGTTCAGCTAAATCATCGTCTAGCGAAAAGCATTTCCCTGTTGGAATGCATTCAAACCTGTTTAATGCGTTCCAATGGGGAAGAATCGTCGTTGTCTAGCGAAGATTGGCCATAGGAAAGCCGCTTTGTGAACTGCCGATCAGCAGTTTAAATCGCTGTCTTGCGAAGCTTAGGTCCCGAAAACACCCGTTTTGCGAGCGCGGAGGGAGCTGTCAAAATCGTCATCTAGCGAATATCGGTTTGCGAAGCAGGGACCAAACATTGTCCAGCGAAATTCCCCCATAGGAATCGCTGTTTTGCGAATCGCTATAGCGATCGCAAAAAGTCAATGTCTAGCGAAAAAAACTGTCATGCAGGGTAACTGTCTAGCGAGGCACCACTGTATTCAGACCAATGTCCTTCTCAAACTAGCTTTCCAAGCGGTATTTGGAAAGATTTTTATTTCGTCACTCTCTTCCTCCTCTTCTCTCCCCCCCTCCCCGGTAGCTGTATAAAATGAACATTTTGTGGTTAAGGAATGGCAACCTCTTTTTAGTCTCTCTGCTGACGCAGACATTTCTTTGTTCCCGGTTTGCTGAGGGCGGAAGGCAGCGCCTGCTGTTTCAACGGAGTCAGGGGAGAGGCTGCGGCTTCGTTTCTTGTCGTGGGGGAGAGAGGGGTAGATTTGGAAAGGTGCCCCTGAGCATCTGCAGAGTTTCCGTGGCACCAGAGGAAGCGCTGTGATAAAAGGACACCGTCGGCCTCTTTTCATTCGGAGGCTGTGACTTCAAGGTTGGAAAATGCCACGTTAGCCTGTTACAACTTTAAGAACAAAGTATCTTGCAATATCTTGACATCCAACACATTTCCAAATCATTAAGGTGTCTAGGACGACAGGCTGTGTATGTTTAGAAAATAAAAATTGGATATAATGTACTGTGTACGAATGGCCTTTTTGTTGTTAGTTGGTTGGTTTTGGTAAGACAAGAGGGCTAGATAATTCTTCCCCTCGTACTATCATTAAACTAATCACCCTCTTCCTGGCAGTGGACATTGCCATAGCAAAACTTGAGCAGAAAATAAGAAATTTGTTTTTGTTTTTTTTAAAAGAGGAACCTGGAAGGAAGCGATGAAGCCGCATTTACTGTCAAGAATTGGGTTCGGCTGGCCTCTGCCGGCCACAGCCGGTCACTACCGGGCTTTTGAAAGCAAGCATGAAGGTTGGGTTTTTTTAAGTATTTGTAAATTCAAGGAAAGAGGGAAGGTGGGAAGGAAGGAAGGAAGGAAGGAAGGAAGGAAGGAAAGGAAGGAAAGGAAGGAAGGAAGGAAGGAAAGGAAGAAAGGAAGGAAGGAAGGAAGGAAGGAAGGAAGGAAGGAAGGAAAGGAAGGAAGGAAGGAAGGAAGGAAAGGAAGGAAGGAAGGAAAGGAAGGAAGGAAAGGAAGGAAGGAAAGGAAGGAAGGAAAGGAAGGAAGGAAGGAAAGGAAGGAAGGAAGGAAGGAAGGAAGGAAGGAAGGAAGGAAGGAAGGAAAGGAAGGAAGGAAAGGAAGGAAAGGAAGGAAAGGAAGGAAGGAAAGGAAGGAAGGAAGGAAAGGAAGGAAAGGAAGGAAGGAAAGGAAGGAAAGGAAGGAAGGAAAGGAAGGAAGGAAAGGAAGGAAGGAAGGAAGGAAGGAAGGAAGGAAAGGAAGGAAGGAAGGAAAGGAAAGGAAGGAAAGGAAGGAAGGAAGGAAGGAAAGGAAGGAAGGAAGGAAGTGAAAGGAAGGAAGGAAGGAAGGAAGGAAGGAAGGAAGGAAGGAAGGAAGGAAGGAAGGAAGAAAAAGCTGTAGATTTAAGCAAAGAGTCTACCTTTCATCCAGTGGATGCTTTTAAAAATCTGCTGTTCTACCCTGATTGTTGAACATTTTCACAACGATACTAGGTACTAGTTGGACTGGATTATGTGGCCAACCTGGATTCTAGTCCCTAAGGATCCATGAAGCCCCTTGGATACCTCACAGGGTTGTTGTTTTGAGCCTCCCTTGAAGAAGAGGCGAGCCAGGCTGGATGAAAAGTCCGATCTAAACCTAACGAATAAACCTATCAAACTTGAAGAACTGTGAAGTCCGCCTTGAAAGATTTCAGCCTTAGCGAGTAAATGCTGATTGAAATTTCTCCCGTTACAAAAGGAATATGCAAGATGCCAGTTTGCTTTAAAAGGTAACCAGTTTGGCAAAATCCCTAGATCGCTGATGAGTCAGATTTTCCACCAGAAACCGGCCTCTTTTATTTCACTTTGTGGCTTTCTCTGGCTGAGCAATTTCTACGAGGACAATGAAGATGGGGGTCATACAGATTTGTAAAGAATCCCCCCCAGGGCCGGCCCTACCACGAGGCAGAAGAAAGTGGCCTCCTCAAATAGCAGCTTTTTAGGAAGGGATAAAAAGACACAATGGGGTTACTTCTTTCCTTTACTCTTATTATACATTTATTTTCTGGCAGGAACGGGGAGAGCTTCTGGTCGGACTTTGCCTTCCATGACTAAAATTGTTTTGCCAACTATAGGTGCAAATTTGCACCTATAGTTAGCAAAACTATATTCGCAAATGCATCAGCCATTTTCAACGGGTTTTTGTGATTTTTTTGGCCACAGCCATAAATGCAATAAAAAAAGGAATGTAAGCCAAATCAGGACTGTATAAATCGCAGAACGAACATTATAAGCTGGTGTGTGAAGAACTGTTTCCAGTCTGTGCCCCCCTTCAAATTTGCCACGCACACCCCGAGAATAGGTGCTATACTCGGGCAGTAAAATATCTGGGCTCCGGCTGGCTGGACCCTTTACTGTATTATCGCTGATCAAGATCTCATTTTCACGAGACCCCTGAAATCTGCTTTTTTCCAGCTACCCTTCTTTGTTCATGTCAGATGCATCACAGTAGAATGAATAAATCCGATTATTTTTGTACAATCATGGGCAACCTTGAGAGGGTTTCAGGAGGCTAAAATAATGTTTTCCACAGTACACCTTGAAGGGCATAGAGGTAGATGAGAAATTCCCTACGCTTCTCTCCCCTTGCAAAAGATTGTGTTGATGCGAAAACCCAATTTTCTTTGGTCCCGCTTATAAAACCAGTGGCTCAGAAAGCTAGATCTAGGATTCTGAAACCGTGTGCCTCAAAGCCGGGGCTCAGCCGAAGGCGTTTTTGGCCCGAGAGAGGCCTCGTTGAATTGGGATTAAAATTAAGTTACCTTTCTGTGTACAAATCTGTCAAGGCCCTAGGAGGCTGGGCATTCACTGACGGCTTTAAATGACAAGAAAGGAGATTTTGACTCAACTTTAGGAAGAACGTCCTAGCAGGGAGAGAGCTGTTCGACCGTGGAATGGACCGCCTTGCAAGGTGGTGGTTTCTCCAGCACCAGAAGTCTTTAAACAGAAGTTGGATGGCCATTGATCCGGGATGCTTTAGGGTACGGCCTTCCTCCTTTGCCAGGGGGGTGGACTGGATGAACTCTGGGGTCCCCCTCTGCCCTCCTCTTTGCTGATTTTATAAATGAATAAATAAATGCTGGCCATAAGAAAAAAAACATTAGACCTGAATTATAGGCATTTTCCAAAGCAGCCTAATGATTGGACCGGTTTTGATCTTCATTTTCTCTTCGTTTGCATTACGGCCCGTTTTTCTGCAGATGAACGAACCTCTGTGTTCAGAGGCAGGGAAGAAATCTTGTGAGAAAAGCCAAGAAAGAGCACTAAGCTTCAACGCAAGACATTTGATAACACTGGCGGTCATTCTTAAAATCTGATGTCCACTGGCCGGTGCTTGGTTGATCAACCCCTTCCCCTTGCTCTTGAGGAAGTCTGCTAGGAAATGCTGGCGTGCAGGCGCTCACTGCAATGGTCCCTAGTATTGTGTTCAAAGGAAACCCTCGGAAATGATGGATCCATATAAATAAAGCTGTTAGCTGCGTTTGTATCTATCAGGGGGAGGTCTTTTGTAGATCTAATGCCTCTTAGTGGTGGTTTTTGGTTATCCAACTGAACCCAAATGTTTTTCACTGCAGTAAGGGTGGGCAAACTTTGAAGGGCCAGGGGCCACATACATCTTGGGACTCAGTAGGCTGCATCTGCTTCCGTGGCTAAAATAAGGGGTTGTAAAAATAGCAGGGAGGTGGGGGGGGGGTTCTACAACACTGTCTATCTTTGCAGTACATGCCACAGCTGCTGTAAGGATGGTGGCCAAACAGATGGATTTGGGATATTATTTATTTACGGGATCTCCTACCTTTCTTCCAAGGAAGGGACTCGAGGTGGCCTGCCGTCGCTTTTAAAAATACACATGTTTCAAATTGCAATGCATTAAAATATTAACATGAAAATACAATTAAACCTGAACAATGCTGATTAAAACAAACGTAAAGAAATCTAAAACACAGATGCTCAATTAAAAAAAAAATTTGCCGTGTCCCCTGCTAGAATGCCAATTCTGCGAGGACTTTCCGAAGGTGAAACTGTCAAGATTCAGCAGGAAATAGGAAAGACACCGCTGTGTCTTGACACCCTGCAGAAAGAGGCTGCCAGCCAGAGCCGGCGGGCCTGAAAGAATTGCACCTTGCCCTCTCTGCCTGACGGTGGCGCCCTTTGCCTTGAGCCAAATACTCCCGAAATCTTGCCATTAAAAAAACAAACAAACTCAAAAAGGAATTTTGGAAAAGTTTTGCAGGCTGTCCCATGAATTAAATGCAGTTATTTTTATGGTTCTATTAGGATGACCCCCAGGAGTTTCTCTATCTCTCTTCTCAGATCTTCTTTCATCTTTTCCTCCATCTTTTTTTTTTTATCTGAAAGCATGGGTCATCTCCGCCGTTCGCCTTATCCCCATAAGCCATAAAGCTCAAAGCAGATTCAAAGCACTGTGTTACCCCCACAGCATTCCCACAGAAAAGAAGCGCTTAGCGTAAAACTTTCCCACACGACGTTATCTTTTCGTCCGGCTAGCCGCTGCCAGAGTGGCATTTGAAGTTGGAGCTTTATGTGCGGTCAAGTCTGTTCTGACTTAGGGTGACTTTTCAGGGGTTTTCCATGTAGAGAAGACACCAAAATGGTTTACCACATCCTTCCTCTGGATTTTGGGACGGTGCAGCCGGCCCAAGGCCACCCAGGATGGCTCCGTGCGCAGAAGGCATCCGTGGCGGGACTGACCTGCCAACGTTCGGCTCCGCCACCGCCAGCAAGCACACGAGAAGCATTTTCAACTGAACCATCGAGATAACCATCTCGATCTGAGTTTATTTGCCAAAGAAATCTGCAAACTCAGCTCAGGCGGCCTTCCAAGAGAACAGCGTGAGGCCAGAAACGGCTCCTGGTCTATATATACAGCATGCTCCGAAAAGACCACCTTTGCATTTGTGTGGGCAGCTTTCTCTCCCTCGCTCACACTTCCCCATGTCACCGCAAGACCACCCTTAAGCAAAACAAGGGCAGACCCATTAAGATTCCTGCCTCCCCCCCCCCAAAATACACACAAACACAGAGCGAGCGGGAGGGGAGGGAGGGAAAGAGGGACCTTGATTTTCAGAGCCATTCTATGCAAATGGATGATGCCTTATGTTTCAGGCACAGAAAAATATTGTAAGAACTTGTGTGTTTCTGTGTGTGAGAGAGATCTACAGTGGTGCCTCGCTAGACAGTTACCCCGCAAGACGTTTTTTCGCTAGACATTGACTTATTGCTATAGCAATTCGCAAAACAGCGATTCCTATGGGGGAATTTCGCTGGACAGTGTTTGGTCCCTGCTTCGCAAACTGATTTTCGCTAGACGATGATTTTGACAGCTCCCTCCGCGCTCGCAAATCGGGTGTTTTCGGGACCTAAGCTTTGCAAGACATCAATTTAAACAGCTGATCGGCGGTTCCTAAAGTGGCTTTCCTATGGCCAATCTTCGCTAGACAACGACGATTCTTCCCCATTGGAACGCATTAAACAGGTTTGAATGCATTCCAATGGGGAAATGCTTTTCGCTAGACAATGATTTCGCTAAACAGCGATTTCAGTGGAATGGATTATCATAGTCTAGCGAGGCACCACTGTATTAGAGTAGCCATGTCTCCTACTTTACAGTGGGCAGTCCTAAATGTGATATCCTTGTTGTTTAAATCCACAGCCCTCCCTATTTTGCGGGCTTCCCACCAGTTCGGCCCAGAAGAGTCAACGGCGATGGATGAGGCGCCGTTGTATATTTTCTAAAAACATCTGGAGGGCTTGGTTCGAAAGGCCTCCCAGTCCAGGCTTGGTTCACAGGGAAAGAAGCTAGAGAAGCCCTGAGGTTTTCTCGAAAGCCAAGCAATAGAGAAGTAGGAAGGAAGAAGACACACCGGCCGGTATCATACCGTAAATCTCAACTAGAGCAGATTCACTGGCTCCGTGTTGACTTAATATTTCACCGTTGATTCAATGAGTCTGCTCTCTAGTTGACTGTAGTCATTAGATGCTGTGCCTAGCTTTTCCCCCTTTAATTAAAAAAAAGACAGTTTCCCAAAACAATCAAATCCCCTCCCCAGTAGCTCACCGGAGTTTCAGACAGAGCAAGTTCTTGCAACCTCATCCTTGTAACGAGAGATGATGGGGATTTTCCGCATGCAAACAAGGACCTGCTCTAAAACACAAGGTCAAATTACCTAGCAAGGAAAATGCACATTTCCTGGCATTGCGTTCCCTTCCAGTCACGTAGTTGCTTCAGAACCTTGTTTCGGAAGCCATTGGATTTTCAAGGAATGCCATTTTTTGCTTTCCAGGATAGAACCAAGGTGAGCTCATCTGGAACGTGGTGGGTTCATGCTAGGAGAAACAGATGCCTTTTACCTCTTAAGGCAGTTTTGCTTCTAATTCTGTACTCCTTTTATCATCCACTTTGAGCAAAGAAAGAAAGAAAGAAAGAAAGAAAGAAAGAAATTGCATAATTCTCCTGTATGGTCAAATGTTTTTTTCTGGAGAGGATGCTGTGCTTTGAATCTTCTCCTTAGTGCCAGAGGTGTCGCGCATGCTTAGTCTTAACGTGAATTGCCCGTTTCTTTTAGATGGGAAACAAAATCCTGCCATCATCTTCAAGCCACCGCAGACAGGAAGGTTCTTAGGGTTACAGGGCTTAAAATATAAATCCCTTGAGACACAGATGGAAACGAGAGTAATAAAGAGGAGGCCGAGAGGTCACTGCTTTGAGCAAAGAACATCGTGACAGTCTCCACCAGAACTTTGGAGGCGTCTTGAGGCTGGACGGGAGGAAGATGGAAAACATTTGTTCTGCGATGCCAGGAGACATCCTATAAATCTATAACCTCATCCGCTAAGAGACTTAGGGCATGCCTGTGCGCTTATTCATTGATGCTCCCTTTATCACAGCAGAGATCCTCTCCTTCCCCGCCTTTGAGTGATGGCCGTTCAACAGAAATATCAACATCTGGATGATTTGGAAATATCAACGACCTCAGATCGGCGGAGGACACCACTCTGATGGCAGAAAGCGAGGAGGAATTAAAGAACCTCTTAATGAGGGTGAAAGAGAGAGCGCGCCAAAAAGGGTCTGAAGCTCAACATCAAAAAAAACCTAAGATCATGGCCACTGGTCCCACCACCTCCTGGGAAATAGAAGGGGAAGAGATGGAGGCAGTGACAGATCATGGGCTCCATGATCACTGCAGGGGGTGACAGCAGCCACGAAATTAAGAGACGCCTGCTTCTTGGGAAGAAAGCGATGACAAACCTAGACAGCATCTTAAAAAGCAGAGACATCACCTTGCCAACAAACGTCCGCACAGACAAAGCTATGGTTTTTCCAGTAGTGATGGATGGAAGTGAGAGCTGGACCATAAAGAAGGCTGAACAGCCGAAGAAGTGATGCCTTTGAATTGTGGTGCTGGAGGAGGCTCTTGAGAGTTTAAAAGGATCAAACCTGAACTTCAGCTGATGACCAAAGTGCCCAGCTGGTACTTTGAAAAGTTTTAGGAGGTGTTTTCCTCTCTTTATGAAAGATGCTCAGGCTATCATAGGGTCCCGTCCAGCTCTGCAGTTCAAAGATGATGAGGATGATGATAGAATAACTTTTGAACTCTGAAGCTGGATAAGACCCTCTGGATCAATGGTGTTCAGCCCCTCTCAAGGAGGCCCCGTGGAGAAACTGAACTCTCGACCTCCGACTCCACAGCCAGAGACCTCGGCCCCTGAGCGACGAGGATGATGTTTTGTTTTAATGAAACTTCAAAGCTGTGTGAAAGCCAGCAGGGGGATCTTCTGATGTCTCGGCGACTTTCCAAAATCATCCAGATGTTGACTCTCTCTCCAGTCTGTTGGGTCGCTGAGCGGTGCCCGCTTTTAGCAAGTGCCACCAAAGCAATACAGCGGTGCCTCGCTAGACGATGATAATCCGTTCCACTGATATCGCTGGTTAGCGAAATCATCGTCTAGCGAAAAGCATTTCCCCATTGGAATGCATTGAAACCTGTTTAATGCGTTCCAATAGGGAAGAATCGTCGTTGTCTAGCGAAGATGGCCATAGGAAAGCGGCTTTGCGAACCCGCCAATCAGCTGTTTAAATCGCTGTCTTGCGAAGCTTAGGTCCCGAAAACACCCGTTTTGCGAGCGCGGAGGAAGCTGTCAATATCGTCGTCTAGCGAAAATCGGTTTGCGAAGCAGGGACCAAACATTGTCCAGCCAAATTCCCCCATAGGAATCACTGTTTTGTGAATCGCTATAGCGATTGCACAAAGTCAATGTCTAGCGAAAAAACTGTCATGCGGGGTAACTGTCTAGCGAGGCGCGACTGTAAGTGGCATCATTTGCAGCAAAGGTGCCAGAATGGGGGGGGGGGTCGTCATGTCTTTATGGGCCATCCTTCAAGAGACTCTTCAGGGGAGGGCCTGGAGCCCTTTAAGACATGACAATGTGAACCACTTAGCAGGCATTAAAATATTAGCTTTACTCAAAGGCATTTCTCAAAGGAGCTGTATCATAAGACTTATAGGAGGGGCCTGGTTAAGACTTCCAGTTGGGGAATAAATGCATGACCTCAGTGAGAAAGAAGCGCTGAAATGTTCCTTTGCAAGGGGGGGGGGAGAGGAGGAACACCCTCCCTAGGAAACCGAGCACAGCTGGATCGACGGGGAGAACTCTGGGTGGGTTGTGTAAATATGTTCCCTGGGCCAAGCCAACCTCGATGCAATCGTTCAAGGCGTTTTTTTGCTAAGGAAATTTGCGGGGGGGGGGGGAGAGGAGAGATCGCAAGAAGGGGGCCACTGGCCGGGAAGCCCTGTGCCTCAAGATTTCTCCGGCAGGCCTGGAGTCCCCCTTAATTGCTTCAAGACTGACGATGCTCCAGTGCTCCATTTTTATACTTGCCATTCCCAGCCCCCCCCCCCCCATGGTCTCCCTTGCCGTTTCCCACGCACAAAGAATTCCATTTATTTCCTTGTTGCGTTGGAACGGCCACCCACCCCCCAACCCCACTTTGCCTTCTTCCTCTCTGTCTCCTGCTCCGTCCTTCTGTCGGATCAAATGGAGCCGTAACGTGGCTCCGTGGGCCTCTGGGGTGGCGACAGGCAGAATGTGGACCGGATGGCTTGGGGCCCCCCATAACACCTTAAAACCCCCCCAATTTTCTTAGAAAAGAAACTGCTCTCCAAAGTTCGGACGGGGTGTCATCTGCATACAGCGCGGCAGAAGTCAACCTACCCATTTAGGTCAAATGTCCGGTGTGGATGGGTGGCTATGGAGCAGGGCTTCAGAACACAAATCTCTCAAGAGATTTGCTTGAGAGATGCTCAAGTGCCACTGCATGCTCCATGCGCCTCTGCATGCTCATGCTCCATGCGCCTCTGCATGCTCATGCTCCATGCGCCTCTGCATGCTCATGCTCCATGCACCACTGCATGCTCATGTTCCATGCTCCTCTGCATGCTCATGCTCCATGCACCACTGCATGCTCATGCTCCATGCTCCTCTGCATGCTCATGCTCCTCTGCATGCTCATGCTCCACGCGCCACTGCATGCTTATGCGCCACTGCATGCTCATGCTCCATGCGCCACTGCATGCTCATGCTCCATGTGCCACCGCATGTTCATGCTCCATGTGCTGCTGCATGCTCATGTGCCACTGCATGCTCATGCTCCACGTGCCACTGCATGCTCATGCTCCATGCCCCCCTTTTTGCAATTACCACGGATCGGGAACGGGGGGATGACCTCAAGGGCGTCGAACGAGAGGCCTGTGGCAAAGCTGGCCAGCGTGGCCGAGAAGATGCCCAAGATATTTTGCTGTCTAAGCTGGAAAATCCCCCTCCCGGACCCCCACCCCCACCGCGATTTCCAGGCTCTCAGAAGCCCGCTGCGCTGCTGGATGAGCCATTTTGAATGCCCTGGAAACAGAATATGGGACTCTCCCTGTTGTACGTCCGCCTGTTTGCCGCGCAGCATCTCTGGCAGGTCAACAACAGTCTTTCAAGGAGAGGGAAACCCAGGAACGCAAGGCGGCCTCCATGGCTTTCCTCCTGACAACCACCCTCCGGGGTAGGCCCAGGGATGGTCAAAAGGCCATACGTGAGATGGATGGATGGATGGATGGATGGATGGATGGATGGATGGATGGATGGATGGATGGATGGATGGATGGGGGTCTGCTCCACCCATCTCCCTCCATCTCTCGGTAGGGGCGGCTCTCCTGCAATTTTCTCCCGTTCAGGAAGGAACGGCTAACGGCCAGAGCAAAGGGCCGGCAGCCAAGATTTCCGGGTAGGGTTGCCCCAGATGTGTCGGAAGACAAATCTTCTCTCTTTTTTTGGTTTTTCAAACTCTGGTTAAAAACAAAGACCCACAAGAAGGGAAATCGGGGCCAGGACGATGGTTTCCTTTTCACAGGTAGAGACAGTGGGAGCGTGGCCACCGCAGCGGCCACCGGGCCCCCTCCGGGGAGAGAGACCGGAATTCGGTTCGAATGATGAGCCTAGTTTCTTATTTTGCATGGCTTGTAACTGTGATGTGCTGTCAAGTCACCACCGACTCCGGGCGGCCTCAGGAATGAGCCGTCTCCGAGATCCCCTGTCCTGAACTGCCCTCCCCGACTCTTGCAAACTGAAGCTTGTGGGTTCCTGGAGGGAGTTTGTCCATCTCGTACTGGGCCTTCCTCATCTCCTGCTGCCTCCCTCCTTTTCCCACCGCTCTGATCCATTTCCCAGCCAGTCTGGCCTCTGCCAGGACCCCCCTTCCATCATTTCTGATCCCAAAGGCTGGATCTGATGGATGCCTTCCCTAATGTTTCCTTCCTTAATGTCCTAAGAAATCAAGCGGTGGCATTTTCGGCGGATCGGCGCCATCCTTTTCGGGCTGCGTTTTGGGGATTATTCGGGAGGGGGGCTTCTACCTCTCCCTCCCCCCAGGAGTGAATTTGGGAAAAGAGGGACGAGCCTCTTCGTCCTTCCTCCTCCCTCCTCCCGGGCTCCGTCTCTCCCCCCCCCCCCCCCCAATGGCAAGGGCTCCGTCCGAAGCCTTAGAAGGGAAAGGGCGGGGAATGGAGCCGCTCCTCCCCGCCTCCCCCCCTTTCATCATCCTCCCACCCCTGGCCGGGGAAGGGAAAGGGGAATGGGGGCCCCTCCGCCTGTCAGAAGGCCGACGACGACGGCGACGATGCTTCTCCTCCTCTTCTTCTTCCTCCTGGCTTGGCCCCTCCGGGCCGAGGAGGACCCGCCGGGCATCATCTGCTGGCCCGACGGCTGCTTCGCCGCCTTCTTCCAGCGCCGCACCTTCCTGGAGGCTTGGAGGGGGTGCCGGGAGCTGGGGGGCGACCTGGCCGCCCTCAAGCGCCCCGAGGAGGCGGCCCAGGTGAGCCAGCTGCTGCTCGGGAGCGCCTCCGACGCCGACGCCGCCGTGCGCGATCCTCATCAGCCCCGACGGCTCCTCTGGATCGGGCTCCAGCGCCCTCCCCGCCAGTGCCACCCGGGCCGGCCGCTGCGGGGCTTCGCCTGGACCACCGGCGACCAGGAGACCGCGTACACCAACTGGGCCCGCCCGGCCGTCGGGGCTGGAGGATGCTCGGCGCCGCGCTGCGTGGTGCTGGACGAGCGGGACCTGCGCTGGCTGGACGGATCCTGCACCGTCCCCGTGGACGGCTACCTCTGCCGCTTCGCCTTCCCAGGGATGTGCCCCGGCTTGTCCGACGGGGGGGACGAGGATGAGGATGCTGCCGCCAAGGTGCGCTACAGCACCCCCTTCGGCCCCGCCGACGGCCGCCTCCGCTTCGTCCCCTTCGGCACCGTGGCCGCCGTGGCCTGCCCGGGGGGCACCACCACCGGTGGGGCCGTCTCGGCTCTCTGCCTCCAGACGGAGGAGGGCGAGGTGGGGTGGTCGAAGGAGCCCCCCCTGTGCCCGGAGGAAGAGGCGCCCGCCTACCCGTCGGGGGGCTGCGAGGGCGACAACGGGGGCTGCCACCAGCTCTGCCTGGACGAAGGGCCCGGCTACTCCTGCGAATGCCATGCCGGCTACTACCTCCTGCCCGACGGCCACTCCTGCGCAGCCCACAACGCCTGCCTGGGCCGGCCCTGCCAGTTCGGCTGCGTGCCCGCGACGGATGAAGGCGGCGTGGGCGTTGGCACGGCCGGGTACCAATGCCAGTGCCCGCCCGGGTACGAACTGGGCCCCGACGGCCACCTCTGCCACGACCTGGACGAGTGCGCCGCCGAAGCGCCGTGCGAGCACCAGTGCGAGAACACCGAGGGCTCCTTCCTCTGCCGGTGCCACTTGGGCTTCAGCCCCTCGGAGGAGGAGCCCGGCCAGTGCGCCGACACCGACGAGTGCCAGTTCCCTGGCGTCTGCCAGCAGATGTGCGTCAACTACGTGGGCGGCTTCGAGTGCTACTGCACCGAGGGTTACGAGCTGGACGCCGACGGCATCAGCTGCGTCCTGGTGGCCCAGCTGCCCCCGCTGGCCACGGCCGAGGGCTACCGGCCCTACGAGAGCGGCCACGGGTGGCCCCCGCAGCACGACGGCTCGGCCCTCTCGGACCGTTTCCCGGTTTTCCAGGATATCCGGGTCGGCTCTCCGGAGCTAGAGGCGCCCTCCTCGTTCCTCCCGGACCCTCGGGTCGTGCCCCGCATGGTGCCGGAGGACACGGAACCCCCCGACGTGAGCGCCACCCCCCGGGATTCGGTCCCCCTCTTGAGGCATCCGGATCCCGCCACCCTGGATCGCCACGAGACCCCCGATCCGACCTCTGCGGCCACCGGGACTCCCTCGGGTCCTGCTACCGGCTTTGCGCTGTCCTCCCCCAAAATGGCCCTCCGAGACCCCCAAACGCCCGACGCACACCCTGCTTCCGCCACGACCCGGCCCGCACCCCAACCGGACCTGACCTCTTTCCCCGAGGTCGGCGGTGGGGCGGTGGTCTGGGGTGTCAGGGCCGCGCCCCCCACTTTCACCACCCCGAGTCAGACTCTGCAGGGGGACAGCGGGCAGAGGAAGAGAGATGACCGCTGGCTGCTGGTGGCCTTACTGGTGCCCATCTGCGTCTTCGTGGTCATCATGCTGGTGCTGGGCATCGTCTACTGCACCCGCTGCGGGCCCCAGGCCAAGGCGCGGAGCGTCACGCAGTGCTATCGCTGGGTGATCAGCTCGGCCGGCAAGGGGGCCGCGCCGCCGTCCAGGCCGGGCCAGCCGGCCACGTGCCGGACCAGCGTCTGAGCCGCGGGGCCACGGGTGGCTCTGGCCGTGGGCCTGGCGCGCGTCCTCCGAGGCCTGCCTGGGGTCTCAGACGCAACGGCTCACTCTTGGCAGGAAAAAATGAAATATTCAGGACCGGCTCTCCCCAGTGGGGAGGAAGACGCTATACGACGCTGATACTGTATTTGGGACAGACTGGACTCTGCCGAGGTGTGGAGACTTCAGGGGAAACACCGCTCTCCAAGCCACGAGGGCCTCCCTTCTCCCTTGGTTGAGGAGGGGCCCCTGGGCTGCTGCCATCCAGAGATCCTTGGTGATGCCAGGATGCAGAAAACTTCCCTCCCCTGCCTGGCGAGACACAGACTCTTACGAGGCTCGGAAGCCTTAGGGAATCCCGGAAGCGGTTTCTCTCTCTTTTTGCCATTTTGACAAACCCTGTTTTGATTCTTCCCCTTTGTGGTTCCCTTCTACAGCCTGGGAACGGCTCTCTCGAGGTTTGGAGATGCTCCCGAGAACTAAGCCTAAGGCCTTTCCCGCCTGCCGAGAGGCTCAAATGCTGAGCCGGGGCCCGTCCTTTGCAACAACAACAAAAAGTTAATTTTCCAGTCCTCATGAAGGGCCTGATCTCAACCGGGGTTTTATACTAGGCTGGAGTCTTCTACCGTGTGTGTCCTTTGCTGTCGCCCACAATGAATGACCGCAGGCCTTTGTTCCACCCCCAGACCCCAGTGATTGAACATCAGACCTTGGGATTGCAAAGGGGCCACAGCATGGCTTTACGCCACGGAAGGGGCCACGGAATCGCATCAGATTGGACATCTGGGTCTCGGGCTTTTCAGATCCACCTTGTCTGAGAGAGAGAGAGGGACGCAGACCTCCCGGCAGCCGGGTGGACACACAACTCTGCGCATGTGTCATCTGCATGCACAGATGTCAGCTGGCAAAGGGGATCTGCGGACGAGGGGACAGCTGGACGGGGAGAGGGTCCACCCAGGCGTTCTGCATCCATGCCCTTCCTCATCCAGCTGGCGGTGGAAGGGGGGTGGCACCTCGGGAGACCACCCCACCACTGTTCTCCTGCCCTCCCCAGGGCCATGCGCTCTGCTCTTCTTCCAGTGGCAGAAGGGTCTGAGCCCGGCTGGGAGGGGACCCCCGGATCCGTGCCCTAAAGAGGCTCCCCCTTTTTTCGCTTCTCTCCATCCGAAGGCACAAATGCATCTTCCAGAGCCATGGGGCCAGGGTGGGCCTCCCATTTTTTTGCAAAGAGGTGAAGGAAGGGGCAGAAGAGGAGAGGGGGAAGCGCACGGATCCAGGCGGCGAAGGAAGAGGGGGGGGCTGCGTTGATCGTGACTGCTGATGTACTTTTTTCTTGGTGGGGGGATCCTTCCCCCCCCTGTTTGTACGTGTGTGTTTCCCCCCCCTTCATTATGTCCAATAATAAAAGGGACTGGCGCCTCCAACTGGTTGGAATGAGAACAGCATTGCATGTAAGTCTAATAGGAGGGGAAGGTCGGAGAGAAAACCGGGGTGGGGGGGAGATACCCCGATTTAAAGAGGGAAGCCACGCCGTAAAGTAGGGCTGCTGACACAGCGGCTTAACAAGGTTCTCTGACACCCACAAAATGAAGAAGGGAAAAAGATTTGGGTTCCCGGCCGACTCCAAACCATTTGCTGTCTGAGGTCAAGCCTGCATTTAATTCCGTCCAAAACTGGGCATGCTACTTGGGCCCATGAGGGAAAGATGCCCACCAGTTGCATCTCTCTCTCTTCCTGGCCATAAAAAAAGCAGCAACAGCAGCCATCGATGAAATAACGGTTTCCCGTCCTTTCCTGCTGCCTCGAATTTGAAGCCTGAAGCTTTGCTTTGGTGGCTGATAAGGGCTTTCTGAGGTTTTTGGTGATTTCCCCCACCCCACCGCTGCGGAGCAGCGGTCACCGGGAGAGTTGGGGAAAACCATGTTTGGAACTCTTTGCTAGACCTCCTTGAGGACTAGCGGGCTGAAGCATCCTAAGAGCAGAGAACAAAAGATTTTGGTTTTTTAAAATTTCTGCTCCGGAAAAGAAATCGCCCTTTTCTGGGACAGAAAAAAAGATGATTATCCTTCTTGGCCAAATCCCTATAATTTTAAGATAATTACAGAACTGGGTTCCCGGAAACGCCAACCGCGGGTACACTGGGCTCCCTCCTCCAGTGGCCCCGTCTGTAGCCCTTGAGCTCAAAACGGTGGGAACAGGATTCAACAAGGAAAGGATGTGCTCCAGAACAGGGAAAGAACACGGGATTTGGTGAGGGTCTGCTTCAGCCGGGCACATTTTGTAGAGTGGTAGTCTCTTTAAAAGGACAGTATGGGGGGGAAAAACGACAAAACCAAACCCAGGCTTCTTCGTAGCCACCTGGGAGGTTAGGCGTCGGAGCAGAGGAGAATCTGTCTTCCTCGTAAGCGAAGAACAGGCACTCTGTCCATGCTTCGGGCAGTCTCTCCATTCTGTTCCAGAGCTAAGCATAGTCTCCAGAATGGGTTCTGGGGCTCAAGATGAGCCCCCACGGATGGCTGAAGGGCTGAGCGTTGAATGGGAGTTGGGTTTCTGCATGGGGCCCAAGCTGAATATGAAGAAATCAGCTTTTTTCCCACTTTAATAAGCCCACCGGACCCCCACTGCTTTTTAAATCCCAGATTCGGGGCCCGTTTCCACGGCCCTTCGTGACTCAGCCCGACCTTACTTCTGGCCCTGGTTTGCATCCATGGGTGTGGTAGCACTCTGACGGAGGGGGGCCGGGGAGGAAGGACGGGGTAGGGGGGCAAATCCCCAAAATGTTAACCCTTTGCGGCTCACGGGAGGAGAAGAGCGAAGAGTTTCAAGCGTGTGACACAATTAAGGGGAAAGGAGTTTGTTGGGTTTCGAAGACTTCTGGGGGGGGAGAGAGACCGGCCGCATTTTCATAATTTGGGGCAACGAATTCATTTCCCGGACCCCCCTTTTGGCCTTTCTACTAAATGTTTGCCTCTATTCCAGACCGAACCGACGTCCCCCCACCCCATTCCCAGGGGAATTAAAAATCCAAGCAAAGATGGATGGATTGGAGGTTGGGGATGATGGGGTCAGGGCAGGACCCCGGAGGAGAAATTTTGATTTTCCTTTCTTCCTCTCCAGCAGCCCGGCCTCGTGTGGTTCCACGGATTCTGGCACCGAGAAGGTTAATCCCCAACTTTTGGAATCTGTGTTTGCTGGCAGGGTTTAATAAGAAACAGATGGGCCCGGAAAATCCTGAAAGGGGTTAGACCACCCTTTTCCCCATCAACCCCCCACTCCAGGACCACCCCCACCTTCCACATACTTCAGGCTCAGCATTTACAGGGCCAAACGAGCAGTCCTCCCCCATTTCTTCATTAGTCAGTCCATTTTTTTCCTGATAGGGGGCAGCGGCTTAACGGGCCGAAACCCAACAGGTAGATTTGCCTCCTCTTCTTGCATCTTCCTAGAGGGGAGGATGACGGGCTAAGAGATTTGTAAAACCTGAAATCTTAGGGAGGTTCCCTTCGTTAATCTTTTCGGCTTCGTCGTCTGGCATTTCTGCTAGCCGCGGTGGTCCAGAAGGATTTGTGGCAATTATAGTGGATTTCTGGATTTCTAGGGAAAAGCAGAGAGAGAGAGAGAGAGACAGCATGGAGATCCATTTTGCAATCCTGTAATACCCCTTCTAAAACTGAAGCGAAAACATTTCAAAGATCGATGTGAAAAATGCTCATTAGGATCAACGCCAACGCTCACCAAGTAACGCATAAGCTTTCTTATCTGAGCTTATTCCACCAAGAACATGGTGCTGATCCGGTTTCTCCCCCTATTCTGTAACAGAGTATTGAAACAAGGAAAAGTCTTGACAGAAAGAGATCAGAGAAGAGAGCGATTAATTTTTGTTGGGTTCAGTCCCTACCACCCTTCTTTCCTCTCACCTTCCCCTTGATTTTCCTTATTTATTTATTGCAATATTATTGATCGCTCTTCCTACCTTAAGGCCTGCGTACCTTAAGTACATTTCACTGGGGGAAAACCACAGAGGTCCCGTATTTTTCTGTGTATAAGACGCCCTCCACTTTTCTAACCCAAAATTAAGAAATCTAAGTGGGGCTTAGCAAGTGTAGAGGGAAAGGAATCAAAGCGCTGCAGGATCGCTTTGATCCCTGCTTTCCCTTCCACTTGTTTTTGTTCTCTCCTCAGCTTACTTCCGTGTATAAGACGACCCTCAATTTTTTTAGTCTAAAGATTTTAGACAAAAGCATAGTCTTATACACGGAAACAATACGAGTATCTCCATCAGGGGACCACTGCTTACAAAGGAGCATGGCACAAGCAAATCTCGGGCATGGACTCCCAGCGCAGAGAGCCACAGTCCCTTGGCTGATGGGAACTGTAGTCCCGCAACATCTGAAAACCCACTTTCTCCCCACTTCTGCCCTTATCAGAGACCAGGAGGATGCTGACTTACCCCAGACCGGACTGCTGGCAGCTCCAGACCAGCTGCCAGCAGGATCTG
The DNA here is from genome assembly GCF_051106095.1 of Pogona vitticeps. Classification (NCBI taxonomy): domain Eukaryota; kingdom Metazoa; phylum Chordata; class Lepidosauria; order Squamata; family Agamidae; genus Pogona; species Pogona vitticeps. The sequence goes on from NC_135797.1 coordinate 12,010,114, forward strand.
CTTCAGGCGGAGAAGTGAGGCAGAGAAGATGTGTTTCCATAACTTTGCTTCCTGGTTGCTTTTTACCTGATGGCATTTGGGGCTTCTGACATGCGAAGGATGGTCTCTTCCTACCATTTTTTGGGGGGAGCCCCCTCCCACCTACGGGTCACATCCCTGAGCCGTCCGAACGAGCAACCGAGCTTCTATAAGGTTCAGGCATGGGTCTGATCTACTTACATATATACGTACAATAATTGAGTTGGAAGGGCTTATAAGCCCATTGAGTCTGACCCCCAAATGTCAGCACAACCCCCAGGATTTAGGCTCCCTCAGATCTCAACAAGACCCCTGTAGCTAACGCGAGGATCCAAATCAAAGCAGATCGGACAGAGGGTGGTCCGATCTTCTCTTGAAAGCTTCGTACGGCTCTAACGGTTATGAATTTTTTTTTCTTGATGTTCAGCCCAACTGTCTGTAGCTTGGAGCCCGTGATTCTGTGTCCCACACTCCGGGGTGGTCGAGGACAGATCCTGCCCCCTCCTCTGTTGGTCCACCGTTCAATTATTTGAAAAGGGCTGTCCTGTCTCCCCTCTGTCTTCTTTCCTCAAGGCTAAACCTGCTGAGTGATTTCAGTCTTTCCTCGGAAGGATTGATTTCCATAACCCTGACCATCTGGAGAGGCCAGCGTTGAATTTGGAGCATGCCACATGCAAAACAAAGACTTTGCTCATGAGCTGTTGGCATTTCCCCTTAAAAGAAAAGAATATTTCTGGCTGTGTCATTTCCAAAGGCTGCTTTAATTGGGAAGGTGGCTGATGATGAGACCACAAATCCATCTTGTTCTGAAATGGGTTTCTGACACACACGTCTTTCCTAAGGAGTGAGCCAGGCTTTCCCACCCCCCTGCAAAGCAGGCCCCTCTAACCACTGGCACTGCTGTCCAGCACGGATATACAGGGGTGCCTCGCAAGACAAATTTAATTCGTTCCGCGGTTAATGTTGTCTTGCGAAACACGTTTTCCCATAGGAATGCATTGAAATCTAATTATGGGCAAACGAAGTCAGAACAAAGTCAAATTTGGTTTAGAAAGGGTTTATTAAGGGCTCTTTAAAGCCATACATATTGTGCAGATGATTTTTTAAAAAAAATTCAGTCAAAAAACTTTAACTTTTTAAACATCATAGAAAAACATTTCAAAATCAGCAAACATGAGGCAGGAACAAAAAAACGGAAAACATTCTTCTTGCGAAGCACGGCCATAGGAACCTTCGTCTTGCGAGTCATCAACTCCCATCGCCAAAACCATTCGTCTTGCGAGTTTTTTCATCCTGCGAGGCATTTGTCTTGCGAGGCACCACTGTAATCCCAGAATCGGGAGATGAGAAACAGGTGGAAGTCAAAGGATGGTGGAGAAAAAAAAATAGGGGGCTTGATGCCCTATTTTATGGAGGGCATTCCTCTCCTTGACGGTTGGTTATTAGGCCATGAAGACATCCTAATTTAACATGTGCAGGCACCGTGAAAAATCGGTGTCCTTTTTTATCCTTCTGTTTGGCGTCCGATGGATGTCTGGAGAAGCTCCCTGGTTTTGCAGCTGCGAGAGAATCCCCCCTTTTTCTCTCTCTCCCCCCATCACAGCTGAGAGTGGGGGGCATCTCAGGCTGACCTGCCCCACTTTTGAGCCTGATCCTCAACAGGAACACCGCCTCCCCGGCTGTCCTGAAACAGGAGATGATGGGTCGATCCCGCTTCTTCCCCCCCCTTCCCCTCCATGCACACTTTACTAGCTTTGCACTTTCTGCAGAGGGCTTGGGTGGGAAAAGCATCATCCGGCCCACACACAGAGGCGGGGAGGCAGGCGGTGGGAGCCGGGGAACTGGGGGGGCGGTAGAGGTCTCCGTTGCAGGGGCTGGCTGTAGCCATCATGTCGAGTGGTTAGAGGCACGTAACTAAAAAAGCGGGTCACTAAGGTTGTCAAACAGATATTGCAGGGGGAATCATCCTCCACCACCACCAGGATCTTGCATGGCTTTGGAGGTGGCAGAAATTCAACCGGTGGAGATTCTCGGTCCACCCCATCCAAACTTTTAGAGTACAACAGTGAGGTAAGAAAGCCCAGCAGAGGGGAACTTCTGACTCTCCCAGAGTTACTGCCGAGACTTTATAAAACACCATGACCAAAGAGTATAATGTTTTGCACAGGTTGGTTTGGTGTGTTGTTGGTTTTTTTTTAAAATTCGCAGTCATTTTGCAATCTCTGCTTGGCTGGCACGTGCCAAAAGGTTCAGGCATCCCGCTTCCGATTCCCTGCCAAGAAGCTCGGGATCTTGGCCAGGTTTACCGTCACGACAACCTTGAGAGGTGGGCCAGGCGGAGAGGGGGGTGGCGCCAAATCAAGCCAATCAAGCCAGGGACCGGAACTACCACATAGAGGTTGCCAACTGATCATTTCCCAGACTCCTCCAGTGCCTTCGACTGAGGCACAACGAGGTGCCGTGCGTGCTCGGGAAAGGCGGAAGAGCAGGGCCCAGGACAATCGTTGGCCACCTCCACCCATCATGAGGGTATCCGAACGTGCCGAGAGAGGCCAACAGCCGAGCCGGCTGGTGCTCCTCTGCCTCTAAGCCACCTTGGCTTGCACGCTCGCGGGTGGACGTTGCACAACGAGGGGGTGGTGTCGGTGCTGGAGGGGGTGAGCTGGGGTCCTCCGTGTCTCCAGGCAGGGCGGAGGCCCTGCCTTCGCTTACGAACTGGCTGGCTGGCGAGCGGTCCTCCCTGGCCAGGACTGCTGTGAGGTCAGGAAGAACGCTTTGTCCCCTTTTTGCTGCAGATTGGGATCTCTTGTTGTTGTTGTTGTGAGCCTCCAAGGTGGCCACTGCCCAAGTGGGAGCCTGGGGGGAACTGCGTTGCAAGAGAGCCCAGCCCAACCGGGGTGGGGGGAAGAGAGAGACAGAAGACACTCCGCCTGGCTTCCATCTCATCCTCCTCCTTGCCAAGGGCTCCTCTGCAGCCAAATTCCCGTCCCGTTTTTTTCCCCCCCCTGCCATGACGGGCCAGCTTCGAAGTCTCCACGCTGGGAGGACGGAACGGCAAAGCACAACTCTTTTCGGCCGACAAACTCCCAGAAAACCTTCCAACTTGCCTGGGACAGCCCCAAGAATGTCATTCCCCCCCCCATAAATACCATTTTGCATCCCTGGATTCGAACCCCTAGCCCGTCGTTCTTCATGCCAGTGGCAGGAAACGGGGGCCTTTCCAGGTGGTGCCCACGGACAGACCCCCCCATCGGCCCTCGCCCGCATTGCTCATGGTGGGTCCTGTCGTCCAAAAGCCTCTGGAGAGTCTGAGGGTAGTGAGATGTGCAGAACGAAAAGCAGGCTCTCTCCAGGTGGAAGGAAAAGACGGGCTCTCTTGAGCTGCGCTGGTTCATTCCAGCAGGGCCCCCCGACTAGCTTTTCATGGCACCCAAAATCGTCTTCTCCTCCATGAGGACTGCTCACTTTGCTTCCTAATTTCTGTGACCCCCACTTGCCACCCAGCTACAGGACAGGTAGGTATCCAACAGGAAATGAGCTCCAGGCCGCTGCAGCATGGGCAGCTCTCCTCCGCCCCACTTTATAGTCACAGCAAACTTGCAAGGTAGAGCTCGTGGTGGGAGGAAGCAACTGCCCCCTTCTCTAGACGCCGGATCTTGCCCATTCCAGTCCCAGCGTCTAAGCGTCAATCTCTTTTGCCTCTCCTTTTTCATACCATTAGGGAACTTTTAGATGCTGGCGTTCATCGTGTTATGCAGAGCGAGCACTTTAGATCAGAAAGTTTTTTTAAAAAAACTACGTTACCCATCATCCCCCAGCCTCTGGCTGTACTGGCTAATAGATTCTCAGTGTTCTTCTCCGAAGGGGGAAAGGTTCCCGAGGTTTACTTTAGATCGGAAAATATAATCTGCCTGGCTGCATTTGAGGGCTTTCCTACACAGGAAGAAAATGACTGTGTTGACTGGGGTTTATGGGAGATGTAGTCCAAAACGAGTAACAATTCAAAGGTCTGCTAATTTTGGTGCTTTAAGGCCTGAGGTTCTGTCCTGCGACAGACGGGCGAGGTTGCCAGTTCCTTGTTCTGTCCTGGTAGGAGGGAGATACTTGGGACACAAGGGAAGGGCATTCTGTACATGCTCAGGTAACACGCTCTTCTCCAGGTGATTTTCAAAGGAGAGAGTCTGCACCCTGGCATTTTTCGCAGATGTGGGGGTTGACGTTTGACGTTTCCATAAAATGCATATTGAAACCCTAGCCCGGTTATATGGATGATTTGCCCCTACCTTCCTGATCAAGCTTTTTCCAACTCTAAAAGTATCACAAACAGGCAGAAGAGCAACAGATCCCATGCTGTCTAATAATGTGGATCATAATAACGCTGAATTTCTGACGGTTCAGAAAAGCATGGGGCAAGTGGAAAAGTGTCCATCCTACGGCCTCCGCAAACTTGCACCGGATCCGTGCCTCGGTCTTTAGTCTCAAGAGGCAGCGATATAGCAAGGTGGGAAGATCTTCAGGTGTAAGTCCGGGTCATTGGAGAACAAGGTCAAAATAGGGTCCTGGAGGGGAGCTTTACGGGTGCCTCGGACTTCCAGAAAGAAGCAAGTGGGTCCTAAATCTACTCTGAAGCCAAAAACGACCCAGCGGAAGCTGTCCGATTTTAAGGCACAGAATGAGAATACAAGACTCACTGGGAAAGGCAGCAGGAAAAGAGGAAGACCCCCAATAGGGGATGGATTGATCCAGTAAATGAAACCACAACACTGCGGTTTGCAAATCCTGTGGATGGCATGACATTTTGGAGGGTCTTCATTCGTAGGGTTTCCACAGGTCAGAAGGGACTTGGCAACACGTAACAACATCCCTCAATTCAGACGCAAAGCGAGGAAATCCAGATTGCAATGAATCCGTCTCCGAATCCCTTTCTACTACCCGCTCCCCACTTTCTGGGCCTTGCATGGATTAGCTGCCAGTAACGTCCTTGGATCTCTTCCCAACGGTTCAGCCCAGGAAACAGGGGGGGGGGGGTTGATGCTCTCACCCGTTTAAACATCAGCCGTGGGACCCCCAAAGGGTGGAATCGCTGACGCACCGTTTGCAACATCGTGGGCTCTGCAGATCCAAAAGCCAAGGAAGAAGATCTGGAGCAAGGGAGGGAAGGGGGGGAACAGCTCGAGAAGGAGATGATCCACTTAAAGACGAAGTAATTTCTCCCCACCCCGAAAACGCGTGAACAAACACCCAAAAAATTCCTTATTGTTATGAAATTATCAATATTTGGTTTCCCCGGTGAACCATAGGACAATGCTCGAACCACCAGGGAATCCCACGAGAAGTTCTTGCAGACCCGTGGAAAATGTTCTTGCAAAATACAAAACTCCGTTCACCCACATTTATGCCTCGGAATGCGGCCATCCCTTAAAATGAAAATAAGGTTCTAGTCCTGATTTTTTTTTTTTTTTTTTTTTTTTTAGAGCGAAGGGCGAACATTATTCTCTCCAGCTCGTGGGAAGGAACAACTCCAGCCTTCGCTATAGGATTGTTCTGCAACTGCCATCAGCACGACCCAGCGAAAACCGTGGTGGGGATAATGGGATCCGGAGTCGAGCAACTGCCGGAAGGCCGCAGGGTTTGTTTACATGGACTCATCAGGACTTCAGATAAGGCGCCTTTTTACCTAAGACCATCTTGCCTATTGGTGTATGTACTCCCACTCAGTTATGGTACTTTCTTTGAAAACACAAGGTTCTAGTCCCTCTTGTGGCTTTGGAGAAAGGGTTGGTTTTAAATGAACCTGCCTAACAAGCCAGACAATAACCTCAGTTCTGTTCATGTTTACACTCTCTACCAATACTTTTCTAGGTTTTTAACCAGGATCTTCCTTGCCCCGTTGTTGTTATGTGCCTTCAACTTACTTCTGACTTACAGAATAACCCTACGTACGAGTAACCTCCAAATGATTCAGTCTTGCAAACTCAAGATTGTGGTTTCCTTCACTGAGTCAATCTGTCTCTTGTTTGATTTTCCTCTCTTCCTGTTGCCTTCGACTTTTCCTAGCATTATTGTCTTGTAGATTCGGGTTCCCGTCTTTATTGTAGATTTGGGGGGTTTAGCTGTCGTGTGACTTTTTTGTGTGCGCAGCAAGTGTTCTGCCATTGAACAGCTACTCCTCAGTGGGAGCAGAAGAATCGGCTTGTGGAGCCCAGTAACTTGGGGAGAAAGAGGTCAAAACCTTTCTCCTCCTGCTGACAATACTGACAACAGTCTTCCTTTATGTTTCTTATACAGTGGTGCCTCGCTAGACGATGATAACCCGTTCCATTGAAATTGCTGTTTAGCGAAATCATTGTCTAGCGAAAAGCAAATTGTCATCTAGTGAAAATCACTTTGCGAAGCAGGGACCAAACATTGTCCAGCGAAATTCCCCCATAGGAATCACTGTTTTGCGAATCGCTATAGCGATCGCAAAAAGTCAGTGTCTAGTGAAAAAACTGTCATGCGGGGTAACTGTCTAGCGAGGCACCACAGTATAAAGTCACCATTCTCGAAATCCTAGTGGAATTAGACGTCCCTGGCCCAAACTCACAAAGTTGTTGCAACCAAAGGAAAAGTTTGCAAACAATATCGCAGTCTTTGAAATATTGTCATTTAAATACCCAGTATGAGACCGGAAACTGACATTAAAACTTGTTCTTCGAACGAAAAGTCGGTCCAATATACAACATTGAAATCCTTTCAACTTCTTCCTCTTCCATCTTTTTCCAGACGTGGTTTTATAACTATTTTCAGCTGTATCGGGTAGAATCCACTGCTCAATACTCCGGCAAGACTTTGTGGGCTAATAAAACCCATTGGATGTCAAATACGGCAGAGGCGAAATGTTTCAGCAATATTCTGCCTTTTCACCGAGAAGGGTGGACATCACAAGACGCAATGCAGGATTGCAGCATCATTTTTGCAATGCAAAGAAATCTGGGTTTCGTCTAATCGTTCGCATTGAATTGAGGACGAATAATTGGAGAAAAAAACATGACCAGCCACGTTCTTCTCACCGTTCCTTAGGGCTGGAAGCAAAAGCCAACAACATTTGTTTATCAATCTTTTAGGGCGATGGTGGGGGGGGTGTCCAGATGACAGTGGGGGGGACGGTGAGGGGAATCATCCTACCCCCTTCTGCTTGCCCCGGTCAGGACGCCAACTGCAAGGCCATTTGCAAATTTAAAAAATTTTTCTCCTCATTGAGCAGAGAACGCTACAGCGTTATCCTGATACAGGACGGATTAAAATGGTCTTTTTAATTTCGTGGCTGCTGTCACCATCTGCAGTGATCATGGAGCCCAAGAAAGTAAAATCTGTCACTGCCTCCATATCTTCCCCTTCTATTGGCTCTGTCCTCCATTTTTTTTAAAAATAGGTTGTTGTACCTTACTGCGTTGAATGTGTTTTAGTGTAGCTGATTTTGGGGGGGGGTAGTATATTCATTGATCCTTAATTGTTGTAAGCCTCCTCGGAAGGCGGGTTAAAAAATAGTTTGAATAAATTAATATAGTTTAACACTACTTATGATCAATAAACTCTCCCTACTCTTAAAATGTGATTTCCGATCTCATAATTTGGGTTAACCCGCAGAAGCCTCTGGGCTGCAAGGTCGGAAGACCAGCCATCATAAGATCAAATCCATGCGACGGAGGGAGCGCCCCTCGCTCGTCCCAGCTCCTGCCAACCTAGTAGTTCAAAAGCAGGTAAAAAGGAGAGTCGATAAATAGGTACCACCTCGGTGGGAAGGTCATGGCGTTCCATGTCTAGTCACGCTGGCCACGTGACCACGGAAATGGTCTTCGGAAAAAAACGCTGGCTCTACGGCTTGGAAACGGGGATGAGCACCGCGCCCGAGAGTTGGACACGACCGGACTCAATGTCAAGGGGAACCTTTACCTTTCTCTCCCTCCTCTTTAAGATGCAATTTCCCTTCTCATAATTTGAATTCACTACACGGCGTCCTATCTTCTACAGCTAGGCAGAAGATGCCTGCTCCACCATTTCAAGTCCTACCCATTCAAAGATTTGAAGGTGGCTATCAGTTTTCTCATTAAAAAAAAAAAACTTAGATCATGGCCACTGGTCCCATCACCTCCTGGGAAACAGAATAGGGGAATGTGATTCTCATTGCATCCAGTATGAAAGATAAACTTCTGAATTCACCCACAGCCTCTGTGTTAGCACTGACTGCTCTTTTCAAACGACAGATGGGCTGCAAATCGAATTACAGCAAAGCCAAATCGCTCTGATGAGGTTTTTCTAGTGGAGTTGCATGCACCCAACTATTTGAGGTGCCTGGCGCTCCTCGTCATTTCTGCAGCGTGGCTTCTAACACACACACACATACACACACACGCACATAAGTGTGGGTTGCAAACCTGGGCCAAGCCAATGCTTTATTCTGTCAGCTCTGAACGGGGCAAGGAAGGGGCAGGGGGAAAAAATGGGATTCGACTGTACAGACTTTTGCAATCCGTGGCATCGCTTCAAATATATGCCGGGTGGAATGGGAATATGGGGGACGGGATGATCTCACCAGATCGGAGTTAAGAGGAAAAAAAAAAGAGAGAGAAACACAGCAGGGTTAAGGAAGCAATATGGAAGGAAAGACCCCCGCTTGCTGCTTTTCCCTGGAACATGCACCTCTAAGGTTTATTGCGGTACCATCTAGACCCCAGAGCTTGCAAGCAGCCACGCTGGCGATAGGATTATGGGACTGGTAGTTCCAAAAACTCAAAGAGTCACTTTCTCCCTTTTCGGCCTCGGAGACTAGCCGGCCCCCGGGGTTTATAAGAGAAAAATTGATCTCGCATTGCTGGTCGGATGACAGTGATTGCCCCGTTGCTCTTTGGGGGAAGATCCTGCGGCTGTCTTGGATGGGCCCGCGGGCGGTCCTCAAGAACCATCCAGAGTGGGGAAAAAATGTATGACAGCTCAGCAGTACAAGAGTTTGAGGCTGATTTAAGGAGCAGATGACCGGCGCGGCCGAGACGGAGAAACATCTGGGGAGCAGAGCTGGCATGGTTTAAAAAAAATGTTCTGCACAACGCAGTTCGAGTTGCATCCTTTTCACAAGGGGAGATGGGTGGGGTGGGGTGGGGGGAATGTAGCCAAAGGCTTTGTTTTGAGTTCAAATTTTGGGAGAACTCGGCCCAAGAAACGACTTCTCCAGTGGCTGGAAAGGCAGGAAGCGACGAGTCTAAGCAGAAAAGCCTCTGGGCATGTACAGAGTGGTTGGCTTAAAAAAATCTGACCCACTAACAACGAAGAAGACAGTGGGTGCAGAGTCTCGGTTTCCTACAGCTAAGTAAAAACAGCTGCTTTTCAGTAATTAAGGATAAAACCACTATGTTTTTCAAGTCAGCCTAATCATTATATTTTTTTACATCTCTAGTTTAACCATTCAAGAAACGGAGCTGCTAAAACTTAAGATAGCAAATTGAGCCGGACAGGAACTGCTACGTTCATTCGCCATTTGGTTCCTGGTGCTATCTTTGGCTTCTCATTAGTCCCGTGAATTGGGAATGGAACCTCCATCTTCCAGGGCAGCCTACCACTAAATACCAAGGGGGTTGGTGTCATTATTGCCCCTCCTGCTACATTTGACAACCTTCTCAGAGGCACTGAGTAGACACAGGAAGAAGGAGGGCGGCCTGATCCACCCGGGTACTTATTCTGCAGTGACAATGAGCCAGAAAAACGATGGAGATCACATGGGCAATTTAATCTTTTTTGGACTACGGCTCCCAGATTCCACACAACCCCAAGGTCACTAATACAGTGGTGCCTCGCTAGACGATGATAATCTGTTCCACTGAAATTGCTGTTTAGCAAAATCATCGTCTAGCAAAAAGCATTTCCCCATTGGAATGCATTGAAACCTGTTTAATGCGTTCCAATGGGGAAGAATCATCTTTGTCTAGCGAAGATCGGCCATAGGAAAGCCGCTTTGCGAACCGCCGCTCAGCTGTTTAAATCCCTGTCTTGCAAAGCTTAGGTCCCGAAAACACCCGTTTTGCGAGCGCGGAGGGAGCTGTCAAAATTGTCGTCTAGCAAAAATCGGTTTGCGAAGCGGGGACCAAACATTGTCCAGCGAAACTCCCCCATAGGGATCACCGTTTTGCGAATCGCTATAGCAATCGCAAAAAGTCAATGTCTAGCAAAAAAATCTGTCATGCGGGGTGACTGTCTAGCGAGGCACCACTGTAATTTCCAAGCTTGGCCTGACTTTCTCAACACAATGGAGGTGGCTGGCTTTTTTTGGGGGGGGGCTTGAACGTGTGTGTGCCCAGCAGCCCGTCGGTTGTCCTGGATGCGAGAAAGCAATCGGCTGGTCTGTGATTAGAGCCAGGTGGATGTGGGTGAAGGCGGGCTGGGCTCCTGTCCGCCTTTCCCACCCCCCCCCCTTGGGAGGTGAGTCAGTCCTGCAAGCATCTAATGAGTTCATCTGTTCCTCGGTCCCTCAAGCAGGCACTCCGCCTCGGGCCAGCCTCGTGGTCCAGAGGCTACGGGCCAAGCTGACCCCACCACAACAGCTGGTCCTTCTCTCATGGCCTGGACTCCACGGAGAGCTTAGGGAGGACAATGAGCCGTCCTTCACCTCTTCACCTCGACCCTCTCCGGCTCAGAAGCCACGCTCCCACATCCACTCTGGCCACAAGGTCCCGTTTGCCTTTCTGGAACTCTGCACATGCTCAAGTGGCTCTTTCCCCCCACCTGCCTTCCCTTGGCTGATGGGAATGGAGATCTAACAGCATTCGGAGGGGTGCAGATCCCTGAGCCTCTGATCCTCCCTCCTCCTCTCCCAGGCTGGCTGATGGAAGTTTTAGTCTGTATTTCTCATTCCCAGCCTTTCTCTCCCCCCCCCCCCTTCCTGGTCTCATTTCCTGTTCTCCCAAGGACAAGATGTGCAAAAGGCAAGAAACGAGGGCAAGCGAGACCGGATCCTGTCTCCCTCGGGATCTGGTCCCCGCAGCGGCTGTAGGGCATGGGGACAAGATGGTCAAAGGATTCTGCGGAAGTGGGGGGGGGGAATCGGAGAGGTCACCCACGCAGCTGGAAGGGAGGTGGGCGAAGGGGACAGAGGAAAAGGAGGACGAGGATGCCCTTGAAGCTGGTGGGCTGTTACTCCTAGCATGGACTCGAGGAGACAATTTCCACATCTCTCAGGAAAAAAAAGGATTTAAAAAAGGGGGGCTCTACTACGTCAAAGTTCACATTTTTATTCATTTCAGTGTAAAAAAGACAGCGAAGTGCTTTCGCAGACCACATAACAGCATCCGTTTCAATCATAATTGAAATGGCATTCAATCAAACAGCATCATAACCACATCCGTTTCAAGGTCACCATGAGCCCCAATATTCCTTTCAATTTTAGTCTCTTTTTTTTTGCTTTTGACATTCTTCCTGGGTTTTTTTCAGAAACACCTTTTAAAAAAAGCATGAAGGTAGAAAGGGTCGACTTCTGCTCTGATGGGGAGAAGAGAGACATTTCTGGACTTTTTTTTTTCTCCCTAGCCAGATGGGTGAAGCTTTGACCTCCCTCATGTTGCAGAGTTTTGGATTTCTGGTTAAATTCCTCTAGGCGGAAATGCACAAGGATTCGCAGGAATGAATAGCGTCCCGTCCCCCAGATGAGTCCACCACCCCTTTTCTCATCAACTAATCTCACCGTCTCAATAACTCCCTCTGAAACATCGGAGGGAGAAAGAACAGAATAAGGTTTTGTTACTTACAGACCAACAGCAAACTGAGAAACATGACTGCTTTCAACAACAGACCCCAACAGATGCTAGAGAAGGAAAAAGCAATGAGGGAAGGTATGATGGGTGAATTTTGGATAGATTGACATCTCCGAGCTCAGAAAGGTCCCTTCCAGCCAAACCTACTAAAAGAAGCATATAAAGTTGGCAAACTTCAATACGCCAGCCCTCAGTTGCCAAAACCTTGCAGAGATGCATCGCTAGAATAACAAAATATTTATGTGATATAGAATGCGGAGGTTTCTGAGTGTTGAACTTCAAGCTCGCCAAATCTTGCCTCTCATTATCTTCTATATAAATGCAACTCAATACAGCGATGCCTCGCTTGACGACGATAATCCGTTCCAGCAAAAGCGATCGCAAAAACGTCGTGAAGAGATTTCGTCGTGGAGCGGAGTAATCGTTAAGCGGGGCACCACTGTAATGCAATATCAAAGGCCATTGTACAATTAAACTCTATAAAACGTCAATACAATGCTGGAACAAAAACTTAATATTAAACCACCCACCCCCACACCTGATATATGGAAGGAATGCCCCATGAAAAGAGATGCCAAAACATTACTGGGGAAAAAGTTAAAACTTAGAGCAAAACATTCAACACAAAAGGAAAACAAACTGCAGCGCAAATATAAAGCACAGTTGAAGGAAGCCATACACTAGAGGCATGCAGTAAATTAGTATCTTATGTTGATGACCTTCCTTGGAAAATTGGCAAAAAAACAAAACAACATTCCTGCAGAGGCTGGAAAGAACGAAAGCAGGTCATTCAAATAATTCAAATACAAATGTTACCCGTTGAGAATGTCCTGTCATGAAATTTAAGCTGCATCCTTATGCCTTGAATAGAAAATGCAATTTACAGGCTATCAGATATGAGGAAGGTTTATTGGATTGATATTTGTCCGTCATCCACACAGAGCAAAATCTAATCCCATTCATTTGTCCACAGAAAAAAAATGAATTAATTAATCTTAAACCACCTTCTGCAGTACTTCTGCATTCTCTCGGCCTTCCATGGAGACGCAAGACAAAAGAATCGTTCTATGATTGCTAAATATTTTGACAGACATCTGTCCCGCATAAGTCTGGAAAAATAGTCCAGTCTGTGGGAGCCGGCGGAAACGAATTGAAATGGAACAGGATGGAGGTGCTTTTAAAAAAAAGCAATTGGGTTGCAAAACACCAAATGTAATTTGCCATCGCTGTTGTGATCACTTTGGGTTGAAGCAGTTCGCGAAGTGACCTCCAAGTTTTTCAACAAGCAACCCAAGGCGAAAGCAATCAAACAAAAAAAATATTGTGACATTTTAAAGACTAATGGCTATATTTTAACATAAGCTTTTGTGCAGGAGATCCACTTTGTCAGACGTAGGAGTTAGAATTACGGAGACTCCACCATGAAACATTCATGCGTGAATCAGAACCTTGCATGGGTTTTTACCATTTTAATTCTTACGCCTGATGAAGTGGATAACGGTCCACGAAAGCTAACATAACATTATATATAGCAGTTAGTCTTTAAGGTGCTGCAACTTTTTGTGTGTGTGTTTGTTCGTTTTGCTTTCTGTTTCTTCTTGAAATGCTTGCACAGATTAACGCAGCGACGACTTCAAAAATGGCGACTTCTCCAAGATTTGTAAAAAGCACTGAAGATAGATACAGTGGTGCCTCGCTAGACGATGATAATCCGTTCCACTGAAATCACTGTCTAGCGAAATCATTGCCTAGCGAAAAGCAAATAGCCGTCTAGCGAAAATCGGGTTGCGTAGCAGGGAACAAACATTGTCCAGCGAAATTCCCCCATAAGAATCACTGTTTTGCGAATCGCTATAGCGATCGCAAAAAGTCATTGTCTAGCAAAAAAAACTGTCATGCGGGGTAACTGTCTAGCGAGGCACCACTGTAAATTAATGGTTTGAAACACTCTTTAAAAATGTCCTTTAGAGCTGTGTTTTGAAAGTCGTTGGAAGCTATTATTTGTTATATACGTACCAAAAATTAATGTTCTTTCCATGTTTTATGTTCCCGCTATTATGACCTCATTTCCCAATGGGATTTTGCTAGGTCAGCAATATTCAGGACTTAAGATGTAAGGGGTACGGGGTCATCTCCTTGTGTCGTCAACAGGAGGTAAGGCCTTGTGTAACAATCACAGTCCACCTAACAACATCACAGGGCCTCTGATAACACAACCCACAGCTCCATTGTTGCAGATTCTCTATTAGCAATACACAAAGTTTAAAAAAAAAACCTGAAATGATTCATTGCATCAGCAATGATACAGAGGTACAAAATTAATTTCACTTCCCCTGATCCTCTACAGGTGATCAGGGGAAGCACTCGATTGACAGTAGAATGAGCTGTCAAGATGTTGTTCAGATGGGAGGAGTGTGGCAAATGTCACATCGCTCTTCTCGACCTCAACTGTAGCCTGATCCGGCCACTCTAGACAGGCCCTGAAACTCTCCCTTTCAAGAGACTATCTTTGTTGTCAATGAGCCCAATTAAAAGTGCTGACCCACAACCCAGGGCATTTTGATGAGCAAAGATGATGAGGGTGGCACGTCGTGGCGCTCCTCCTCTGGCTTTTCTGTTCCCTTTCAACTAAGCTGCTGTCCTCGCTGCAACTGAAGAAATGATTTTCTTGTGATTCCCCTCCCCTTTGCTGTAATGGAATGTATTTGGGGATCGATTTAAGGGGGCAACTAAGGCTCATTAGCTGTACAAAAGGCCTGCTCCCGATAGAGGTGAAAACTCTCGGAATTACTTTAATGATACAGCCTGCAATTTTGGACATTCTTGAGGTCTTCGTTGGAAGGAATCTCAGGGTGAACACACACATACTCCGTCGTTATAATTAGCTACACCCACAGGCGGGTGGCTGTGAATTCGTCCCCAGCCACATGGAGGTGGCCGGTTTGTCAGTGTGGCCCTGTGTGGTTATAACCATCTCTGGAATAAAGCTAGCCGTTGGGAGACTCAATCATTCTTGTAATTTTCTCCCCCTCGCTGCTTTCCCCCCATCCCAAATTTTGTGACCAGAGATCCACATACCGTATTTTTCTGTGTATAAGACAACCCCCATGTATAAGACATCCCCACTTTTCTAATCCAAAATTAAGAAATCTAAGTGGGGCTTAGCTTTGATCCCTGCTTTCCCCTCCACTTGTTTTTGTTCTCTCCTCAGCTTACTTCCGTGTATAAGACGACCCTCAATTTTTAGTCTAAAGATTTTAGACAAAAGTATAGTCTTATACATGGAAAAACACGGTACATATAGCTCCAGAATCCAGATAGTTGGCCAATGTTGAGTCAAGGACTCCTGGGTTGTTTGGCAGAGTCAGACCTTCCCAGATGGAAACCTTTTACATACCATTTTTGTTTCCCTTCCTGGCCCTGAAATCAAAATTGGGGGGCAGTGGGTGGAAAAGTGAATGTTAATTGTGCAGAAGTTCTTCAGTATTTTTTCACAAGAGAGCGAGCGAGCGAGCACATGTTTATATTTAATCCGTATGAATAGAATAAACCCATGGTTCCATACATCCCATTATGTTCGATCTCTGGGGAGTTCTAATGTGCAACATGGCAAACGGTCGGGGAGTACAAAACAGAGTACAGTAAGTGGTGCCCCGCATAGCGAGGTTAATCCATTCCGGATTAACCTTCGCTATGGGGAAACATCGCTAAACGGAACAGAAAAGCCCATTGGAATGCATTAAACTTCGTTTAATGTGTTCCAAATGGGCCCAAAACTCACCGTTCTGCGATGTTTCCCCATCCGCGAAAACACTGTGCGCAGCCATTTTGGGTGTTCCGGTGGCCATTTTGGGTGTTCCGGCAGCCATTTTGGAACCGCCAAGCAGCTGTTCCCCATCGCAATGCGATAAAACATCGGTATGCGATCGCATTAGCGATCGCAAAATCCGCATCGCTATGCGGATTCATCGTTAAACGGTGCGCTCGTTATGCGAGGCACCACTTCTATATAGTCTTGACAAATGAGCTGAATAGAACTTGAATGGAATAGGGACCTACTTTAAACTCTGAATTTGTAGAAGTTTTCGTGGAGAAGGAAGTTTGTGATTCCCCTAAACTTGGCTCAGTGCTCTCGGTTTTCACATTTCTGGCTCGGGGGGCAATCCAAATTTTTGGCAGAAGCACTTCCCTAATAAAGCTGAATACCTCTATTCTGAATCTGGCAGGAAAGAGACGGAGGGAACCTTGCTCGCGTTTGGGCCCGATCCACGGGGCCTGCACACAAGGCTAAGCTTCTCTCAAGAGTTTGGGAAAACAATCTTTCGGGCTAAGCACTGAACCGCCATCAGCTCCCGCCAGCCAGTTCTGGAAGTTGTAGTATACTACAGGAGTATCAACTCTGAGTGCTCCCTGGAAGGACAGATCCTGAAGCTGAGGCTCCAATCCTTTGGCCATCTCATGAGAAGAGAAGACTCCCTGGAAAAGACCCTGATGTTGGGAAAGTGTGAAGGCAGGAGGACAAGGGGATGACAGAGGATGATGAGATGGCTGGACAGGGTCATTGAAGCAACCAACATGAATTTGACCCAACTCCGGGAGGCAGTGGAAGACAGGAGGGCCTGGCGTGCTCTGGTCCATGTGGTCACGAAAAGCCGGACACGACTTAACGACTAAACAACAACTGGGAGTTGTGCACCGTCTTTGTCTTGTTCTGATAAATGAGAAACTGCAAGAACGAAAAATCGGAGAGATGACGAAACCTTTTCCTCTTGGTCTTGAGACGTTCTGCATTTTCCAGGCCCTTTTATTCCCAAAATTGCAGGAATTAAGGACGTTGCACGGCTAATCCAGGCCAGCCGCTCACTTGTACCCTGTGTTTTGACAAATGGGAAGATGAGATGGATGGTTCACAATTTTAATTTTTCTCATCCATTCTCTCTGTACTAGTCATAGGCGCTCATTTACTTCTTAAGGGGAAAAGCAGCATAGATTCTTTCTGCTTGGTTGTGGCGATGGGAACTAGAGGTGGGGGAAAAGGGACTAATTGTTCTCGCATTTCAGACAAGATGCCCAGCAGAGTTTAATATAATGTATTCTCGAAGGCTTTCACGGCCGGGATCCGATGGTGGTTGTAGGTTTTTCGGGCTGTTTGGCCACGTTCCGGAGGTTTTTCTTCCGAACGTTTCGCCCGTCTCTGCGGCCGGCAAATATTGTGACAAAAGGTGAATACGCTTTTCTCACAACGTTGTGAGCGTGTCTCCTTCCGAAGGAGCAACGGAGCGAGCTTTTCTTCCTATCCTGAGCGCGCACGCAGGCAGAAACTTATTTTCAGAAAGTTTTCGGTACTCCTGATAATGCGTTCGGTCGTTTGTTTTTGTAGCATTGATACGGTGCTCGTAGGTGGTTTGGGCTTCTCAGGGGTTTGGGTCCCTGGCTGTGGAGCCAGAGATTTGGGAGTTCGATTCCCTTACTGTGCTTTCAGGGAGAGGGGAGCCACCCTGTGTGGCTTCCGGCCAGCTGCCCTGTCCTAGGATGCCTCCCCCCCCCCCAAGAAGAAGGAACGGGGAAACCACTTCTGACCAATTCCACCTGCAGAAGGCTGAAAAGTGTCACCATAAGAATTGGCTTGGTGACACACGATAATCATCCTCGGTCAGAGAGGACGTGCTGTCCTCTGCTGGTTGCCTTGTGCAACTTTGCTGCAATAATTGCATTACATGCAAATTCACCCGTTAATCTTGAAGTTGCCACACTGTTATTGTTGATTTTGGTTTGTTTTTTTGTTTCTGGCTGATATTGCTGCAACCTCGCTGATTAAGAGCAGGGACTTGAAGGAACAGGAAGGGACCCAAGACGTTTGGCAGGTGGGTGAGTGGGTAAGCACCTATTTCCTTCCCAAGAATAAAAGCAGACCCGACTTTTGATGGAGCAGTGCCCTATGTTAAAATAACAAAAGCAAAAGTGTGCTGCTTATATATGGCCCCATAGGGCTTAAAACACTCTTTGGGCTGTTTATGATGTAATGATGCAGGCTACACCTTGTTTTCCCTCCCCCTCCCCTTCGTACTCAATGTACCAACCTTAGAAGGATGGAAGGCTGAGTGAACCCAAACCACCTACCTGGGATTGAACCCAGGTCCTGAGTGGAGTGCTGGCTGCAGTACTGCAATTCCACCACAAGGCTCTCCCTGCTAACATGGGCGGGGACCGTTTGGAAGGACTACCCAACACAACATATTGTGTATGTACACACATTTTTATGTTAGTTGTGTTATTATTATTATTTCTTTAATAATCATTTTAAAAGACAGTCTTGAAAGGTGCCGCAATGTATTTTTTCTTCTTCTTTGTGGTTTTTTCCCCCCTTTTGTTTTGGCCTGATAGGCCAACACAACTAAAATAAATTTATTTAAATAATGGATTGTTCCTGAAGAATACCTGTACAGTGGTCCCTCACAAGACAATTTTAATTCGTTCTGCGAAAATCGTCGTCTTGTGAAAAAAAAAGTCTTGCGAGGTTCCCTATGGGAACCTCACAAGGCGAATAAAATTTAGTTGTCTTGCAAGGCATCGGTCTCGGGGGGGGGAAGCGTCTTGCGAAGCACGGCCATAGAAAAAACCATCTTGAGATCACAAAAACTAATCGTCTTGCGGATTAATCGTCCTGCGAGGCAATCGTCTTGCAAGGCACCACTGTACTTGGTTGTTCTAGATGAATCACTTAAAAAAATGGTATATTGAAAAATAAATAGTGAAACAACAGAAGTGTTTAACAAAATTAATGGTGCAACCAAACTAGGTCCTCTGAAGGAAAACTTTAGGAACTGGACAGGTTAAGTCTTGAGAAAAGAAATCTGATACGATAGCCCTTTTGAAATACTTGAAAGGTAGCCCTACAGAGGAGGCCTAGGATCATCCATCATCTCAGAGTGCAGGAGACATCATCATGGGCTCAAACTACAGAGAGCCAGAATTAGGCTGAACATCCGGGAAAACTTCTTAACTGTTAGAGCAGTATGATAATGGAACGGATCGCCTCGGGAGGTGGTGAGTGGCGCCGATGCTGGAGCCATTCAAAAGAAAATCAGAGAACCATCTGTCATATGTTTATTTATTTAATTAATTTATTAGATTTATATACCACCCATCTAGAACGTGTCTACTCTGGGCATTCTACGGATGGGACTCAATGGCCTTATCGGCCTCTCCCAATGCCATTATTCTATAATTCTATGATTCTATGACTCGGGGGTGGGTGGGAATGTTTTCACCCACCTATTTTCCATATGCGTTCAGTGTGCAATTCAGAAGAGAAGAGAAGGGAAGAACGGAGATGTGAAAGGACTCAAAGACATAATTAGAGTGACTGTAAGGGAAAATCTAGAAGAAAAAAAATCCACACCAGAAAAAAATGGAATTTCTTCCAGTCCACTCAACCAGTGGTTTCCCAACTTTGAGGAAGCCAGGTAAGTGTTCTTGGACTGCAGTTCCCAGAAGGCTTCAATCCTAGCTGTACTGGCTGGGGATTCTGGGAGTTGTAGTGCTAGAACACCTGGATTAACCGAGGTTGGGAACCACGATGTTATACCCCAAGGGAAGAGATGCAGACTTGAAACTCGATCGGAACGCTTTTCTAAAAAGCTGTACTGCCGGAGAGGTTATGGGCCCGGCCAAGGTTTCGCCGCCTCTCCGCACTCGTCCCTCGGTCTAGTTTGGCTTGCGGGCGGAAAAGACCCCCCAGCGCTGGTCCCCATCCGCACACCGCTGCAGTTTCTCCCGCCATCCGGAGGCCATGGACTCAAACTCCTCCTCGGAGAACTCCTGTATGGGGAAGGAGGGAGGGAAAAAAGAAAAACAGTTACTGCCTCAAACTGCAGTCATGCAGGATGGTGTGCAAGCTTTTTTACCACACTGCACTCTTCTTTTGGACGGACAAAGATCTCTGCGAAATTCAAAAGCAGCCCCTTTCTCTTCTGACCCATAACTAGGAAACAAGGAGGCAAAAAGCATTTCTATTTCCCTGGAGTGCAAGCAAGCATCTTTCCTTACTCAAATGCCTTGCTTTCCACCATCATCCACCACAGCGTGAGGATAGTCCTACTGCTCAATGTGGTGGCTGTGACGAACCTGCCTTTCCAGTGGCTAAGGGACACAAGCAGGAGGGAGCACTTGTTAGGCGCTGGCCACTATGGGACGCCAAGTCGCTGGATGAGGTGGGTCCCGAGTAGGGCTTTGCTTCTGTTCCTGTGCAGACAGAGAGGTTAACTATTCTGTGGTTGGATGTGGTAGGATTTTTGAGCTGTTTGGCTGTGTTTTTCTTCCTAACGTTTCGCCAGTCTCTGTGGCTGGCATCTTCAAAGGAGAGGAGTTAGAACTCTGTCCGCGTTCTGGTGTACTGTGTGGGATAGTTGAGTATTTGCAGCTGTGGGATCAGCTTTTTTGTCCATTTCAGACAACACCCATCAATTACAGGGACAAATCATCTCTCCCCCTTATCTCTCCCCCACAATACACTTATAAAAAACAAACAAACACCTTGATCACCCTAATCACCCAATCTCCTGAAAAGGACAAAAAGCTGATCCCACAGCTACAAATACATTATAGTGGTGCCTCACTTAACGACGATAATCCGTTCCAGGAAAATCGCTGTTAAGCGAAAACATCGTAAGGTGAAATTAAAAACCCAATTGAAACGCATTGAAAACCATTCAATGCATTCCAATGGGGTAAAAACTCACCGTCCAGCGAAGATCCTCCATACGGCGGCCATTTTCGGTGCCTGTATAGCGAGGAATCCATCCCTAAGCACAGCGGGGAGCCATTTTTGAAAACCCGACAATCAGCTGTTTTTGATCATCGTAAAGCAAAAATTGGTTCCCGATCACCGCTAAGCGACATTCCCCCATTTAGACCATCATTTTGCGATCGCAATTGCGATCTCAAAAAGATCGTCGAAAAGCAGGTTCGTCATAATGCGATGCAATCATTAAGCGGGGCACGACTGTACTCAACCATCCCACACACTACACCAGAACACAGACAGAGTTTTTCATCTGGGGCTCTCAGTGGTTGTGGGGCATGCTGGCTTCCAGTGTGGCCCTGTTGTTTTGGGGGAAAGGAGACTGGTCCTAAAACACGCCCAATGGAACATCCATCCTGCCTTTGGAGCAGCTCCAAAGCTAATCTTGCTCCGTTCGTCCAGCCAACCTGAACAAACGGCTCCCGGCTTCTCTCCAGTTGCTGCAGCTCCTCGGTCAGCGCTGACACCATCCGCCCTGTGTGGTCCAAAGCCCGGACCTGCACAAATCCGGCATCCTGCAGCTCCTGTGGGAAAGCAGGCAGAAGACCCAATGGGAAAGTTTTTTTTAAAAAATGGAGCGCTGTGCCTTTGCTGCTTTGAATCTGGGTTTGGGGTTGATTTCGTTTGCAGTACGGTATTGATGTGATTCTTTTATCTGCACGCTTGCTGCTTCCAGCTTTTAAAGATAGTCTTTTCGTGATATAAGCGGCTTTGTGTTCTTTTTAAGGAGAAAGACATGGTAAACATATTATACATGCATACATGTTTCCCAGGGGAAAACACGCTCGGTACAAGAATGGAGTTGGACGGGGCCCGTAAGGCAATCAAGTCCAACCCCCTTAACTAATCTTAATATTTTCTTCCCCCCCCCCCAAGGTGGCCAATTCACATCACCTACCGTACCTGCCCATATTCCTGCGGCGTATGCAGGCTGTACCCTCGCTGTTGGACGTACTCTGTGAACATTTTTGACCAGGGACGCGGCCCGCAGCAGTAGTCGGAGATCAGAAGCTGGCCCTCCGGCTTCAGCCATGACTGGGAGAAGAGACAGGAAGGTTAATGGCGTAAGCTTGAAGAGAAGGAAAAAGTCTGGTTCTATTCATAATCTTTGACGAAGGACGATCGAACGGGGGGACTTAGGAACGAGAGAAGAAAAACCCAATTAGTTCTGTTTAACAAATCTGTTCAACACAGGTGAAACAAAGCCGTTGGGCTGTTTTTTCTTCCTTTTAACGCATGTGGGAAATAGCTTTGCTTTCGCCACCAAGACCTTGGTGCTGTTTGAGATGTTTTATTCCTAACGAACGTTATCTTTGCATCGCCTAGAATAGGTGTAGACAGATTTCAAGATGGGCCGGGTGCCTTTGAGGGAGACGCCATGCAGATTTTGCTGCTTGCTACTAAAACAGAGAGAGAAAGAGGAAATATTTTCTGTTTCCTCAAGGACTCCTAGAGTTGTGATTTCCCATTGCAAAAAAGCTTAGCCCCCCCCCCCCATGCACCTTGTTTCCCACCACCATCCCAAACCCCCAAAATTCAGAACATGTGTTCAGAATATAAAGTGGTCTCCTGGCCCTTTCCAGTTCTGATTTTTGCTGTTGAGAAACACATTCCCGGGGGCTGGTTCAGCCTGCGGGGGGGGGGGGGTGTTTTAGGGCTGTCAAACAGACTCCACCAGGTACGTATGACCCCTGGCTCAGAGGACTAGCCCCTTGTTCTTCTTTGCAGGCAGGAGAGGGCACTCACCAGGAACTTCCTGAAGAGGGCGCTCTTGTCCTCCACATGCAGAAGGGTGTCCCGGCTGTAAATCACGTCAAAGGAGCCCTCGGGAAAGGTCCTTCGGGTGGCGTTGCCAATTTCGAACTGCACCTAAAAGCAAGAGGGTCAAATAAAGTTTTGGGGAGGCTTGGCATAATGTGCTAGAGAGAGAGAGAGAGATGCAGTCTTAAAGGATGAGATGGCAAGCATGTAGGTGTCCTTCCATCTCGAGAGATGATGGTGTCATGCTCTGTATGGAGGACGAGGAACAGCGTCTAGCATGGCTGAGAAGGCCAATCCGAGAGGGACCATCCCTTCCACACTGAAGACAGATCCAATCTGTCCCCTGTACAGCTCCCTGATTTTGCTGCTTTTAGGACTGCCTCTTTCCCTCAGCCTGCTGGACAAGGGTCTCTTCAAATTGGGAGAGGCCGTGATGGACCGCCTGCCTCCAGGCTGAACGTTCAGATGTTCAGGGTTTCCCATCTGTTGAGGTCCATTCCTAAGGCCTTCAGATCCCGCTTGCAGATCTCCTTGAATCGCAGCTGTGGTCTCCCTCTGGGGCGATTTCCCTGCACTAATTCTCCATACAGGAGATCCTTTGGAATCCGACCGTCAGCCATTCTCACGACGTGCCCAAGCCAACGTAGACTTCGCTGTTTCAGTCATGTATACATGGTAAAAACTCCAGCTCGTTCTAGGACTACTCTGTTTGGAACTTTGTCCTGCCAGGTGATACCGAAAATCCATCGGAGGCAACGCATATGGAAGGTGTTCAGCTTCCTCTCCTGCCTCGCATGAAGGTCCAGGACTCCCTGCAGTGCAGGAGTGCGCTCCGGACACAGGCTCTATAGACCTGGATCTTGGTCTATGCCGTCAGCTTCTTCTTAAGCCATACTCTCAAGTGATGGGGGAAGGAATATTTTTCCTTCCACCAAAAGCAGCATCAAACGATTCAGCCCTGGGTCTGGAATAAGTAATGACTTAGGGCCTGTGAGGTTGCGCTATGGATCCCGTCTCTGTCAGTGTTTTTCTGCCCCCCTGTGTCCTTACCAGGGATTCGGGCTCCTTCTGAGCCCGTTCGAGGGCCAGCTCCACCATGTTATGAGACAGGTCCATGCCCAGAACGTCCACACCAAACTCCTATGGAGAAAAAGACATCATCGCGGCTGCTCGGGGTGACTTGCGGACAGTTGAAATCGGGGACCCAGGCGGGCTCCGCAGTTAGCTGCCTCAGGCGGCCTAGACAGCAATGCAGCAAAAATATCTATATCTATATATATATTGGCGGCAGAGAAAGCAAGGTTCCCCTTGACTCGCTGGCCGCCTTGAGGGACCGTAGAGGATGCTAACCCATTACCGGAAGAACTGAAGGAGGGCAAAACCACAAATCCAGAGAACTGGGAATTTGAAAAAGTGGTGGGTGGGTAGCACCATGAATTTGACCCAACTCCGGGAGGCCGTGGCAACCACAGATTTTACCTGCCCACGAAATCAAGGTCTGCCCCCTGCTTGCTTATGGCCAGGTTGAGCCCATAGGCACAGACCACCGGGAAGATGCCCGACCAGAAGGATGACCCGGGAACAGACGGCGAGCTTCGAACAGCAGCTCCAACGTTTGCTCCCATCGCTCTTCCTGAAGGACTGATCAGGGAAGAGTTCTGTGTGCGAGGGTTGCGTGAAAGCAAAGAATGAAAAGAGGCCCCTGGATGATCTTTGTCTTTTGCTGTCTTGTGAATGAAAGCAATAAATGTTCAATGCATGGTGTTTCACCTAAAAATTCGGTGCATGGACTTCTCGTCAGTAGCCGGATCGAGGGCTCTGTTTCTCTCCTCCTGGTCCCCCTCCCCAGGATATAATGAACATGAATCTCATGGGTCATAAAAGCCCCCTTCCCCCCCCCCCGGGTTTCTTCCCGGCTGGAAGAACTAGAGAACCATGATTTGTAAAGCATTGATATTCTGAGATATAACGGGTTAGCTAAGAATGCAAGATAAAGAATCTATACAAAATCAATGTATTCGCGAAGGCTTTCACAAAATCAATCACTAGAATTATTATAACTTTAGGATGGTTTATATTGAACTCAATATTTAAAAGCAATAAAGTTGATGCAGCCAGATTTATATGATGGATAATATTGTATGGAAATGCCTCCCCCACTGCCTATATGTTTTGTATTTTTTTTTTGGTTGGTTTTGTATGTCTATATGTGTTATAAAATAAAATAAAAAACTAGACAACAACCCAGAAGCGGTTGGAAACTGCCTCGGGGTGCACATGGGGCAGCCCAGACTCAGGGGTTGTTCTCCCTTGCTCCAAGGTAGAATGGAAACGGACAAAAGGAGTGAAAGAAGAGAAAATGGGGAAGGCCGTCCGGATCCTAATTCATTTCCCCGTTACCTTGGCCATGTAGAAATCGCTGCCACCGAGCCCGCAGCCGACGTCCAGCACACGCTGACCGAGCTTCAAATCCAACAGGCTCACCAGCTCCTGTGGAGGTGTTTGGAAAGGGTTAGGTGGCCTGAGATGAAGCCACAAACGGTCCTTCTTTCATGCTCGGGGTGGCACCCGATCCAAAGTCACGCCAACGAGGAAGAACGTTCGCACGGGCGCCTTGCGCACGTTCATCGGGACCACCGACCACGCAACCGAATGGCACATTTCGTACGGTCTGGGGGTGACACCGGATAAATTCCTGCAGGTGTCATTTTATATCAACAAAAGATAAATGGGATTCTGGCCACAAGGTACCGTGTTTCCCCGAAAATAAGACAGGGTCTTATATTCAATTTTGCTCCAAAAAATGTCTTGGGGCTTATTTTCAGGGGATTTTTTATTTTTTCCATGTGCAACCATCTACATTTATTGAAATACAGTCCTGTCCTCTTCTTCTGGTTGCTGCACAAGGGTGGAGGACGGGGTTTCACTTCACTGGGGCTAATTTTTGGGGTAGGGCTTCTGTGACGAGCATCCTGAAAAAATCCTATGAGGGCTTATTTTCAGGTTAGGTCTTATTTTCGGGGAAACAGGGTAATAGTAACATTTCTAGAAGACCAAAGCTGCTCCATTCTACTCCCAGCTCTTCATACCCACTACCTTGGTGGTGCTGAGGCCGCCCGTGCTGACAAATCCAGGCCCAAAGATCCATTCGTAGCGCCGGATGCTGCGGGTGGCGTATTGCTCGCGGTCAAGAAACGTCTGGAAGGTGTCGTACCCTCGAGTGGCTTCTGGATCACGGGGGACTTTCTGGAGCAGCCAGCAAACCTGATTCCGATTTTGCTTCCTCTGGAAAAGGAGGTAGATGGGACGGGAGTGTGCGCCTTCTGACAGATGCAGAAGTCTTGAGAATCACATTCCCCTGCATTTTTTTTAAAAAAAGGTTTGAGTTTCTAGTCCTCAGGAAATCTCTGCACAGAGGGTAAGCTCTTAGTACAAAGTCTTTCGGGAGCAGGACAGTGGTTTTCATTGGGCAAGGGGCTCAATAATTGTGTGTCTCCAGGTGTCGGTGCAGACAGTTTTCTGCATAGGCTCAGAGGCACCCTCTTCATGCCGGGGGGGGGGGGTCAAAATACAAGTTACAAGTAATTACCTTTATGTAGGTTTGCACCGAACGGGACATGACGATCTCGAAGCCATGGCGCTCACCTCCGGAAGCCACGTGGGCTGTCGCCAGAAAGCTATTGTACTCCGCAGGAGACCGGTACAGCGTGGGGTTGAAGGACCGGGGACGGTCGCCTGAAGCCCAATGAAGCCAACAAGATTTGATTTTTCTGTCTTACGTAATTACCTGCCATGGGTCCTTCTCACCTTGGGATGTGTGTGTGTGACATAAATAGTGGGGCAGCGTGTTATAGGGTCAGCATACATTCCTTCCAGTTCATACCCTAGAGTAGACACCTCTTTAGTTTTTTTAATTATTATTTATAGACTTTAGGGCTATGCATTTGCAAGGAGAACAAACCTATCAATTCTAAAGGAAATCAACCCTGAGTGCTCCCTGGAAGGACAGATCCTGAAGCTGAGGCTCCAATCCTTTGGCCATCTCATGAGAAGAGAAGACTCCATGGAAAAGACCCTGATGTTGGGAAAGAGTGAGGGCAAGAGGAGAAGGGGACAACAGAGGATGATGAGGTGGTTGGATAGGGCCATCGAAGCGACCAACATGAATTTGACCGAACTCCGGGAGGCCGTGGAAGACGGGAGGGCCTGGCATGCTCTGGTCCGTCGGGTTACGAAGAATCAGACACGACTAAACAACAAAAGGGCCATAAATTGCATTTACAGAATCCAGTTCAGAGAGAGAGAATCCCATGTTTATAAACCAGATCGAGAGCTGGATGGATGGAATTCTCTTTATACCCATTGACCACGACCCTCTCGCCATCATCCATTGCTTCCCAGAATCAATCACACCCAGGACCTGCTGAGACTTAAGCATCCTCCCCTTTTTCCCTCTCACTGTTCGGATTACAGACCCGACTGGCAGAAACAGGACTCCCGGAAGAATAGATGTCCTCCCGGACGTAGCCAGAGAAGCATCTTCTGGACGACATCCCTCACTTCCGAGTCGGAGAGGTACATGAAAAGCCAGTTGGAGAAGATCAGGTCAAAGCTGGAGCAGGGGAGAAAAAGACCGAGTATCATCCTCTGAGTTGCATCTTCACCTGTTGAAATGCCGAGTCCCGAAGCCTTTGGGGTTCAAGGGCTGGAGGGGGTGTTGTGGTTAGACGTTGGGGCTCGGAATCGTGAGCGCTGGGTTCGATTCTCCCCCCCCCAAGACACAAAACTCATCGGGTTACTTTATAGCTCTCTTTCTGTCTG
Source organism: Pogona vitticeps (assembly GCF_051106095.1). Lineage (NCBI taxonomy): Eukaryota > Metazoa > Chordata > Lepidosauria > Squamata > Agamidae > Pogona > Pogona vitticeps. The sequence continues at coordinate 12,037,297 of NC_135797.1, forward strand.
TCCTACTTCGCAGGGCTGATGTGACCGAAAAGGGGTGAGTTGGGGGACCGGCCGTCTATAAATGGCAGAGCTGGGACGGACTCTGTCCAGCCACTTATCAAACTGAATCCCCAACCTCTGGCTCTCCACGGAACGATCCAGCAGCCTTTGCTGCCAGGAAATAATATAGGATATGAATGTAACCCTAAATAGGCAACTACAGTGGTGCCTCGCTAGACAGTTATCCCCGCATGACAGTTTTTTCGCTAGACGTTGACTTTTTGCGATCGCTATAGCGATTCGCAAAACAGTGATTCCTATGGGGGAATTTTGCTGGACAATGTTTGGTCCCTGCTTCACAAACCGATTTTCGCTAGACGACGATTTTGACAGCTCCCTCCGCGCTCGCAAAACGGCTGTTTTGGGACCTAAGCTTCGCAAGACAGCTATTTAAACAGCTGATCGGTGGTTCGCAAAGCGGCTTTCCTATGGCCGATCTTCGCTAGACAACGACGATTCTTCCCCATTGGAACGCATTAAACAGGTTTCAATGCATTCCAATGGGGAAAATGCTTTTCGCTAAACGATGATTTCGCTAAACAGCAATTTCAGTGGAACGGATTAACATCGTCTAGCGAGGCACCACTGTAGTTCAAAATCAAAAGAGATGTCAGCGGGTGAACTGTAAATTATCTGGGTCATGCTTATGTCTGCTCTAAGGAAGCCTGTGATCCTTTCTGTTAATGAGTTTGGCAGCATCATTGTCGCCACCTCTTTCTTTTTTTACGGCTCCTGTGCCTCTTTCTTCTCGAACGTCCCTTGCACCGCAGCCAGAAATTTGACAGGGAAGATTTCCATCCAAGGAAGTCTGCGGGGCTCCCCCTTCGTCAGCCTGGATGGCAGCTTAGGGGGGGGCAGTGGTTTGTCCCCATACAAAGCAACTTCCTATGTTCTTAACCCGATCCTCCTCTGTCTGAAGCCACCTCACCTTGCTTCTCTGTCTCCCCCTGGACTTTGCTTATGAATTTTAACCTGTAAGCTCTGTGGGGCAGAGAGCTTGCTTTTCCGGCAACCCAAAGCAGAGGCGAGAACCTCCAGCATTTGGGCCAAATACAGCTTTTACGGTTTCTCAACTTCTCTGTTCTGAAAGATTCAAATATCTTTCCAAAGGCTGTGTGATCATCATCTATAAGACCTTTAAAGCTAAAAAGAGGTGTTATTTTTGAGCCCACCGAGACCCCCTCGCCTCCACCCAGCCCTGGCCTGAAGCTGTCAATATCTTCTTAAAGGATTGAAAGCAGAGGTGGGTAAAACGGGTTGGACTCCATGTCCCATCAGCCACAGCCAATGGGGAAGAATATTGGGAGTTGTTATAATCCAACAGGAGCTGCCGGGGTGTCACTCTGCCCACCCCCACCTCCTGTAAATTGCATTATTTCTCACCTCTGGCTTGGCATGACCAGGCTGGTAACGTCGGCCTGTTGAAACGCCACGTTTGGCCGATGCCCGTTTTCCAGCTGGTTCCGATTCAGGAAGCTTTCCGTAAAATCCACCGCCATGACATAGCGAGCCATCTCCGCCAGATGTCCGGTGAACCGCCTGAAATAAAAACGGGGAAGAAGAAACCTCAAAGGGCATTCACAAACTGGAAAGCAATCCGTTCCAGGGATTAATCCGAAGCGCCCATAAAGGAGTGAGTTATGGTTATAACTTTTTTAAAAAAGAGAATAACTCCTCGTAATGTTTGTTTTTACTTTACTTATCCCCTCCTTTTGCCAGAATTGGCTAAGACGTGAGGTGGCGTAGAGCAAGAAAGGGGGGGAAAAAAGAAAAGAAATGAAAATGCATTTTAATTAACGCCAGTGCTAGCATGCTGTTAAGCTAAAAACAATGTTTAAGCATCTCCATTTTTTAAAAAAGCGCATCATCTTTTCCGTGAATGCCCTTTCCCCTGTGGCAAGAGATAAAAAGCCCATCGGAAGGATCATAAGAGTCCTGTTTGTTCCTTCAGAGCAGTGGTCCCCAAAACTTGGGGCCTCCAGATGTTCTCGGACTACAAATCCCAGAAGCCTTCACCACCCCCTCTGCTGGCCAGGATTTCTGGGAGTTGAAGTCCAAGAACATCTGGAGGCCCCAAGGTTGGGGGGACCCCCTGCGTTACACCGTCTTAAGTTATTATTACTACAAGGTAATGTAGTTAGACCTTAGTTATTAGGACAGGGAAATAAATACAGCGAGGTTGTTATTTGTAATGTGTTGCTTTTCAAGCTCTGAGCGCACCCCTTCCGCCTAAATCAGGTAATTCAACATGGAAGGCTGCTCCTCGTCCCCACAGCCGTGCAAGATGCAAAATGGCTTAATTCTCTACGGAGTATCTGAGCATCTGAAGACTGCTTTCCTCCTCACGGATGAATAAAAGCAACTAGCTGTTGAGAGTTTTATTTACAACCTCACACACGGTCTGTAGTTGGAGGTACTTTTCCGGGTTGGGGTGATTATCTATCTATCCAGCACTAACCAACTGGTTCCTTTCAGCTTTTTTTTTTTTAATTCAGAGAAAGCCCTACCTCTCTGCTGTTCTATCTATCCCTCTCTTTCGTGGTTGGTAGCCGTCGTTTCGTTGCTGTTGATCTTTTCAGTTGGTTGCTAAGTATGTGTGCAGTAAAGAAAGCAGTATACTCAAGTCTGTTATTTCAAGCAACTGTAAGTGAAGAAACGCTTTTTATCCTTTCTCCTACAAATGTCTCAGAGTGAGTTGCTGAGATTTTAAGTGCCGGTTAATGAGAAAGGCGTGGACTCTGAGAAATGTGTAGCTACTCTCCTGTGTGGATCTCTGTACTTCTACTGTGTAGCAAAGAAAGAAAGAAAGAAAGAAAGAAAGAAGGAAAGAAGGAAAGAAAGAAGGAAAGAAAGAAAGACAATTTTACCAGAAATTCAAAAGACCATCACAAGAGAACGGAGGGTGAAACGCAGGTCTTTTGGGGGGGGGCGGTTGCTTCTGTCTGTTTGCCACTCACCCTATGCCGGCTCCCAGTTCGAGAACATCCCGTCCTTCCAGGGGAGGCAGGAGGGCGAGGACCTCAGGCGTGTCTTCCTCAGACAGCTGCTGCGCCCCCGAGTCGAGCATCATCTCCTGCAAAGAGGAGCCCCTCGAGTGTTCCTTCCAAAACTGGCGCATTTGCCTTCGGGCAGAGGAGTCCGGGGCTGTCCAAAACGGAGGCAACTTTTAATTTGGTTTTCAAATATTTCTCACCTCTATGTCTCCTGTCTTTCTTCCAGGGCCGGCGGGCGGGGGGGGGGGAGAACGTGGCTCTCCGTCTCCCTCCTTTATCCTTACGACAGCCCTGTAAAGATAGCTGAGGCGAAGAGAGAAGGGCCCGCTCGAGGTCAGGTCCACCCAAACAGATGGGGGGGACGACGAGAAAGGGTTTCGACCGAGAGGCAAGGAAGGGAAGGAGCCTAATCCTGTCGAGCAAGGATTTAAAGTGGCTGCCGTTGTTACGTTTCAACCTATACCTTGTCCCATCATGCTAAAACTCTCTCTGGGCAGTTTCAAACGTCATTACGCCAGCAGCACATGGCCCCCCCACAGCAAACTGGGTCCTCAATTTATCAACCCCGGAAGGATGGAAGGCTGAGTGAACCTCAAGCCGGCTACCTGAACCCGTTGGGATCAAACTCAGGCCATAAGGAGAGGCTTATCCGCAGCACTGCAGCTTAACCACTGTACTAGGTACGTTCGGAGAGGTATTTCTAGGTCTATGGACATTAAAAAATGCAGGTGTTCATCACCCACCATCGTTATACCTATCTGCCTTGTGCAAAGAATCCAAAAGCCAGCCGCTGTGTGTAGAGCTGTACCGACAAACCAGTTTTAGGTTGACTTCTACCAGCGGCGGGTCTTTTATGGAGTGAACGGACCCTAACGGCCACCAGAAGACCCAGCTGCCCCTGACTATTTTGAATATATATTGCTGAGTAAATGGATGCCCACCTGTAATGACTGTGACCCCCTGCAGCTAAGTCTAGGAGCAGCAAAGGTATTGGGGGGGGGGTGTCCTGGCATTTTGACCCCTGCCAGCTGCAGCCTCTCTAAACCCCAGTGGATAGTGAGAAAGGCTGGCATGTATTCTCGAAGGCTTTCACGGCCGGGATCCGACGGTTGTTGTGGGTTTTCCGGGCTCTTTGGCTGTGTTCTTGAGGTTTTTCTTCCTAACGTTTCGCCCGTCTCTGTGGCCGGCGTTTTCAGAGGACAGGAGACAGGACTCCCACAGACTGCCCCAGAGCACAGACAGAGTCCTGATTCCTGTCCTCTGAAGAACACAGGCAGAGTCCTGACTCCTGTCCTCTGAAAGATGCCCATGGCCACAGAGACGGGCGAAACGTCAGGAAGAACAACCTTCAGAACACGGCCAAAGAGCCCGAAAAAACCCACAACAACCAAAGGCCGGTATCTCTGGAGGAGGAGGAACAACATGGTCAACGTGGAGGAGCAAGAGTCCGTTACCGATAAATGAGGTGAGATGACCAAGGTCATCCCGGACTCTCTGATGGGACAGGAAGCCATTGGAGGGTGGGAAATAAGGTGGAACTGGTGCTTTTGAACCACTATCCCCAGAATTCTGCCAAGGTAGAGAAGTCCTAGGCATGGCAAGACCACAACTCTTGTTGAGCTTCTCGGCTAGAAAACTGAAATCACACTCCCTGGAACGACGCGCATCTAACTCGCGCATCCAAACTACAAAACCCATGCTTCTCTACGGACAGAGCGGGGGGGGCGTTGTCCCTCCCCAGGTGAAAGACCATCCAAAGAGCCCCTTCCCCTCTTTGACAGTGGAAGGACATAATACACCCTTTGTGTACACAAGACATGTCATATTTCGGGTCTGCGTCTAATGCCCAGGACAATCCCACCACGTGATTCCTGCTTCGCCAGTTCAGATTATATTTCTGACGGACCCCCTCTGATACACTCCCATGCCCCCCAAATCATGCCCACCCACCCCCCGGCCACCCCACTCACTCTGTGCCATAGGGTCAGCTTGCTCCTTCTGAATGCGCCTTCACCCCAGCGTTCCGATTAATCATTAATTGACTTTTGTCCTGATAACGAGACGGGCAGGACATTGGCAGGATCTCTGTCTCCTCCGAGGCTTCTCCAAAGCGAGGAAAAATTTTGTCCGCTTTGGGGGGGGGTGTGTGTGTTTGGTTTTTTCCACCAGAGCTATGATGCCAAATCTGGATTTCCGCAACCAGCGGAATAACCTCATTTTTTAGGATCTCAGGTCACTGGGTGAGACCTCTATGTAAATTTTTAGAAAGAACTGGCCCTGTCAGAAATACAGGTGTGAAGGAGGAAAGAGAGAGAGAGAGAAAAGTGAGCAGTGAGCCAGCAGCTGGAATCAAAGCGTCGGAGAAAGAGGGAGAGAGAAAAATGAAAAAGGAAAATTGGTTGTAGAAGGAATTGGTGGGAAGGAATTGAAGGAGAAAGAAGTAAAGGCAGAAGTCTGTCTGGTAGAGGAAGGAAAGGGGGAAAGGGAGAGGAAGAGTTAACTCTACCTGTGTGGGAGGAGGAGAGAAAAGATCAAGAGAAAATGAGAGTTTTCGGTTTATCCCAGGGAGAGATAAAGGAGGAGGAAGCGAGAGCCAAAGGGGGAGGAATTCAAATATGGAAAAGCATGCGGGACTCTTAGAAGATTTCCCCAAAGTGGGAAGGACTATTGCTCGACCCTGATTTAAAAGATTAAAAGGGGACTCTAATGGAGAGACAGGAATGTCCATTCTGAAGGAAATCAACCCCGAGTGACCATTGGAAGGACAGATCCTGAAGCTGAGGCTCCAATCCTTTGGCGACAGAGGACGAGATGGATGGACAGCAGTGGTGGGATTCAGCAGGTTCGCACCAGTTCTACAGAACCGGTAGCTAATGTATTATTGGTTCTGTAGAACCGTTTGTTGGCCTGCTGAATCCCACCACTGATGGACAGGGTCGGTGGCTCAGTGGGTTGGCCTCGGTGCTCCTCATGATGGGGGCAGTGGAGGCTAACCAGACGTTTGTGATGTCCCCCAACCCATGCGAGGCCACAGGCAAGCAGCTACAGGACGTTCCAAAGCACCACCAGAAGGAGGAGTTGGTAAACCACGAGTGGATCCTTTAGGTTTAGCAAACGGTGGGACAGAAGCTCACCATGAATCAGCATTAACTTGGTGACCGTTGGAATTATTTTGACCCGGAAGGTGATGCCGGGCACCATTCCTCCATCCAAGAGATTCTGTTTCGGTTTCCCTTGGGTCCCTGTCCAGTTCTCCATAAAAGAAACAGACGAGATGGGTCCGTTTGCTTGCTTAAGGGGTCCTAGTCTAGGTTTGAAGGAGCCTGGTTCCTAGTCTGGGGGTCTGCTGGGAGATCCGGTTGCGTCACTCATGTCAGAGGCCCCGGGGCGCATGATTGCTTTCAGTTTATCTGTCGTCTCCAACTCATGATCCATGGACTGAAAATCTCCCACTCAGATGATTGCCAGTGCTTTGCATCAACATTACATCTAAGCTTTGGGCATCAAAGATGTCTCAGAAAGCTTTCACGGCCGGGATCTGATGGTGGTTGTGGGTTTTTCGGGCTCTTTGGCCGTGTTCTGAAGGTTGTTCTTCCTGACGTTTCGCCCGTCTCTGTGGCTGGCCCCTACGGAGGACGGGAGTCAGGACTTCCACAGACTGCCCCAGAGCACAGACAGAGTCCTGACTCCTGTCCTCTGAAGAGGCCGGCCACAGAGACGGGCGAAACGCTGCTTTCTGATCACAATTCACAGTATTCCTCTATTGCTATCCCTCTTCCTGTGGGCATCAGTCCTTGATTTGCACTTTTATCTTTCCTTTTATCCTCTCTCTTTTTTATTCCCTCTCTCCTTCTCCCCTCCCGCCCCCTATAAATATGAGAATATCTTGCTATTTTTTACAACATCACCCCCGATCTCTTTTTATGATAAAAGGTGTAATGTTTTTGCTTTTTATATATAGAAATTCCCCAGAGGGCTTCGGTGGTTGAGCTTCTCGGCTAGAAAACTGCGATCACACTGCCTTGAACGATGCGCGTCTAATGCGCGCATATATATAAAACATTAATGCAAAAAAAAAGTTTATCTACGGTCCCACCAGCAAATGTGGTTATCTACGGTGAGACCATAGATAAACATTTTAATCAAAATAAAAAGTGTAACGATGGCTTCACTAGCACATTTTTATATACAGCGAAAGTGTACTGTGCAACACACACACAAAAACTTTTACAAATACACAGAAAAGGAGAGACAAAGACATTCGTTTTCAAGAAGTGACGAATGGACATCAGACTCAGAAGGGGCATCAATGAAATGCAGCGCTGCGGATCGTCTGGACTACCAGAAAGGTGAACCAGTGGGTCCTTGATCAAGTTAAGCCTGAAAACCATCCTTGGAGGCAAAAATGTCGAAACTCAGGCTATCCTGCTTTGGACACATCCTGCAAAAGCAGGATTCTCTTGGGGAGAAAAAATCGCAATGGTAAAGGCGGAAGGCAGCAGGGAAAGAGGAAGACTAGATAAGCAATGGATAGACCCCCTCAAGGAAGCCACAGGCTTCAGATTGCAAGAGCTGAGCAGGGCAATTGAGGACAGGATCTTTTGGAGGTGGCTCGTGCGTGGGGGTCGCCCTGACTTGGAGGAGCCCTGACAGCGCATAACTGCGCATAACCACAACCCATTTGACGCGTTTCGATTAGAACTGAGAATGCAACCGTTTGAAGGAGAGACGAAATGTTCCGGGGAAATTAAAAAAAATTACGCCACAAAGGGGCCGTCCCAGGGGAGGCGAAGAGGATGATAAGAAGCTGTGTTTTGCAAGGAAGGAGATTTGGCGGAAAAACAGGTTGTGCCAGGCTGAGCCAGAGCAAGGATCCGGGTGGGACCTGCAGCAAAATGCTCGTGGACTAAATGCTTTAAGATCCATCCATCCAGCTTCTTTTTGAATTTCTTTTCCCCTCCTTTCAGCATTTCTTTTGCCAAGGAGAGCGTTTAGCCCTGCTTGGGGTACTTGTGAATTTCTTTTGCTTGGTTTTTATGCCCCCCCCTCCCAATTCCTTTACAATCTCTTCCCATTAAAGTTTTATTTTATTTTTTACTGCTCCAAACTCTTCAGGGCCTATCCCCGCGTTACCGGGACCTCCTCCTTGTTCCTTTATTGCCTAGATTTGAGGACGATCTTCTTGGCATTCGTTGGGCAAAATCAAAAGGACGACTCCAGCTCATGCTTCAACAAAGAACGGCTATTTAGGTGTGAAGGTTTCCGTATTTAGGTGTGAAGGTTTCCCCAGTGTGGTGTGGTGGGTAGAGTAACAAAACCAGGACTTTGGAGAAGAAGGTTCGATTCTCCCCTTGGCCACGGAAACTCAACTGTGAAAGAATATGACTCTGGAAGAGACTTTTCCCTCCAGGCAGGCTTTCTTTCAGTGCCTTGTGGCCCGAGTGGAGGATTTTAATGGGTGATATTGTTCCTTTACTGCTTTGAATGTGTTTGGGTGTTGCTAGACATTGACTTTTTGCGATCGCTATGGCGATTTGCAAAACAGTGATTCCTATGGGGGAATTTTGCTGGACAATGTTTGGTCCCTGCTTCGCAAACCAATTTTCGCTAGACGATGATTTTGCCAACTCCCTCCGCGCTTGCAAAACGGGCGTTTTCGGGACCTAAGCTTCGCAAGACAGTGATTTAAACAGCTGATCGGTGGTTTGCAAAGCGGCTTTCCTATGGCCAATCTTCGCTAGACAACGACGATTCTTCCCCATTGGAATGCATTAAACAGGTTTCAATGCATTCCGACGGGGAAATGCTTTTTGCTTGACAATGATTTCGCTAAACAGCGATTTCAGTGGAACGGATTATCATCATCTAGCAAGGCACCATTGTATCCTTTCTCCCTTGCGACTTGTCTTCTTGAAGAGAAAAAGATGGCCTTAGGCAGAGGTGCGCAGTATTCTGGACATATTTAAAAGGCACACCTGTCCTCGTGTCAAGGGTGTGCCCCATGGCTTGGAAGGGAAGTTATTTCAACCCAAAGGAAGCTGGCACAGAACAGGCAGGAGTGAGTTACTGCTAAAAAATGCACCTAGTCACATTGCATTTTTTCCACATGCCTTTTGCCTCTCGGTCTCCGGCATTCACGTATCTCATCTCACCCCCCAAACTCCCTGGATTACACTGCCCTGATGTTGATATTTTGGCAACCTTGCTTGGCTCGCCTACGAAGGGGAGGTGGGTCACCAGGCGTAACCTTAGGATGGGGAAGGGGGTATGAATCAGCAAAGCAGAAGAGACAAAATGGTCAGGTTTTTCTTCTGATAGCAGCCTTCCTGCCATAAATTATTGGGTGTGTGTTCCTTATTATAATATCATCATTTACACTCAGCTAGGTAAACATAAAGGTTCCCCTTGACGTTTAGTCCAGTCGTGTCCGACTCTAGGGGCGCGGGGCTCATCCCCGTCTTCAAGCCGTAGAGCCAGCGTTTGTCCGTAGACAGTTTCCGTGGTCACGTGGCCGGCGTGACTAGACATGGAATGCCGTGACCTTCCCACTGAGGTGGTCCCTATTTATCGACTCGCATTTTTACATGCTTTGAAACTGCTAGGTTGGCGGGAGCTGGGGCTCCCTCCATTGCGTGGATTCGATCTTGCGACGGCTGTTCTTCTGACCTTGCAGCCCAGAGGCTTCTGTGGTTTAACTCAACTAGGCAGAGAGCTTAAATCACGTTTAAACGGTTAAACCGTGGGTATTTATGAGAACCAGGGTTCCCGAGGTTCTGATATGGATTGGCATGTCACTGAATTAAAAAAGTATTCCCGCCGATCATAACAACAGTCTTTATTCAAAGAATTTTATACCTGCCCTTGATCCAACGTAGGCAAAGCGCAATATATAAAACGGCAACCTAAACTGAACCGTTATTTGGCAGGGGTAGAACATGGTCAACACAACACGCTGCCAAACATAGACAGGGATGGATTTAGGGTAAGATTAAAAGGGGAAAAAAATAACAACAATTTTCTAGCAGCTTGTTCAATACAGCGATGTTTTTCTGCCTTGTTTTGGGGTTGTTGTTGTTGTTGGCCTCAGGTGGGGCTCGCCTGTTGCATTTAGCCTCTCTGCATCCAACAGAATCCATCGTTGGGAACACTTTCGAAAACGAAGCGAAGATTCTACTTCCGTCTGATGTATGTATTCCTCCCAAGTAGCCATGCAGAGTTCTCTTCTCCTCCCCTAATTTTACACCCTCTACTACCTGTGACGCTTCCGGTCACAAAGGGAGCTCGGCCGACCCTCAAAGAAACCCTAACGGTTATACAATATTGGTCCATTCAGGGAATGCCTTGAATTCTTGAATTACGAACTCCACTTGCATCTCAGCTTTCCTCCCAGAATATCCAGATGATGGACGGGCTTTGCACTCCCTTCCCGTCGGATCCTCACGGCCCCTGCGAGGTGGGTTGGCCTAGTTTTGAAATTAAACACTGCAATTCACTGGTTGGAACAGATAGTTTTGAAAGCATCCGAAAATACATGCAGGCACAGACGCTCCCTCCAAAAAAACGTTGGTCCCGTGCTGAGAATTCTTGGCTTCCAGACGATATTCTTTCCCCAGAATTTAGGATCCATTCACCATCTCTCTCTCTCTCTCTCTCTTTTCCTTCAGAGACACACCTGCGAGTCTTGGCATTTGTCTTCTCGACAAAATAAGCACGGCACCCGGATCGGCTCACGAAGGCCCGGAGAAGGAAAGGCCGTGGTCTCTTCCTCCGTGGCCCAAATTTTCTTGGACTGGGAAGCTGCACCGAAAGTGGCCGAGCTCGGCTGTTTGGTCGCGTAACTCGGGCTGTTCCTCTTCCATAACCTGCAGCGGCTGATCCAGAGACGAGGGAGGGTTCAGAGTGGCTCTGGGGTGGCCACTGGACACCCTCTCTTGGGTCTGGGGTATACGGTAGTCTTCCCGCTTCATCGCGGCCTGGGAAGAAACTCCAGCCCACGGGCTCGGATTCGAAGGCTGGCTTCTCTCCGTCGGAGACGGCCGTGGGTTCTTCTTCATCTTCTTCCCGACAGGGATGGGCGGTGGCGGGGCTGCAGGCGGCGAGAGAGGACTCGCGGCTTCCGTGGACACTTGTACCTTGACGTGGTTCTTGAAGTACTGGCGCCGGACACCCACGTCTCCGCGCAGTGGTCCACTCCACGGCGGGTTTGAAAGGTTGGTAGGCGTCCTGCCCGCTGGCTCTGCGGCGTGCGTCCGGTCGTCTCCCGCGGGGCCAGAGTCGGCATCCACCCCAGAAGGCAACGCCAAGGGAGTGGGGATGTCCAATTCCTTTGTGTTGAGAGATGAGCTCCAGAATTCTGGGATGGGGGACAGAAGGAAAAGGAGCAAAGTGTGATCAATACTGTATTTCCGAAGGCTTTCACAGCTGGGATCCGACGATTGTTGTGGGTATTCTGGGCTGTTTGGCCGTGTTCTTGAGGTTGTTCTTCCTAATGTTTTGTCTGTCTTTGTGGCCGGCCCCTTCAGAGGACAGGAGTCAGAACTCCCACAGACTGCCCCAGAGCACAGACAGAGTTCGGACTCTGTCGGTGCTCTGGGGCAGTCTGTGGGAGTCCTGTCTCCTGTCCTCTGAAAAGACCGGTCACAGAGACGGGCGAAACGTTAGCAAGAAAAACCTCCAGAATGCCGCCAAACAGCCCAGAAAACCCCACAACCACCACGTGATCTATACTGCTTAGCCCAAGACCTTTCCCATCCTGTTGGCCATCTTTGAGATGGCTAACGTGGCCGGCCAGCTACCAGAGGCGGAACGGAAGAAGCCTGGACAGGGTTAGCCGGCGAACATGGGCCTGCTCCCCAACCATCCGTGACTCTTTTTAAATCACGTTTGAATGTCAGTTCCGTGGCAGACCATTCCGGAGGCCTTTATGACCTTCTGTGGACTTTCGGCGGTCATACGCCTTCTTCGGCCCTTTCCAACTCATTTTTTTCCCTGCCGGATTCTTTTCAACGGGAGGTGAATCCAGGTCCTGATGAGCCACGCGCCCTCCCCTACAGTTGCCACGCGACAGTTGCCACGTCTTCTCCTCAGCGAGCCTCTTCCCACCCACCCTGTCTTTGCCAAACGGGGGGAAAACAGGATAGAGCCCCGTTGCTAGGCAACCGCAGGGGTGTGTGGGATGCACCCCTGCATCAACCCCAGTCACAGGGAGCTAAAAAAGATTTCCATGGTTCTCCTATTCTTGTGAAACCCACACAGTGAGAAAGATCATCGCAAAAGCCCATTAAAAGCATCGTGTAGTCCTGAACCTCCGGCTGTTTTTATTGAGAATATGGCTTATGTCCCTTTATTAATAATTGTCCATTTTTACTTAGCAAGTGCTGTGTACTGAAAAAATCCGATATAAAAGATATATCAATAAATTAGAATTTGATGTTGTAATGCATTGGATTGCATTTGTAGGGCAAACCGGATCACGCCTGAATCTGCAAACTCCCTCTGCTTGCAGATTCGATCTGATGGCTTTTAACATCTGGCCAGGACGATGAATCCAGAACGGTTTCCCACGTTTGGCCAACAACAAGCCTGATTTAAGACCGTCTGAAGCTTACTTTCCCCTTTTTCCTTCCTTCCTTTTTGAAATTTTGACAGTCCCATAAAAAGTGATCCCACTCTGCTTTTCTAAATTTGACTTATGAACCCCATGGCTAACTTTAAAAAAAAATAAAATAAAATTGCAATAGGGAGAATAGTACAAACAGAGGCTTTGGGGAAGATCAACCACCCCCACCCCCACCCCCGAGATCCGCCACCCTACAAGAGGGAACGTGCTCGATGGAAGACTGCATCGCCCAGCGTTCGGCTCTGATGGGCCATATTTTTTTTGTTTTTCCTCCCTCCTCCCAGATTAATGCAATGCCCAGCTGGTTGGACAGTCCTCAACGAGATGAAAAATAGTTTTTTTTTTCCCTTCCTTTTTTTCCATTGTAAAAAAAAATGTGCGACGGTCCAGGAAAAGTGATTAGCCAACTGCTTTTTGAAATATAAAAGCTGGCTTTGCAAAAAGAAAGAAAGAAAGAAAGAAAGAAAGAAAGAAAGAAAGAAAGAAAGAAAGAAAGAAAGAAAGAAAGAAAGAAAGAAGGAAGGAAGGAAGGAAGGAAGGAAGGAAGAAAGGAAGAAAGAAAGAAAGAAAGAAAGAAAGAAAGAAAGAAAGAAAGGAAGGAAGGAAGGAAGGAAGGAAGGAAGGAAGGAAGAAAGAAAGGAAGAAAGAAAGAAAGAAAGAAAGAAAGAAAGAAAGAAAGAAAGAAAGAAGGAAGGAAGGAAGGAAGGAAGGAAGGAAGAAGAAGAAAGAAAGAAAGAAAGAAAGAAAGAAAGAAAGAAAGAAAGAAAGAAAGAAAGAAAGAAAGAAAGAAAGAAAGAAAGAAAGAAAGAAAGAAAGAAAGAAAGAAAGAAAGAAAGAAAGAAAGAAATTATTATTATTAGCCACCGGAGGCTACGCTGGTCTGATCTTTGTCATCCTTTCGGAAGGAGGCAAAGCTTTTCCTGAGTGACCACCAGCCTGAGTGACTTTTTAAAATAGATAGCGCCACTTTTCTGCTCTCAATGTCTTTGGGTGTTGCTCTTTCTTTTGTCTCATGAGTGTTTGATCTTTTTTTAGTATTTGTATACTCTCCGTTGTTTGCTTTAAGAGTGCCTTTTAAGGATGTAAACCGCCTCGAGTCCTTTTAAGGAAAATGGCAGGGTAAAACTATTTTAAATAAATATATATTATTGGTTTGGGTGATCCCACCTTTCCCCCCCCCAGTGACCTCCAGGCAGGCTACGAGGTCATACCTGCACATTTTTAGGCTTCGAAATGAGCCCATGAGGTAGGTCCGGAGAGGAGTAAGGTTACCCTGTGCCCTTCGTGCCCAAGTGGGATATCCCTCGCCCTCGCCCACCAATGCTGTAACTCCGATGGGCTCTATCCAGCACAGCCGGTCCGCAAGGATGACGGGAGGCAGATCAGAAGTATGGATACGCTATGGTTATAGTAGCTCAGTAGCATGTTAGTTTTCCTACGGAAAGGTGGGATTTGCAGTCTGGTGAGATACTCTTAAAAAGCAGAGACATCCCCTTGCCGACAAAGGTCCGCATAGTCAAAGCTATGGTTTTTCCAGCAGTGATGTATGGAAGCGAGAGCTGGACCATAAAGAAGGCTGACCGACAAAGAACGGATGCCTTTGAATTGTGGTGCTGGAGGAGGCTCTTGAGAGTCCCCTGGACTGCAATGAGAACAAACCTATCTGTTCTGAAGGAAATCAACCCTGAGTGCTCCCTGGAAGGACAGATCCTGAAGCTGAGGCTCCAGTACTTTGGCCACCTCATGAGAAGAGAAGACTCCTTGGAAAAGACCCTGATGTTGGGAAAGAGTGAGGGCAGGAGGAGAGAAGGGGACGACAGAGGACGAGATAGTTGGACAGGGTCATTGAAGGGACCAGCATGAATTTGACCCAACTCCGGGAGGCAGTGGAAGACAGGAGGGCCTGGCATGCTCTGATCCATGGGGTCACCAAGAGTCGGACATGACTTAACAACTGAACAACAACAAAGAGATACTTGGAAATCTCTGTCAGAAAACTCTTAGTGCTCTTCCTCTGAACTCCAGTAGAGACTCCTAAATTCCTCGTCGTCATGGTCGTTTAGTCATTAAGTCGTTCCGACTCTTTGTGACCCCGTGGACCAAAGCACGCCAGGCCCTCCTGTCTTCCACGGCCTCCCCTAAATCCCAGGAACCGACAGGATGGAGCCAGGATGACAGCTACCGCAGAGTCAAACCGCTGTCACTCCATGCATGTTGTGGATTGCTCTCAAGTTAACAAGAGGGCGATGCAAGAGGAAGGGTGTGGTGGCTATTCTAGGGGTCCACAGAGGCTGGTGTGTGTGTGTTGCCTCTGATGTCACACTGAGCCACTCACCAAGCCCCAAATGTGCAATGGCCTCCAGCTGCTGGCAGGATGAGGCCTCCCAGATGGGCCGAGGAAGACGCAAAGAGAGGGGGAGGATATCCCTTAAAAAGAGAAGAAGAAAAAAAGATTCGTCAAGCGACCGATGGAAATGATTTTTTTTAAAGCAAGTTTTTCAAAACATGTTATCCGAACCCAGAAATTTCAAATTTAAATTTTTTAAAAAAAAATTGAAATTTCTGGGTGACCATAGCATAGTACTGTACAGTACATTTGAAACATAGGCATTGACTTAAAAGTATCCGACGCTGCCAGTATTCTGTGGCTCAGAGTAGCCAATGGCACTCAACGGGGATCCACTGAAAGAATAGGGATTCAATGAGTCAACTCCTGTGTAAACTCCATAGACTCAAATGGGTTACTCTAATGGGGACTTATGATGCTAAATGAGGGTAAGGCTATTTGAACTAATAAAAGTTGTACATGCGAGGCATGTACTTTAGGATGGAATGGCAGCCCCTGGCTGAAAAAAAAATTGCCGCTTCATAAGAAAACCCTTCTATAACGAAGGATTTTCACCCCCAACGTATACATGAGTTTCAACTGGAAGAAAGTCTCTTGTCTTGGGGCCATCCAAGGAGGTAACAGGACTGCAGGGGAAGGGGGGAAAACTTACGGGATCGAACAGTAGGAGGCGATGAGATGCAGGAGGCTGGGGAAGGTCAGATCCGAGCCCTCTAGCCAGGTGACTAGAGAAAAGAGGGAGGTGAGTATAAATAAACAATTATTTAATTGCCGTATTTTTCTGTGTATAAGACGCCTCCCACTTTTCTAAACCAAAATTAAGACATCTAAGTGGGGCTTAGCAAGTGTAGGGGGAAAGGGATCAAAGCGCTGCAGAATGGCTTTGATCCCTGCTTTCTCCCTTCACGCTAAGCCCCATGGAGCTTAGCAAAAGAAGGGGGAAAGGGATCCCTTTCCCCCTTATGTAGCCATGGGATTGCTTTGATCTTCCCCCCTCCTTTTGCTAAGCCCCATGGGACTTAGCAGGCATAGGGAAAAGCAGGGATCAAAGCCATCCTGCAGTACTTTGATCCCTGCTTTCCTTTTGCTAAGACTTAGCAAGTGGAGGGGAAAGCAGTGATCAAAGCCCTGCAGGATCACTTTGATCCCTGCTTTCCCCTCCACTTGTTTTTTTCTCTTTCCTCAGCTTACTTCAATTTTTAGTCTAAAGATTTTAGACAAAAATATAGTCTTATATGTGGAAAAATACGGTAATTGGATTTTTATAACCCCCCCATGAATGCAAACCACGTGAAATGAAAAGGTGGCACCTCTACTGCTTTCATCAGATGCTGCCTCATTTCCCTTCCCATCCTTCCCAAATGCAAAAGCAAACCCACCTTACCTGCACGATCCTGGTGTAAGCGATAGGTCGTGACAAAAGCCGGGGACGAAATATCGGGGAGACGTAAGCACAGCACCTGGCACTGCCGCGTGTTGGATCTCCGTACCAAAAATGTCTAAGGATGGGAAGGGGTAATGAGGCACTGGGTTAGGCGGGACTGTACAAGTCTGAGGGAGAGAAACACCATGAGAGGACCAGTTTTCTCAAAGGAGCGTGTGCCTCTTTCAAAACAGTGTCTGGTTAGAAAACAGAACGAAAAAGAAAACGAAAAGAAACCCCACCACAAACAAAATTGTTTTAGCTTTGGTTACTCCTCACAGGCGTGCACCCAAAATATCATTTAAAAAACCCAGATTCTCCATTTTCATGGATCTGGAGCCACTGCTTTTGTTACGTGCCATGAAGTCCTATTTATTTATTTATTTATTTATTTATTTATTTATTTATTTATTTATTTATTTATTTATTTATTTATTTATTTATTTATTTATTTATTTATTTATTTATTTAAGATATTTTTACCCAGCCTTTCACCATAAAAAAGGACCCACGAGGAGAAGACAAGACTTAAAAGCTAAAAACAGTAGAGACACAAATATTTAAAAGAACCAAAGAAATTGCACACTAAAAATAGTAAACAAAACCGACGCCAAAAACACATCCAAAGGAACGAGGCATAGTTTTCAAGGTATTTGAGGCATTTAAGGAATGGTTTTGCCAGTGCCTCTCCCAGTGAGTTTCCCGGTGGCTGAGCGGGTATTTGAACCTGACACTTTACCCCAGGTGGTGTGGTGGATAGAGGGAAGGACTACGACTCAGGAGACCCGAGTTCGAATTATTACTCAGCCATGGAAACTCACTAGGGGGTGGTGGAACTGGTAAAACCACTTCTCCAATATCTCACTTACCTTGGAAGTCCTATTAGGGTCACCGTAAGTCAGTTCAGACTTGAACGGCACGTAACACCAAAAGCTCTATCCGTGACACCCTTCTGTCTCTCTGTAATAACTGTTTGCTTGGATTTTTAGTAATCTAATGAAGGTATGACCTCCTCTTGTAACCACACAGCCTTTTCCTGATTTTTGTTTTGTTTTCTGCACTACCCTCAGGTTTCACGCCGCCATGAACAGAGACTGGAATTTAACTAGTAAGGACTGCATGTTACCGCAGTTGCCCTCGAACACATGAAAAGCGGGCATGCCGAAAATGGAGCAAACTTGGAGGAAAGCCAAGAGGGGGGTCCGGGAAGCCGATCTGGACTAAGAAATAGCAGAAGGAACTTTTCAAAAGTCAGGGCTGTTCTGAGTACGGAAGAGCCAGCCTCGGAAGCTGGTGCCTTCCGCTTGGCTCGAGATATTTAAGCCAGTGTCCAGATGTGCAAGTGTCTACTGATGCACACCACACATTCAAAAGTCTGCAGTGTACTGATCAGGTGGCTGGACCACGTGGTCTCCCAAGATCCCAGCAGGCTCCGATTCTGTTCTAATTTGAGGCACAGCATCACTTACTGCCTTTTTGGCTGTCACTTAAAAGCCGAGAGTCTCCCCCATGTTTGTCCACTTCTGGAGCCCTCTAAGAACAGCTGCGTCCCACATAAATATCCGAAGAAAGCCGTGTGATCGTCATGACACAAGACAAAATTGCAGAAGAAGGTGACACCTTTCTTAGACCACTAAAAAGCAAACCATAAAGGGAAGCTTTCATGGAATAACAATCCACTTCTTCAGGCATACCTCAGTCCCTTGTGAGTAATGCAGGAAAGTTATAATATCCCAAAAAAATGCATGGCAAAGATTGCCAGGAAAACTCCTCTTAAAGCATGTGTAATGCCGGTGGCTGGCAGGATGTGGCTTAATGTTTCGCCCCACGCCATGTGTTTCGAAATTTCCACAGTGTTTAAGAGGCAGCCCATCCCAATTTTGTTTTCAACATGAGGGCCAAGAGTTGTTGATGATGGTTCTTCAAGAGAGCTTAGACGTACCTCTTGCTAATGTCCTTTATGGCTGTACCAGTGACATGGATGTGGTATGTTCAGCAAGTGAATTTCACACAATCCCCCCCCCATATATGGCAGGCAGATTGTGAACGCAAAAGAGTGTCTAGTGGGACAAAATGTGGCAATCCTATCCAGTGGAGGAGGAAGGAAATACAGTGGTGCCTCGCACAGCGAGGTTAATCCGTTCCGGATTAACCATCGCTGTGTGAAAACATCGCTGAACGGGGCAGAAAAGCCCATTGGAACGCATTAAACTTCATTTAATGTGTTGCAATCGGCTGATTTACTCACCGTTCAGCGATGTTTTGCAATGGCCGGCAGCCATTTTCACGCCCTCCGCTCGCTTAACGAGGGCATGAAAACGCTGCGCACGGCCATTTTGGGGCTTCCGGCGGCCATTTTGTAGCCGCCAAACAGCTGATCGGCGGGTCGCAAAGCGAAGGTCGGTAAGTGAACCGCTTACCGACCTTCGCTCTGTGATTTTTGCCCTATACGTGGTTTTGCCAGTGCCTCATCGCTCTACGGTGCACTCATGGTGCGAGGCACCACTGTACCATATTTTTCCATGTATAAGACTACACTTTTGCCTAAAATCTTTAGACTAAAAATTGACGGTCGTCTTATACACAGAAGCTAGCTGAGAACAAAAACAAGTGGAGGGGAAAGCAGAGATCGAAGTGATCCCGCAGGGCTTTGATCCCTGCTTTCCCCTCCACTTGCTAAGCCTTAGCAAAAGGAAAGCAGGGATCAAAGTGCTGCAGGATTGCTTTGATCCCTGCTTTCCCCCTCTGCTTACTAAGTCCCATGGGGTTTAGCAAAAGGTGGAGGGAAAGGATCAAAGCAATCCCATGGCTGTATAAGGGGGAAAGGGATCAGAATAATTGTGCATTTGTGGAATTGCTTTGTTCCCTTTCCCCCTCCTTTTGCTAAGCCACACGGGGCTTAGCACAAAGAGAGAAAGCAGGGATCAAAGCCATCCTGCAGCACTTTGATCCTTTTTACCCTACATTTGCTACCGTATTTTTCCATGTATAAGACTATACTTTGTCTAAAATCTTTAGACTAAAATTGAGGGTCGTCTTATACACGGAAGTAAGCAGAGGAGAAGACAAAAACAAGTGGAGGGGAAAGCAGGGATCAAAGCGATCCTGCAGCACTTTGATCCCTTTCCCCCTACACTTGCTAAGCCCCACTTAGATTTCTTAATTTGGTGTTAGAAAAGTGGGGGGTGTCTTATACATGGGGGCATCTTATATACGGAAAAATACAGTACTTTGGCTAGGCTCAGAGGTCCTCTTCCCATCAACGTTCATCCACCAAAGATGAGTTCTGGTGCAAATGACACATGGCCTTACCCCGGGAGGTTCCCGCTGCAAGATGTGGAGGGCGGTGGCGGAATTGATGCCAAGCTGTAGCCAAACGGCCTGGGTGAGGCGCAGCCGGCCCACGAGGCTGATGTTTTGGCCAGACA